>NC_057798.1:238321298-238684750 GCF_018294505.1 Triticum aestivum
AGCCCAAGTAGGATCCGAACCTACTTGGTACGCCTCATAGCTGCTCCCCTCTCCCCCTATATATGGGAGGGAGGCGCCACAGAACACCACGACAATCTCTTAGCCGTTTGCGGCGCCACTCTTCACAGTTTTGTCCCTCGGTCATACTTTCATAGTGCTTAGGCGAAGCCCTACGGAGAAAGCATGACCACCACCATCACCACACCGTCGTGCTGCCGGAACTCATCCACTACTTCACCGTCTTGATGGATCAAGAAGGCGAGAACGTAACCGAGCTGAATGTGTGCTGAACATGGAGGTGTCGTACGTCCGGTACTTGATCGGTTGGATCACGACGAAGTTCGACTACATCAACCACGTTAATGAACGCTTCTGCTTACGTTCTATGAGGGTACGTAGACACACTCTCCCCCTTGTTGCTATGCATCTCCATGGATAGATCTTGCGTGTGCGTATAATTTTTTTCTTTTCCATGCAACGTTTCCCAACATTGGCATCCGAGCTAGGTCTATGCGTAGATGATATGCACGAGTAGAACACAAAGAGTTGTGGGCGGTGATAGTCATACTGCTTACCACCAACGTCTTATTTTGATTCGGTGGTATTGTCGAATGAAGCGGCCCGGACCAACCTTACATGTCCATGGACATGATACCGGTTCCACCGACTGACATGCACTAGTTTTGCATAAAGGCGGTTGGCTGGTGTCTGCTTCTCCTAATTTAGTTGACTCGAGTTTGACTATGACCGGTCCTTGAATAAGTTGAAATAGCAAACTTGATAAATCACGGTTGTCGTTTTTGCGTAGTTAAGAACAGTTTTTGCTAGAAGCCCGTAGCAGCCATGCAAAACTTGCAACAACAAAGTAGAGGATGTCTAACTTATTTTTGCAGGACATGTTGTGATGTGATATGGTCAAGATATGATGTGCTATATTATGATGTAAGAGAGGATCATGCTTTCTAATATCGACAACCGGCAGGAGCCTTAGGGTTGCCTCTTTACTGTATGAAATGCAAGCGCCATGTGATTGCCTTACTTCATCGCTATGAGTTAGCAATAGTTTGAGAAACAATAGTTGGCAAGACGACCCCGACACAACGATGGAGATCAAGGTATCAAGCTGGTGACGATGGGGATCATGACGATGCTTTGAAGATGCAGATCAAAAGCACAAGATGATGATGGCCATATCACATCACATAATTTGATTGCATGTGATGTTTATCCTTTATGCATCTTATTTTGCTTAGAACAGCGGTAGCATTATAAGATGATCCCTTCAGTAAATTTCAAGATAAAAGTGTTCTCCCCGTGTATGCACCATTGCCAAAGTTCGTCATTTCGAAGCACCTCATGATGATCGAGTGTGATACTCTACATTCACATACAATGGGTGTAAGACAGTTTTGCACATGCAGAATACTTGGGTCAAACTTGACGAGCCTACCATGTACACACATGGTCTCGGAACACTAGAGACCAAAAGTATTAATGTGAGTCATATAGTAGATATGATCAACATAGAGATGTTCACCATTGATAACTACCACATCTCACGTGATGATCGGACATGGGTTAGTTGATTTGGACCATGTATCACTTAGATAACTTGAGGGATGTTTATTTAAGTGGGAGTTCATTAGTAATTTGATTAATTGAACTTAAATTTATCATGAACTTAGTCTTAATAGTTTTTGCATATTTATGTTGTAGATCAATAGCTCGCAATATAGCTCCCCTATTTTTGATATGTTCTTAGAGAAAATTAAGTTGAAAGATGATAGTAGCAATAATGCGGACTGGGTTCATGATCTAAGGATTCTCCGTATTGTTACATAGAAGAATTATGTCCTTGATGCACCGCTAGGTGACAGACCTATTGTAGGAGTAGATGAAGACGTTATGAACATTTGGCAAGCTCAATATGATGACTACTTAATAGTTTAGTGCGCCGTGCTTTACAGCTCAGAACCGGGACTTCAAAAATGTTTTGAACGCCACAGAGCATATGAGATGTTCCAAGAGCTGAAATTGGTATTTCAGACTCATGCTCGTGTCGGGAGTATGAGACACAAGTGCTTTGCCTACAAGATGAAGGAGAATAGCTCAGCAAGTGAGCATGTGCTTAGAATGTCTGGGTACTACAATCACTTGAATCAAGTGGCAGTTAATCCTCTAGATAAGATAGTGATTGACAGTGTTCTCTAGTCAATATCACCAAGCTACTAGAACTTCGTGATGAACTATAATATGCAAAGGATGACGAAGATGATTCCTGAGCTCTTCGTGATGCTGAAATCGGGAAGGTAGAAATCAAGAAAGAGCATCAAGTATTGATGGTTAACAAGACCACTAGTTTAAACCATAGACATGTGTTGTCATTTGATAACGGGATCACATCATTAAGAGAATGATGTGATGGACAAGACCCTCTCGGTAATACACATCATAAGAAGCCTTGCAAGCAAAGTGGCTAAGGAGTTAGTTGCAAGATGACGTATTATGGAACGAGTAAAGAGACTTGCCGGTAACAAGATTGAACTAGGTATGAAGATACCGATGATCAAATCTCGGGCAAGTAACATACCGATGGACAAAGGGAATTACGTATGTTGTCATATGGTTCGACCGATAAAGGTCTTTGTAGAATTTGTAGGAGCCAATATGGGCAATGATAAGTCTCTAACATATCTATAATTTTTGATTGTTCCATGATGTTATATTATCATTCTTGGAGGTTTTACAATCATTTTATAGTCATTTTATATAATTTTTTGGTACTAACCTATTGACATGGTGCCCAGTGCCAGTTGCTGTTTTCTGCATGTTTTTACATCGCAGGAAATCAATACCAAACGGAGTCCAAATGCAACGAAACATTTTGAGGATTTTTTTGGGCCAGAAGACATCCAGTGGGCCAAGGAAGCACTTGGGGGGTGCCTCGAGGAGGGCAGCACCCACCAGGGCGCGCCAGGAGGCCCAGGCGCGCCCTGGTGTGTTGTGCCCACCTCAGGTGCCCTCTAAACCACCTCTTTGCTCTGAATATACCCCAATATTCCAAAAAACCCTAGGGGAGTTGATGAAAATCAATTCCAGCCGCCGCAGAGTCATGAACCACTACATCCAATCTAGACACCATCACGGAGGGGTTCACCACTTCCATTGATGCCTCTCTGATGATGCGTGAGTAGTTCTTTGTAGACCTACGGGTCGGTAGTTAGTAGCTAGATGTCCTCCTCTCTCTCTCTCTCTTGATTATCAATACAATGGTGTCTTGGATATCCATATGATGTAAGCCTTTTTGCGATGGGTTTGCTGGGATCTGATGAACTTTGAGTTTATGATAACATATATATTTTTATCCATGAGAGTTATTTGAGTCTTCTTTGATCTCTTATATGCATGATTGCTTATAGCCTCGTATTTCTTCGCCGATATTTGGGTTTTGTTTGGCCAACTTGATCTATTTATCTTGCAATGGAACGAGGTGTTTTGTAGTAGGTTCGATCTTATGGTGCTTGATCCCAGTGACGGAAGGGGAACCGAAACATATGTATCATTGCTACTAAGGATAACAAGATGGCGTCTATATCTACATAAATAGATAAATAGATCTTGTCTACACCATGTCATTGTTCTTATTGCATTACTCCGTTTCTCCATGAACTTAATACACTAGATGCATGCTGGATAGCGGTCGATGTGTGGAGTAATAGTAGTAGATGCAGGCAGGAGGTGGTCTACTAATCTTGGACATGATACTTATATAATGATTATTGCCTAGATATAGTCATGATTATTTGAAGTTATATCAATTGCCCAACAGTAATTGTTTTCCCACCGTTTGCTTTTTTTCTCGAGAGAAGCCACTAGTGAAACCTATGGCCCCTGGGTCTATTTTCATCATATTTGCCTTTGCGATCTATTTTTCTTTGCATTTATTTTAAGATCTATTATACAAAAAATACAAAAATACCTTGCTGCAATTTATTTGTTCAATGATCTATTTATCCTTTGTACCACTTTTACCTCACGTTATTTGCCTATCTTGAGGCGCCGTACCCGAAAGGGATTAACAACCCCTTTAACACGTCGGGTTGCAAGTATTTGTTATTTGTGTCCAGGTGCTGTTTACATGGTGTGTGGAGGTTCTCCTACTGGTTCGATAACCTTGGTCTCATCACTGAGGGAAATACCTACCGTCGCTATACTGCATCATCCCTTCCTCTTTGGGGAAATATCGACGTAGTTCTAGAAGACATCAAAACGAATTTCTGGCACCGTTACCGGGGAGGATCTTCAACATCAACCAGGTTCCTAGCCACAAATCTCATCTCCTCGCAATTTACATTATTTGCCATTTGCCTCTCGTTTTCCTCTCCCCCACTTCACAAAAATTTGTTGTTTTATTCGTCCTCTCTTTCGTTCGCCGTTTTCTCGTCAGATCAATTTTTGAGTGCAATCTTGTTGCATAGTCATCATGACTCAAGAGAACTCCAAGTTGTGTGATTTCTGAAATACCAACAATAATGATTTTATTAGCACCCCGATTGCTCCTCCCGCCACTAGTGCGGAGTCTTGTGATATTAATACTGCTTTGTTGAATCTTGTCATGAAAGATCAATTTGCCGGTACTCCTAATGAGGATGTCGCGTCCCATATTAACACATTCGTGGAATTATGCGATATGAAAAAGAAAAAAGATGTGGACAATGATGTTGTGAAGTTAAAATTATTTCCGTTTCTTTGCGAGATCGCGAAAAAAATTTGGTTTTCTTCTTTGCCTCGCAATAGTATCGATTCTTGGAACAAGTGCAAGGATGCTTTTATTACTAAGTATTTTCCACCCTCAAAATTATTTCCCTTAGAACCCAGATCATTAATTTCAAGCAACTTAAACATGAGCATGTTGCGCAATCTTGGGAAAGTATGAAACTGATGCTAAGGAATTGCCCAACTCATGGGTTAAATCTTTGGATGATCATACAAATTTTTTATGCGGGATTGAATTTTGTTTCTCGTAATCTTTGAGATTCGGCCACGGGGGTACTTTTATGGAAATTACTTTGGGTGAAGCTACTAAATTTCTAGACAATATTATGGAAAATTACTCACAACGGCATACCGAAAGAGCCCCTACTAGTAAAAAAGTCAATTTGGTAGAACAAACAAATTCTTTGAGCGAAAAAGTTGATTCTATTATGAAGTTGGTTGCTAATAAAAGTGCTCCCATTGATTTTAATGATGTGCCTTTGTCTACTTTGATTGATCAAAATAGTGATGCCATAGATGTGAATTTTGTTTCGCGAAACAATTTCAATAACAATGCTTATAGAGGTAATTTTAATCCTAGGCTTTTCCTAGTAATCCCTCTAATAATTATGGTAATTCCTATGGTAATCCTACTTATAATAATAATATAAACACCTCTGATCTTGAGAGAAATATTAAAGAATTTATCAATATGCAAAAGGCATTCAACACTTCGATAGAAGAACAGTTGACTAAAATTGATGTTGTTGATAGAATTTCTCATGATGTAGAAACTATCAAGACTAAAAATTTTGTGCCTAAAGTTGAAGAATCAATTAAAGCTCTTTATGTTTCTATGGATGAAAGTTAGAAAAGAACCGCTATGCTTAGAGCTAAAAGAGAATTTCTAGAAAGAGCGTTTTTGTAGTGATTACTATCATGAAAGTGATGAAGATCTTAAAATGATTGGTGTTTCTTCTATTGATTATTTGTTTAGTAAATTTAAGATTGATGAAAAAAGGACTGGTGAAGAGTCAACTTTAGTTAGAAGGCATCCCTATGATTCGGAGGGTGAAAATCTTGTTGAGAAAATTGATAAAAGTGGGTTTGAAGAGGTCAAGACTTTAACTAGTGATGTGCCCACTATTTTGGATTAGAAAGACTTTAATTATGATAGTTGATATTTGGTTGATTGTATTTGTTTGTTTCAATCCATGATAAATTCACCCCATGCTTATGAACAAAATAAAGCTTTTACTAAACATATTTGTTGATGCCATGATGAAAGTTTTTGAAGAAAAATTGGAATTAGAAGTTTCAATTCCTACAAAATTGCATGATGAGTGGGAACCTACTACCAAAGTCAAGATTAAAAAATATGAGTGTTTTGCTTTGTGTGACTTGGGTGCTGGTGTTTCTACAATTCTGAAATCTTTATGTGATGTGCTTGGTCTTACCAATATTGAAGAATGCTCTTTAAATTTGCACTTGGATGATTCTACTATTAAAAAGCGTATGGGAATAATTAATGATGTTCCTATTCTTGCAAATAGGAATTATGTTCCCATAGATTTTATTGTTCTTGATATTGATTGCAATCCATCTTGTCCAATTATTCTTGGTAGGCCGTTTCTACGTACTATTGGTGCCGTGATTGATATGAAATAAGGCAATATTAAATTTCAATTTCCACTAAGAAAGGTAATGGAACACTTACCTAGAACAAGAAGTAGACCACCATATGAATCAATCATGAGGGCATCTTATGGATCTAGAACCAAAGATGACAACACTTAGATCCTACGCCTTATGCCTAACTAGGGGCGTAAAACAATATCGCTTTTGGGAGGCAACCCAATGAATAAAATTTATTTTGCTTTTTTGCTTTCTGTTTTTGAGTGTTAGCACAATTATTCTACTGTTATGATTGTGTTTTTTGTGTTTTAATAAGTGTTTGTGCCAAGCAAGGCCTTTCGTAAGATTTGGGTGAAAGTTGATTTGATCTTGCTAAAAAACAGAAACTTTTGCACTCCCGAGATTATTTTTAATTTTTAACAGAAGAGTGCTTTTGAGTTGATTCTTTTTGAAGAAGATTAATAGAAAAATTTCTCACGTTCACCAATTTATTTGAGAAGTTTTGGAGCTACAGAAGTATTAGAAATATTCAGATTTCCACAAACTGTTCTGTTTTTTGTTTTGATGATCCTATGGTTTTCTTTGACGATTTCTTGCCAGAGAAAACTTGGAATACAGTAGATATAATGCAAAAGAAAAATATGAATAGGTTTGATACAGTACTTATATTAGTGGTTGCTTTCTTATACTATCGGATCTCACTAAGGTTTGGTTTGAGTTTTGTGTGATTGAAGTTTTCCAGTTTTGGGTTATCTTACGAGGGATGAAGGAATAAGGATTAGCAAAAGGCTAAGCTTGGGGATGCCCGAGGCACCCGAAAATAATATTCAAAGAAGTATCAAGCAACGAAGCTTGGGGATGCCCCCGAGTGGCATCCCCGCTTTCTTCTAACAACCATCGGTATTTTACTTGAAACTATATCTTTACTCATCACATATTATGAGTTTTGCTTGGAGCGCCTTGTATGATATGAGTCTTTGCTTATTTTGCTTTGTGATTTAAGTGTTGAATCCTTGCTGGACACACCCTTTTGAGAGAAATGAAAATTATTCTCATGATCTTCACTTATATTTGTTTGAGCTTATCAAAAGCAACATATAAAAATAGTCCCAAAGTGATAGATATCCAAGGAGGATATAATAAAAACTTTCTTGAAGATCATTGGAAAAAATAAACTTGATTCCTAGTAATGGTTTTTAGATATGATGATATGATATGTGAGTCGTGTTGATGAGTAATTGTGCTTTAGTAAGAATATTGATGTTAAGGATTGTGATTCCCTATGCAACCACGAAAGTCAATAGTTATGCAATGAAATTTACATCCTACTTATGGTGAATTATTCGGTGTTACTTATTCTTAATGCTTGGGTACAAGATTTTTCGCCTTTTGGTTGGTCGCTTCTCAATCTTTTTGCTAGCCTTCATTTTGCACTAAGTATGATCACTACTTGTGCATCCAAAACCCTTTAAACTAGTTTTGCCTTATGAGTCCACTATACCTACCTATATGCGGTATTTCTATGCCATTCTAAGCAAATTTGCATGTGCCATATCTAATTTTCAAAATAAATTTCTCTTTTGTGTGCTCTACCGCTCGCGAGGCGGTGAAGGGTGACCAATATTTTCCATGCTAGATGTGTTATTCTCACGATGAGTGTTTATTCACTTGTCATTGCACGAGAGTACGGCAAAGGTATTAGGGATGCCCAATCCCAAAATGAAAAATGAATTCAGTTTATGTTTTCAAATAATAAATTCCTTGGGAAGTGTTGGTATGGAGGGCAACCGTCGATTCGGCTAGCCATGGGAAGTGAAAGTAATGGTGGAAAAAGGAATAAACTTTATTTTCTGTTTGGGAACCGCCTATGATGTATCTAGCATGGAAAGTGTTGAGATCTCTAAGTCATTTTCATTGGTGGGAAAATTTTGCCTCCCAAAATATTTTTTATCTCTCAAATTAAGCTTTGAGCTCTGGCACCTCTACAAATCCCTACTTCCCTCCGCGAAGGGCCTTTCTTTTACTTATGCAATTTTTATTTTGAATGCGAGTCTCTATCTTCTATTATAAAGCACAAACAAAGGGGCACTATAATCATATTCGAGCATTGGGTGTAGCTAATATTTGAGTGTGTTTCATTAATGGATCAATGATTGAGCATAATGGGCTAGGGATAACTTGCTTTAGTGTAGATATTTTGAAAGACATGGTTGCTTGTTGGTATGCTTGAGTATTAAAGTCTTCATGTCAAAACTAGACTATTGCTTTGAATCATATAAGTCCATATGTCCATGCTATAAAGAAAAGAAATATGATGAACATGTTAGGCAGCATTCCACATCAAAAATTATGTTCTTATCATTTACCTACTCGAGGACGAGCAGGAATTAAGCTTGGGGATGCTGATACGTCTCCAACGTATCTATAATTTTTGATTGTTCCATGCTGTTATATTATCATTCTTAGATGTTTTACAATCATTTTATATCATTTTTTGGTACTAACCTATTGACATAGTGCCCAGTGCTAGTTGTTGTTTTCTGCATGTTTTTTACATCGCAGGAAATCAATACCAAATAGAGTCCAAACGCAGTGAATTTTTTTGAGGATTTTTTTGGGCCAGAAGACATCCGGTGGGCCAAGGAAGCACCTGGGGGGTGCCGCGAGGAAGGCAGGACCCACCAGGGCGCGCCAGGAGGCCCAGGCGCGCCCTGGTGGGTTGTGCCCACCTCGGGTGCCCCCTGAACCGCCTCTTCGCTCTATAAATACCCCAATATTCCAGAAACCCTAGGGGAGTCGATGAAAATCAATTCCAGCCGCCGTAGATTCCAGAACCACCATATCCAATCTAGGCACCATCGCGGAGGGGTTCACCACTTCCATTGGTGCCTCTCCGATGATGCGTGAGTAGTTCTTTGTAGACCTACAGGTCCGTAGTTAGTAGCTAGATGGCTTCCTCTCTCTCTCTATCTCTCTCTCTCTCTCTTGATTATCAATACAATGGTCTCTTGGAGATCCATATGATGTAAGCCTTTTTGTGGTGTGTTTTGGGATCCGATGAACTTTGAGTTTATGATCAGATATATGTTTTTTATCCATGAAATTTATTTGAGTCTTCTCTGATCTTATATGCATGATTGGTTATAGCCTCGTATTTCTTCTCCGATATTTGGGTTTTGTTTGGCCAACTTGATCTATTTATCTTGCAATGGGAAGAGGTGCTTTGTAGTGGGTTCGATCTTACAGTGCTTGATCCCTATGATAGAAGGGGAACTGACACGTATGTATCGTTGCTACTAAGGATAACAAGATGTTGTCTATATCTACATAAATAGATAAATAGATCTTGCCTACATCATGTCATCGTTCTTATTGCATTACTCCGTTTCTCCATGAACTTAATACACTAGATGCATGTTGGATAGTGGTCGATGTGTGGAGTAATAGTAGTAGATGCAGGCAGGAGTCGTTCTACTAATCTTTGACGTGATGCCTATATAATGATCATTGCCTGGATATCGTCATGATTATTTGAAATTCTATCAATTGCCCAACAATAATTGTTTTCCCACCATTTGCTATTTTTCTCGAGAGAAGCCACTAGTGAAACCTACGACCCCCGAGTCTCTTTTCATCATATTTGCGTTTGCGATCTATTTTCCTTTGCATTTATTTTCAGATCTATTAAACCAAAAATACAAAAATACCTTGCTGCAATTTATTTGTTTCGCGATCTATTTATCCTATCTACCACTTTTACCTCATCTTATTTGCCTATCTTGAGGCGCCGTACCCGAAAGGTATTGACAACCCCTTTAACACGTCGGGTTGCGAGTATTTGTTATTTGTGTGTAGGTGCTATTTATGTGGTGTGAGGAGGTTCTCCTACTGGTTCGATAACCATGATCTCATCACTGAGGGAAATACCCACCATCGCTATACTGCATCATCCCTTCCTCTTTGGGGAAATACTGACATAGTTCTAGCAGAGATCAGGCATCCAAGTTCTGCTATTGGTTATTGACCAGAGAGGTGTCTAAGTCATGTCTACATAGTCCTCGAACCCATAGGGTCCGCACGCTTAACATTCATTGATGATATAGTGTTATATGAGTTATATGAGTTGATGACCGAATGTTGTACGGAATCCCGGATGAGATCACAGACATGATGAGAAGCTTCGGAATGGTCCGTGGGTAAAGATTGATATATAGGACGATGGTATTCGGACATCGGAAGTGTTTCGGAGGTACCGGGTAGTCAACTAGAGGGGGTCCCGGACACCCCTGGAGGGTGATGGGCCTATTGGGCCATTAGAGGGGAGCACACCAGCCCATAGGGGGATGGCGCCCGCCCTAAGGTAGCCGACCTATGGGGGAAAGGAAGGAGGGGAATTCAGCCTCCCCCTTCCTTGCCTCTCCCCCTTTCCTCCCCCCTCTGGCAAATAAGGAAGGGGGGCTAGGGCAGGAGACCAAGTAGGATTTAGACCTACTTGGGGTGCCTCCTAGATGCTCCCTTCTCCCCCTACCTATATATATGTGTGGGAGGGGGCGTCACACAACCCCACGACAATCTCTTAGCCGTGTGCGGCGCCCCTCTTCACAGTTTCGTCCCTCGGTCATACTGTCATAGTGCTTAGGCGAAGCCCTATGGAGATAAAATCACCACCACCGTCACCACACCGTCGTGCTGCCGGAACTCATCCACTACTTCACCGTCTTGCTGGATCAAGAACGCGAGGACGTTACCGAGCTGAACGTGTGCTGAACATGGAGGTGTCGTACGTTCGGTACTTGATCGGTTGGATCACAAAGAAGTTCGACTGCATCAACCACGTTACTAAATGTTTCCGCTTATGGTCTACGAGGGTACATAGACACACTCCCCCCCTCGTTGCTATGCATCTCCATGGATAGATATTGTGTGTGCGTATAATTTTTTTGTTTTCCGTGCAACGTTTCCCAACAGAGGCATCCGAGCCAGGTCTATGCGTAGATGATATGCATGAGTAGAACACAAAGAGCTGTGGGCGGTGATAGTCATACTGCTTACCACCAACGTCTTATTTTGATTCGGTGGTATTTTCGAATGAAGCGGCTCGGACCAACCTTACATGTCCACGCACATGAGACCGGTTCCACTGACTGACATGCAACTAGTTTTGCATAAAGGTGTCTGGCTGGTGTCTGTTTCTCCTACTTTAGTTGACTCGAATTTGACTATGACCGGTCCTTGAAGAAGGTTAAAATAGCAAACTTGATAAATCACGGTTGTGGTTTTTGCGTAGTTAAGAACAGTTCTTGCTAGAAGCCCGTAGCAGCCACGTAAAAGTTGCAACAACAAAGTAGAGGATGCCTAACTTGTTTTTGCAGGGCATGTTGTGATGTGATATGGTCAAGATATGATGTGATATATTATTATGTATGAATGATCATGCTTTGTAATATCGACAACCGGCAGGAGCCTTAGGGTTGCCTCTTTATTGAATGAAATGCAAGCGCCATGTAATTGCTTTACTTTATCGCTATGAGTTAGCAATAGTTTGAGAAGCAATAGTTGGCAAGATGACCCCGACACAATGATGGAGATCAAGGTATCCAGATGGTGACGATGGAGATCATGGCGATGCTTTGAAGATGGAGATCAAAAGCACAATATGATGATGGCCATATCATGTCACATATTTTGATTGCATGTGATGTTTATCCTTTATGCATCTTATTTTGCTTAGAACGGCGGTAGCATTATAAGATGATCCCTTCACTAAATTTCAAGATAAAAGGGTTCTCCCCGTGTATGCACATGCAGAATACTTGGGTTAAACTTAACGAGCCTACCATGTACACACATGGTCTCGGAACACTAGAGACCAAAAGTATTAATGTGAGTCATATAGTAGATATGATCAACATAGTGATGTTCTCCATTGATAACTACCGCATCTCACGTGATGATCGGACATGGGTTAGTTGATTTGGACCATGTATCACTTAGATAACTTGAGGGATGTTTATTTAAGTGGGAGTTCATTAGTAATTTGATTAATTGAACTTAAATTTATCATGTAATTAGTCTTGATAGGTTTTGCATATCTATGTTGTAGATCAATAGCTCGCAATATAGGTCCCCTATTTTTGATATGTTCCTAGAGAAAACTAAGTTGAAAGATGATAGTAGCAATAATGCGGACTGGGTCCGTGATCCGAGGATTATCCTCATTGCTAAACAGAAGAATTATGTCCTTGATGCACCACTAGGTGACAGAGCTATTGTAGGAGCAGATGAAGACGTTATGAACATTTGGCAAGCTCAATATGATGACTACTTAATAGTTTAGTGGGTCATGCTTTATGCCTCAGAACCGAGACTTCAAAAACGTTTTGAACGCCACAGAGCATATGAGATGTTCCAAGAGCTGAAATTGGTATTTCAGGCTCATGCCCGTGTCGGGAGGTATGAGACCTCTGACAAGTACTTTGCCTACAAGATGGAGGAGAATAGCTTAGCCAGTGAGCATGTGCTTAGAATGTCTGGGTACTACAATCGCTTGAATCAAGTGGGAGTTAATCTTCCAGATAAGATAGTGTTTGACAACATTCTCTAGTCAGTATCACCAAGCTACTTGTCGGTGTACTAAAGTAGGGGTACCTTAGTACCCCGAACTTGTGCACGGGCAGTCGCAGCGTCCCCACGGCAAGCCTTGCCGGGCGTCCGCCAAGACCCTTCACTATTCATATTACTGCCATTCAAGAACAAAGTGTTAACCGAGAATGCAAGGCCCCGGCAAGAGAAGCTTGTCGGGATGGACAAGACCCCGGCAAGAGGAGCTTGCCGGGAAGGCCAACCAAGGCATTTCCAAGAAACTTGCCGCGACGCTCCGCGCGTCCCGGCAAGACCCGACGAGCGGCAAGCTTGCGGGTGCGACAAGGTAAAGACCGCGGCAAGGTGCTTGCCGCGGCGAAGCCACCACTCTGCGCCCACGCTCCAGCTCACCCGACGACGTGTCGCCGCAGGATCGCTCCTGGTGTACGTGGCGGGTAGCTGTGCAGCCAAGCGGTGCGAGGTGGCGATGGAGATGACGAGAAGGCCATCGTGGCGATCGGTGGCGCCCCTAACGGTCGCTTGCTGCACTGTTTGGATGATCGGACGGGCATTAAATGCCCTTGTCCCCTGTCGTCAGAGTTAGGTAGGGATCACTGTTGATAGCGGTTGTACCAACCCGCGTTTTTACGTTTTTACCCCTCTCTCTGTGTTGCCACCTGTTGGTGACCCCTTTAGACTATAAAAAGGAGGCCCATGCGCACGTAGAAGGGGTTCGACTCATTCGAAACTACAGTATACCCACGCTCTCAAGCAAGAACAAAATAGAAACACAAAGCAGCAGTAGGAGTTTTATCCCTCCGGGGAGCTCCGAAGCTGGGTAAAATCCCTCGCGTGCTCGACCTCGATCTGCTCTTCGTGCGCCCTCCGCTCCTTGCTGGACCGAGAAGGGGCCCTGCCCCATAGGTGCTCGTTTCCCCACGACATCTTTGGCGCGCCAGGTAGGGGGGCGTCGAGGTTGTGCGAACCTGATCCGGTCTTCACGCGCGCTACACCAACATCTTCACCGACATGCCACCGAAGAAGAAAACTTCGGAGGTGGCCGCTCCGTCCACGTCGATCCCGCCACCGCCGGAGCAAACGAGCGGTGGTGTGGACGCCGGCGGAGGAACGGGCATCGACGGGGGGACTCACATCGTCACCAGGTCCAAGGACAAGGCCCCGCAAGCTTCGGCGTGCGTACATGCGCCGCACCCCTCTTAGGAGGTGCGGGATCAACAACGCCACGGTGCCCCTGGCATTGTGCTCGCGTTGGAACAAGGCCAGGCCGGCGGATCGCGGGATGCTCAAGGCCAACATGCACGTCAACACGGTGGCACGAGCGCGGCACGATCGCCCGGACGAGATGCTGCTCCTTCTAACACCGTTAGAAGTTTGAGCATATCCCGCTCCTCGCGTCGTTCGCCCCCACCGCCGAAGACTCCAGAAGAAGCGTTGGCTCGAGCCCAACTGCTACTAGACTACCCTCCGGCGCCGGACAAGATCGACGGCTGGAGGATGACCATCCAGAGCCTCATCGGCTTCGCCAACGGCGACAAGCCCCGGCAACCAAGCACGTCGAAGCCGCGGCAAGACGCCCGAGCGGAAGCCGATGGCAATAAGACTGGCGGGGGTGCCACCTCTGTGCACTCCCCACCCCAAAGGCCAAGATCGCCGACTCGTCGGGCCAACCTCGACACCGACTCCACCGCGTCGTCGGACCCGCGAGTCCGTCGCGATCAACGCCAAGTTCTCCAAGAACGACGACAGGAAGACGCTCGTATTCGTACTGAGCGTCGAAGAGAAGCGCGACGTCAGTCTGACCAGCGCGCTGGGCCCACTGTTGATATGCATGCGCCAGGGGAACCGGGCGACTTGCCGTACGCGGCAGGTTGCCCTGCGTTCGCTCATAAGCTGCGGCAGGTCCAGTGGCCCAGCACCAAGAACTTCAAGCCAGACGTACCCGAGAAGTATGATGGCAGGATACATCCGTCAGAGTTCCTCAGCGTCTACACCATAGCGGTGCAGGCTGCCGGGGGGCGCGACGAGAAGATCCTCGCCAACTACTTCCCGCTGGTGCTCAAGCCCAACGTCAGATCTTGGCTCATGCACTTGCCGGACAACTCCATCTCTTCGTGGGCGGACCTGTGCCATCAGTTTGTTGGCGCCTTCACAGGCGGCCACAAGCCCCATGGCCAGGAGAGTGATCTTCATCTGCTCGCCCAGAAAGAAGGAGAACCCCTGCGCAAGTACATACAGAGATTCAGTCAGGTGCAGCGCAACATCCCAGACGTCCACCCTGCCGCGGTTATCAGCGCGTTTCATCAGAACGTGCGTAACTGCAGGATGAGAGAGGAGATGGCGATGTGCAAGATCAGAGATGTCAGCAAGCTATATGCTCTGGCCGACAAGTGTGCACGTGCTGAAGAGGGGAGGAAACTCCCCGGAGAGAATGCAGGAGCAGGAGGATCTGACAGTGAGGACGCCCCTCCGGCAAAGAGGAACCGGAGGCGGAATAACAGAAAAAGGAAAGCTAAGGATGTACTAGTTGTCGAGCAGTCCGGCAACAGAGGTGGCACCGAGAAGGCCAAAGCTGGCGACTCCGGCGAGGCTGTGGTGGCCGCCGACAAGCAGGACGGCTCCGGCAAGCAGTACTGCAAGATCCATCGCACCAAGGGCCATGACCTCCAAGCTTGCAAGAAGGTTGAGCAGATGGCAGAGCTACAGAAAGATGAGTATGAGTGCCGCGACAAGGAGAAGGCCCAGGAAGGTGGCGGAGGGTCCGGCAAGAAGCGTCCCGCCCGGGGAGGGCGCCGCGGCAAGGCCAGGCAGCGGCAAGGAGACAGGCCTCCCCGCGGCCGCGACAAGGATGAGGATGAGGATGAAGATGATGAGATAGATGAGGACGAGACCGACGAGCAGGAGTTTCAGAAGGCAACAGAGGTTCTGTGCATCGACGGCGGTGCTTCTCTGCACACCTCGCACCGTCAACTCAAACAGTGGGCGCGGGAAGTGAACGCAGCAGAACCGTCCGTTGAGTCGCGCAAACCCCTGAAGTGGTCCAGCACGCCCATCATCTTTGATGTTGAGGATCACCCTGATCGCATCACTGCGGTCGGGTGCTTGCCGATGTTGGTCTCGCCAACCATCCGCAACCTCAAGGTCACAAAGATGTTGGTTGACGGCGGGGCCGGCCTAAATCTGATCTCCTCCACGGTGCTCCAGAAGCTCCAGATCCCGACAGCGAGCTCGAAGAAACTGGCACCTTTCAAGGAATCAACCAGGGAAGGAGCAAGCCGAAGGGGAAGATTACACTGCCAGTGACATTTGGCAGTGAGCTGAATTTCAGGACAGAGAGAGTCACATTTGACGTTGCTGATTTCCCATTGCCCTACAATGGGATACTTGGCCGTCCAGCGCTTGCCAAGTTCATGGCAGCCTCTCACTACGCTTATAATGTGCTCAAGATGCCTGGTCCGATAAGTGTCATTTCTGTCCAAGGCGACAAGAAAGATGCACTTATCTGTACCGACAAGATCTACCGGGAAGCAGCAGCCGCAACAGAACGCAAACCACTTGCCGCTGAAGCTCCCGGGGGGAAGAAGAAGACCAAGTCCGGCAAGAGTAGCTCTGATGCCCAGTCCGGCAAGCGCACCTCTTCGGAGTGCTGCGCTACCGTTGAGGACGCACCATCGAGCTCCACCGGCAAGTGCAAGAAAGCGAAGACAGCATCACCAGAGACCAAGAAAGTGGCCGCCAAGGAGGACGGCACTGGTGGTACCTTCACCACCAGTGCCACGCTTGATCCTAAATAGGAAAGCGCGCTCGTTGCTTTCCTGCGAGCGAATGTTGATGTGTTTGCATGGCAACCATCTGACATCCCCGGTGTTCCCAGGAAAGTAATTGAGCACCACCTAGCCGTTTGTCCTCACGCGCGGCCCGTCAAGCAGAGAGTTAGGAAGCAAGCGGTGGAACGCCAAGAGTTCATTGCAGAAAAGATCAAGAAGCTGGAAGCAGCAGGACTCATCCGAGGAGTACTCCATCCAACGTGGTTAGCCAATCCAGTAGTCGTGCGCAAGGCGAACGGGAAGTGGAGGCTTTGTATTGACTTCACTGATGTTAATAAAGCTTGTCCCAAAGATCCATTTCCCTTGCCGCACATTGACCAGATTGTCGACTCCATGGCAGGATGTGATTTGCTT
Organism: Triticum aestivum; assembly: GCF_018294505.1. Lineage (NCBI taxonomy): Eukaryota > Viridiplantae > Streptophyta > Magnoliopsida > Poales > Poaceae > Triticum > Triticum aestivum. The sequence continues at coordinate 238,338,470 of NC_057798.1, forward strand.
TCATTCCTTGATGCATACTCAGGATATCATCAGATCTTCATGGCAGAAGAAGACGAAGAGAAAACCGCATTCATTACTCCATGTGGCACGTACTGCTTTGTACGGATGCCTTTCGGATTAAAAAATGCTGGTTCCACATTTGCAAGGGTATTCAGTCATGCTTTTGAGCCACAGCTGCACAGAAATGTAGAAGCTTACATGGATGACATAGTGGTCAAGAGCAAAGACAGAGCAACTTTGATCCAAGATTTGGATGAGACTTTTGCAATTCTGCGCAAGATCAATCTCAAGTTGAACCCCGAGAAGTGCGTGTTTGGAGTTCCTTCCGGCAAGCTTCTCGGGTTCTTTGTGTCCCAGAGGGGGATCGAGGCAAATCCCGACAAGATCAAGGCCATTGAGCAGATCGAAGCACCAAAGCGCGTCAAGGATGTACGGAGGCTTGTCGGCTGTGTAGCTGCTCTCAGTAGGTTCATCTCTAAATCCGTGGAGCTCGCCCTGCCGTTTTTCAAAATCTTGAAAAAGGCAGGTCCAATGAAATGGATTCCGGAGGCGGAGGCCGCGCTCCAGGATCTGAAGAGGTACCTATCCACCACTCCTACACTTGTCGCACCTAAACCACAATAAAAGTTGCTGCTGTACCTAGCGGCAACCAATCAAGTGGTTAGTGCTGCGTTAGTGGCGGAGAGGGAGGCAGATGATGAGCCAGTGGCCGCGGCAAGCATGTCCAGCGACAAGCAGGGGGCTTCTCCGACAAGCTCTGGTCCCGACAAGGATGAATTGGTACAGCCACAAGGAGAGAAACAGAAGAAGATGGTGCAGCGCCCAGTTTACTTTGTCAGTTCCCTTCTGCAGGGGGCTAGATCAAGGTACTCTGGTGTGCAAAAGTTGCTTTTCGGCCTTCTCATGGCCTCGAGGAAGCTGCGGCACTACTTTCAAGCACATGAGATCACAGTCGTCACTTGCGTTCCGTTGAAAAGGATATTGCAGAATCCAGAAGCAACAGGCAGGATTGTCGAGTGGGCACTGGAATTGTCAAGCTTTGGCCTCAAGTTTGAGAGTACCTCAACTATCCAGAGCCGAGCCTTGGCAGAATTCATAGCAGAATGGATGCCAACACCTGATGAAGATACTCCGGAGACGAGCATCCCCGTCAAGGAGGCAAGCAAAGAATGGATCATGTACTTTGACGGTGCCTTCTCGCTGCAAGGCGCCGGTGCGGGTGTGTTACTTGTCGCACCCACCGGGGAGCACCTCAAGTATGTGGTCCAGATGCACTTCCCCAAGGAGCAAGCAACGAACAATACTGCAGAGTATGAAGGACTGCTTGCCGGACTCAGAATCAAAGCAGAGCTTGGGATCAAAAAACTCATTGTCAGGGGTGACTCGCAGCTTGTCGTCCGTCAAGTAAACAAGGATTATTAGAGTCCGTTGATGGAAGCTTATATTGATGAAGTGAGAAAGCTAGAAGAGCATTTTGACGGCCTGCAGATGGAACACGTTCCAAGAGCTCAGAACGACATTGCAGATGGCCTGTCAAAATGCGCCGCCCTTAAGTTACCTGTGGAACCGGGGATTTTTGTGCTCAAGCTGACTCAACCATCCGTGACACCATCAATTGGACAGGGAAAGAAGAGAAAGTTGGTTACTGGCGATTACTTTCTGGCAGAGCTCCCCGAAGCCGCCGCCAAGAAGGTCCCCAGGATCAACACAAAGAGTGCTGAGGAGCAGTCTGCTCCGACAAGCCCCAAGGTTTGTTTCGTTGAAGCAGACGCTCCCGACAAGCTGTGTCCCGACACGCTTGCCGGGGGGCATCACGCTCCGGCAGGATCCCAGATTCTTGCCGCAGAAGCGGATGTTCCCGTAGCAGCATTTGCGCCTTTAGTCCTTGTTGTCGAGCCACAAGCTCTGACATGGGCACAACAGATAGTCCATTTCCTTCAAACAGGAGAACTTCCCGAAGAGCAAGAAGAAGCAGAGAGAGTAGCCCGGCAATCAAGTATCTACCAGTTTGTCAATGACATACTGTACAGAAGAAGATTCAACGGAGTGAAATTGAAGTGCATTACCCGGGAAGAAGGACAGGAGCTGTTGGCGGAGATACATGGAGGCATATGTGGTCACCACATTGGCGCAAGAGCACTTGCCGGCAAAGCCTTCCGGCAAGGCTTCTTTTGGCCGACAGCCCTCCAGGATACAACTACACAAGTAACCAAGTGTGAAGCGTGCCAGTTCCATTCCAAACAGATACATCAACCAGCTCAAGCTCTCCAAACAATCCCTTTATCCTGGCCATTTTCGGTCTGGGGGCTCGACATCCTTGGCCCCTTCCCCCGAGCTGACGGGGGCTTCGAATTCTTGTACATGGCAATCAGCAAGTTCACGAAGTGGCCGGAGGTGGAGGCAGTGAGGAAGGTGACAGCACAGTCAGCAGTCAAGTTCTTCAGGTCAATTGTTTGCCGTTTCGGAGTCCCTAACAGGATCATCACCGACAACGGCACACAATTCACGGGCCGCACCTTCATGCAGTACGCCCAAGATCTTGGTGCCAAGATCTGCCTCGCTTCTGTTGCTCACCCGAGAAGCAACGGTCAAGTAGAGAGGGCGAACGCTGAAGTGCTGCGCAGGCTCAAGACCAGAACTTTTGACAGGCTGCGCAAGTGCGGAAGAAATTGGATCGAGGAGCTGCCGGTGGTTCTTTGGTCGATCAGGACGACGCCGAATCAAGCCATAATGAAGTGGATATGGCGTCGTTCAAAGAAGCATAAACCTTGCTGGGACACAGAAGACAGAAAGAGCTAAGTTGCCAAAGTTTGAGCACCGTCATTTTTAAATTTTTAAGTTATACTCCTTGAACGACCGTGCCTTGTATGGAAAACCTGTGCGCAGAGGAATCGACTCGTGGCTAAGTTGCGCCCTTAATTTGTTTCGAGTCCGCTCAACAATGAAAGTGTGCTGCAACTAGCCCCGACAAGGTTTCTTGCCAGAAGCAACACCGCCGGCAGGCTGCTGATGTTCCGCACTCAGCGCTCGCGGCAAGTGTGTTCGCATCGGCAAGTTCCCTAAAAGCGTAGGGTAAAAACATACAAGGGATGGAATTGAGTAAAGGATATAACATAGCAAGCATCCCCTTTTCATTAAAAAACATCCCACTCAGGTACAGTCCATAGAGGATGAAAAACATGAAAGAGAGGATTACAAGTTTTAGATGCAGCTAAGGCCCGAAGGCTTACAAATTAAAAAGATAAGATGCCCGTAATCCCTTTCCTGTCCCTCTTTTCAGGAGGTAGGTCAAGGAGGCGAAAAGGGCAAAAGGGGCGCCTAGGCGAGCTACAGGTGCCAGAAGACACCAAGAGAACATCCTGGGGGTTGTCCGAAGGCTGGACGGTGATGGCGGCGCCGGAAGCAGGGCTCGAAGACGGGGCGGCAGGACGTCAGCACGCTGTCGAGGGCACTACGCCCTCGTACTCCGATTTGACGGACTTGTCGCCAGCCCTCTTCCCCTTCCGCAGCCTCCCTACGCCAGTCGCCCAAGGAGACGACCCCGAGGAGTTCAAGGAGCCGGCGACACGGATGATGGGGTCACCGGTGACGCACGGAGCAGCGCCCGACACCTAGTCGAGCCCACCATCCCGCCGCCCACTACCCTCATCATCGCTGTCGCTCTCCTCCTCATCACTATCGCTCGAGGGGGAGCCTTCGCTATCGGAGGAGCTGTCCACGCATCACTTCGCCCGAGTGCTGAAGCACCCGAAGACCTTGACGGAGAGGAGGTCGCCCTCCATTAACTTAAAATGGAGGGTAAACCCCTCCATCAGGCTATGGATACGGGCGAACGTATTCCACCCACGATCAAGATACATCACATTAGGGGCTGGGAATACAACGTGGACTCGCGTGCCGCTGATTCCACAGCCCCTCATGTGCAGTCTCAGTGTCTCGGGCGGGTCCAACTCCATCGCGCTCGCAAACGGAGCTGGAAGCCGGAGGCGACGACGAGGCGCCCGGCGCAGCCTGACGAAGAACTCGCAAGGGTCGTCCCCTGTATGGACCGCCGTGGGGAGAGAAACCGCCGGCGGAGGCGAAGCTGGCGCGCCGCCCCGTCCGCCTCTTCCCCGAGCGCCTCGTCCTCGACCTCGTCCACGACCTCGCCCCCTCCCTCTTCCCCCTATGGCTGGCTCTGCCACCACGGGTGCGGGATAGGGAGGGGTGCTATGTCTGGCGGCGACCCTCGCCGCCACCGATGAAGGGCCAGGTTTCCCTTTCTCCATGGCGAATGAGAGAAAGGGGAGCAGAAGCTGAAGAAAGGAGAAGATGAGAGAGTGCGGGCTTCTGCGCTCCCCTCCCGCTCTTCTTAAAAGGAGCGAGGTGGGGGCTCGGCCGCCCCGCTCAGTGAATCAGGGCGCGGGAAGAGCAGGGAGTCGGGGCCGACCCGCTGCCTCTGCTCGCAACGGCCCAGTTTCCCATTTCCACCGTCCGCGACCCCAAGCGCATGGGAGCCGCGTGGCGGAGATGCAGAACCGAGGCGAACGTTACGCATTTCCTGGATTTAAGTATTGCCCACGATCTCTCCCATGACGCCGCGATTGACGCGTGCCGTTACGGGAGGACGCGGTGGATACGGAGTGTATTTGGTTTGGACCCAGGCCGCGCGTGCCCGTGCCCTGTTTTGGGCCTGGCCCAACAGCGCTCGGCACCGTGTATGGCCCAGGCCCGAGGGCTCCTGTCGGTGTACTAAAGTAGGGGTACCTTAGTACCCCGAACTTGTGCACGGGCAGTCGCAGCGTCCCCGCGGCAAGCCTTGCCGGGCGTCCGCCAAGACCCTTCACTATTCATATTACTGCCATTCAAGAACAAAGTGTTAACCGAGAAGAGAAGGCCCCGGCAAGAGAAGCTTGCCGGGAAGGACAAGACCCCGGCAAGAGGAGCTTGCCGGGAAGGCCAACCAAGGCATTTCCAAGAAACTTGCCGCGACGCTCCGCGCGTCCCGGCAAGACCCGACGAGCGGCAAGATTGCGGGTGCGACAAGATAAAGACCGCGGCAAGGTGCTTGCCGCGGCGAAGCCACCACTCTGCGCCCATGCTCCAGCTCACCCGACGACGTGTCGCCGCAGGATCGCTCCTGGTGTACGTGGCGGGTAGCTGTGCAGCCAAGCGGTGCAAGGTGGCGAGGGAGATGACGAGAAGGCCATCGTGGCGATCGGTGGCGCCCCTAACGGTCGCTTCCTGCACTGTTTGGACGACCGGACGGGCATTAAATGCCCTTGTCCCCCGCCGTCAGAGTTAGGTAGGGGGCACTGTTGATAGCGGTTGTACCAACCCGTGATTTTACGTTTTTACCCCTCTCTCTGCGTTGCCACCTGTCGGTGACCCCTTTAGACTATAAAAAGGAGGCCCATGCGCACGTAGAAGGGGTTCGACTCATTCGAAACTACAGCATACCCACGCTCTCAAGCAAGAACAAAATAGAAACACAAAGCAGCAGTAGGAGTTTTATCCCTCTGGGGAGCTCTGAAGCTGGGTAAAATCCCTCGCGTGCTCGACCTCGATCTGCTCTTCGTGCGCCCTCCGCTCCATGCCGGACCGAGAAGGGGCCTTGCCCCATAGGTGCTTGTTTCCCCACGACACAACTAGAACTTTGTGATGAACTATAATATGCAAAGGATGACGAAAATGATTCCCGAGCTCTTCGTGATGCTGAAATCGGCGAAGGTAGAAATCAAGAAAGAGCTTCAAGTGTTGATGGTTTACAAGACCACTATTTCAAGAAAAAGGGCAAATGGAAAGAATGGGAAATTCAAGAAGAATGGAAATCAAGCCGTGAAGAAGGCGAGGACGTCACCGAGTTGAACGTGTGCTAAATACGGAGGTTCCGTACATTCGGTACTTGATCGGTTGGATCACGAAGAAGTTTGACTACATCAACCGCGTTACTAAACGCTCCCGCTTACGGTCTACGAGGGTGCGTAAACACACTCTCCCCTCGTTGCTATGCATCTCCATGGATAGATCTTGCATGTGCGTAGAATTTTTTTTGTTTTGTATGCAACGTTTCCCAACACCTAAGTGGTGCTTTGCTTTTCTTATGCTAATAGAGCTTATGAGTTTTCTATTGAGTTTTGTGTTGTGAAGTTCTCAAGTTTTGGGTAAAGATTTGATGGACAACGGAATAAGGACTGGCAAGAGCCTAAGCTTGGGGATGCCCCGGATGGCGTCCCCTCTTTCATCTTCAATCCATCGGTAAATTTACTTAAGGCTATATTTTTTTCACCACATGATATGTGTTTTGCTTGCAGCGTCTTGTATGTAATGAGTCTTTGATTTTCAGTTTGCCACAATCATCCTTCCTGTAAACACCTTTTGAGAGGGACACACATTATCATGAATTTATTAGAATACTCTATATGCTTCATTTATATCTTTTGAGCTAGGCAGTTTTTGCTGTAGTGCTTCACTTAAATCTTTTTAGAGCACGGTGGTGGCTTTATTTTATAGAAATTGATGACCTCTCATGCTTTACTTATATTATTTTGAGAGTCTTAAACAATGTGGTAATTTGCGTAGGTTATGAATTTAGTCCTAATATGATGGGCATCCAAGAGGGATATAATAAAAACTTTCATATAGAGTGCATTGAATATACGAAAAGTTTGATTCCTTGCATTTGTTTTGAGATATAAAGATGGTGATATTAGGGTCATGCTAGTGAGTAATTGTGGATTGGTAGAAATACTTGTATGAAAGTTTGTGATTCACGCAGCATGCACGTAAGGTGAACCGTTATGTGATGAAGTCGGAGCATTTTTTTATTGCCATCCTTTGTGTGGAGGTTGGGATCACACTATAGTTAAATCCTACCAACCCTTCCTCTAGGAGCATGCATGTAGTACTTTGTTTCGATAACTAATAGACTTTTGCAATAAGTATGTGGGTTCTTTATGACTAATGTTGAGTCTATGGATTATATGCACTCTCACCCTTCAACCATTGCTAGCCTCTCTAGTACTGCGCAACTTTTGCCAGTGCATTAAACCCACCGTATTTCCATATCCATTCTCAGATATATTGCCATGCAACTTCCACCGTTCCATTTGTTATGACACACACCATCATTGTGATATTGTCCTCATATGCATGATGCATTCATAAAGAGTCATATTTTGTTCCAGAATTGAGTTGTAAGTAAATAAAAGTGTGATGATCATCATTATTAAAGCATTGTCCCATGTGAGGAAAGGATGATGGAAGCTATGATTCCCTCACAAGTTGGGATAAGTCTCCGGACTTTAAAGAAACTAAAAGAGGCCAAAGAAGCCCAAATAAAGAAAAGGGGCCAAAGAAGCCCAAACAAAAAGAAAAAAAGAAAAATTAAAAAAGAATAAAAATGAGAGAAAAAGAGAGAAAGGACAATGTTACTATCCTTTTTCCACACTTGTGCTTCAAAGTAGCACCATGATCTTCTTGATAGAGAGTCTCCTATTTTGTCACTTTCATATACTAGTGGGAATTTTTGATTATATAACTTGGCTTTTATATTCCAATGACGGGCTTCCTCAAATTGCCCTAGGTTGGATGCACACCCACTTAGTTTCTTTTTGAGCTTTCATACACTTATAGCTCTAGTGCATCCGTTGCATGGCAATCCCTACTCACTCGCATCGATATCAATTGATGGGCATATCCATAGCCTATTAATTTGCGTAGTTGATGTGAGGTTTCTCCTTCTTTTTGTCTTCTCCACAACCACCATATTGTATTCCACCAATAGTGCTATATCCATGGATCACGCTCATGTATTGCATGAAAGTTGGAAAAGTGTGAGAACATAAAAGTATGAAACAATTGCTTGGCTAACATCGGGGTTGTGCATGATGAAATACTTTGTGTGATGAAGATGGAGCATAGCCATACCATATGATTTTGTCGGGATAACTTTCTTTGGCCATGTTATTTTGGGAAGACATGATTGATTTACTAGTATGCTTGAAGTATTATTGTTTTTATGTCAATATTAAACTTTTGTTTTGAATCTCATGGATCTGAACATTCTTGCCATAATAAAGAAGATTACATTGATAAATATGTTAGGTAGCATTCCACATCAAAAATTCTATTTTTATCATTAACCTACTCGAGGACGAGCATGTATTAAGCTAGGGGATGCTTGATACGTCTCCATCGTATCTATAATTTTTGATTGTTCCATGCTATTATATTATATGTTTTGGATGTTTTATATGCATTAATATAGTATTTTATATCATTTTTTGGGACTAACCTATTAACCTAGTGCCCAGTGCCAGTTGTTGTTTTTTCCTTGTTTTTGACTTTTTCAGAAAGGAATATCAAATGGAGTCCAAAGAGAATAAAGTTTTCGTGATGATTTTTCTTGGACCAGAAGACACCTGTGGGACTTGGAGAGGGGGCCAGGAGCTTCCCGAGGAAGCCACAAGCTAGGGGGCGCGTCCTGAGGTCTTGTGGGCCCCTCAGAGGTCTCCTAACCCTAATTATTGCCCTATTAAGTCACAAATATTCCCGAACCACGAGAAGCGTCCACCAAAATACTTTTCCGCCATCGCAAGCCTCTGACCTCGTGAGATCCCATCTTGGGACCTTTTCTGGCGATCTGCCAGAGTGGGATTTGATCATGGAGGGCCTCTACATCAACCCTATCGCCCTACCGATGATGCGTGAGTAGTTTACCACAGACCTATGAGTCCATACCTAGTAGCTAGATGGCTTCTTCTCTCTCTTTGATCTTCAATACAAAGTTCTCCTCGATGTTCTTGGAGTTCTATTTGATGTAATACTTTTTTGCGGTGTGTTCGTTGAGATCCGATGAATGGTGGATTTATGATCAGATTATCTATGAATATTACCTAAGTCTCCTCTGAATTCTTATATACATGATTTGATATCTTTGTATTTCTGTTCGAACTATCGATTTGGTTTGGCTAACTAGATTGGTGTTTCTTGCAATGGGAGAGGTGCTTAGTTTTGGGTTCAATCTTGTGGTGTCCTCACCTAGTGACATAGTAGGGGTAGCGAGGCATGTATTGTATTGTTGCCATCAAGGATAAAAAGATGGGGTTTACATCATACTGCTTTAGTTTATCCCTCTACATCATGTCATCTTACTTAAAGCATTACTCCGTTCATATGAACTTATACTCTAGATGCATGCTGGATAGCGGTTGATGTGTGGAGTAATAGTAGTAGATGCAGGAAGGTCCCTACTGTCATCCTGTCCACATACAGTCCTCTCCCGATTCCTCTTGTTTGTTGACCATGTTGACAAAGCGAGAGGGCGGCGTTGCGGCAAGTGCACCAAAGTGCACGGAGGTGACGGCGAGGCCTCGGACGGGAACAAACAGGAGCCGAGGAAGATGTGGCAGTGAAGTCGCTGGTGAAGGGGAGTACAAGGGTTGACTGGTTCGGTTGGTCGGTGGGGCTGACATCGTCGTTAACGATTTAGGAGACAGTGGGGCGGTGATGCGTGTGTTGAGGCACAACCAGATGTGGGAGGTGGAAGTAGGCGGCCACGTCGGCGCTGGTTTGGTTTTGGCGGCTGGAGGAAGACGAGACTGAAGAAACATGACAGAAAGTAAAAGCAGCAGGAGTACTTAACAACCTTAAATGAAACCAGCAGAGGCACTTAACAACCATAGCTGAAAGCAATATGAGTACTTATACAGGTTCAACCATACAAAGCATGCCTCGAACAATGCTACTTTGACTACATTTAACCAAGGGTGAGGCCATCAAGCCCCAGGACAAGGCCCAGGCGCCACCCCGTGCATCCACAACCTTCTGAAAGCGGCTTCATCTCGCAATGTGGTCAATAAACAGGATATTCTCTTTACAGCCATGGGAAAGCATGAGCATAACCTTCTGTCCTATTCTCCAAGATGGATGGGCCTTCATTATTTGAGACCAGCCATGAATAAGTAACTTTTCACCTCCAAGGGAAATGGAGTAGGTTGACATAAACATCATATTGCGACCAAGCGCAAGTCTGACCCGACCATGGTCAGGCATCTATATAGGAACAATAAAACTAGGCAGTTTCTGTTTCAAGAAGATCACTGCTGAAAAATGTGTATAAGCAAGAGTTTATGAACAACATATATAACAGAAAACAGCTTGTACCATAAGTTTGTTGACACAGTTGGACCTGTTCAACGTGTGTACCAGTGGCACACATATCCTACGTGGACTTCACCATTGAAATGCCCCACAAGGACCTCAATACGATCAATAAAGTGTAGGAACACGTGGATGTCGCCCTAGTCAACTTCAGTGCCATCAGTAATAGTCCAGTTCTTATCAAATAACAAACGAGTAGTGTCCTAAACTTTGTAATAACCTACACGTGCCACCAATTATAAGAAATATTAGTTAGAAGTGGCATCTTCGTGAGAGAAGGGAATCACAAATTGTTGCTACTTCTAAAGTCAAAATGTGATTAGTTAGACAGAATAGGCAGATTAAGAAGTAATAGAGGCAACATGCAAGAACCAGATACAAAACTAACATGGATGAACTACTATAACAACGTCAGGGTGGAAGATCACAGTGAAGATGAGACCAGGTTCTGCTATTTCCATCAACATTCATGCGCCAACTTTCAGTCTGTGAAACTCGAGAAAGTTTATCCAAGTTCGGCCATAAAAAACAACGATCTTCTTGGTTCATGAACCCAACTAGGAACTTATATCAATGGCGTGTCTTCAATGCGACCATTAAACTAGTGTATTCAGCTATGGCAAGGACGACTATCTTGAGTACATGTGTTCTGGCAGAGCAAGGAATGCACTGCAGGAAAAATAAGATGAGAACACAATTTATACGCTATCCAAATCTAGAAATAGTTTCCTCTTTCACGTCAGTGTTTACCATGGTGCTAGTACCTTTTATCCAAATATAGCAATCCAAATTTCCGAATTAGTCGACAACATGTTCAAAAACCCCAACCCTCCTGGATAGAAAAGAGGATTCTAGGAACATATTGTGCCCGTTTTTGAATCCTGTGTAAGGATGACAAGGAACAAGTGTGGCATCTCGCTGAGGGCGCAAAAACATGTAGGGTCCTCGCACTTTGGGAACTGTAAATGAAACACACTAGATTCAGTAGGAAGAAAAATGCATCAACGACGGCGACTGCCATTCTAGGATTAGTGGCAACCAAGGGACTAGGATTTATCGTGGATGGATGAAGAATTTGTACCTGGTTCTCCATGAGAAAATCCTAAGCAATCGCTGAGAGGAGGTTTTGTTTGAACAAGCAGACGAGGGAGAAGGGGATTCAAGCCTTGTGAAATATTACTGCTTCGTCCGACCAGCTTACTGCTACTGCTGGAAAGGTGGGGTTTTTGTGATTTGACAGCTCATTGGGCATTACTTCGGCGCTATGACCGGGGTGAGTCTACCATGCAGTTGTGCACTCTAATTTGGTGCATGGCATGTGGACCCCATTGTCGGATGCCCCGCATATCAGCGAAAGGAAGTAGAAAGGCAGGAGTAAATAGCTACCCATAAACATTTTTTTGATAGAGAGATACTTCCTCTGTAAAGAAATATAGGAATCTTTTAGATCACTACTTTATACATAAGAAAAATCAAGGGGAATATATATAACATAATATGGGGATTCAGATGAGAATAAAATACTCAGATAGGCTGACAGTTCTAAACTTTGGGCCACAGGCTGGTGGGCGGCCCATGTGTTCTAACTCAGTGCATTTTGTCCGGTAAATATTGCAAGCGATCGGTACGGCACTGGTTTTAGATGTTGCCACAAGGCAAATACATAAAATTAAATAAAGCACGACAACTGTTAGAATGAAATCGAACAACAGTTCCTAACCAGACATCAACGTTGCAATTCTTTCATGATATCCTACGTGATAAATAATACTGTCGTACTACTTATACACACATGCCACTTGTTTCACCAAGCCATATTATTGCATCAAAAGCTCTCGGAGGATAGACCAGTTCGGCAGTTGTGTGCCGCTACTGAAGAATTTCAAAGTTGATTAGGACCAGCTCTCCTTGCCGAGAAAGTTCAATTTTTACATGATCCCCAACAACAAGATTTGATAGAGTTTTGAAACTTGACCATCCTTTAGCACCAATCATCATGCGACCATCCTTTGTACTTATGGCATATTGAGCAGGTTCATTCACACCAAGGTTGCGCATGGTAAGAGAAACTTGGCCACGGTCACCCGGATTATTGAACGACTCCCTCGTTGCTCTTGGAATTCTCTATTTGGAAACAAGAAGACATACACAAACAGTGAGATCAACACAGTGAATCATATGAAACAACATGGAAAGAAAAAAGAACGAAGCACTTGGGAGGCCAATACTTTCCAAGAAGGTGGAGATGTCGTTTTTTGTAAGGACTTTGGTATATGCAGTGCGAACTACAACCTAGACTATTGCCAGTGCAAGTGTTGTTTGCGTTGCCGCTGCACGGGCCGAAGCAAATGCAAGTGCAACTTGAAGTGTTGGTGCAGCTGCCGGAGCCATTGCTGGTGCCCGTGTCGGTGCGACTGGTATTGCCGCTGCTACTACTGGAGATGGTGCTCCTTCTGGAGCTGGTGCAGGTGTCGGAGCAGGTGCCCATGTCGGGGCCTAATCCTCTGGTAGATCAGCCTGATCCGCTGACGCGGCCGGTGCCAAATCCTCTTGTGGATCAGACCAAGCTGTTGCCATTGTCAGTGCTAGAGCCAGTGCCCTCGGAGAAGGTGCCGGTGCTCGATCCAATGTTGAAGGTGTTACCGATGTGCGAGACAGCAGCAATTGTCTCTGGTCTACTATAGTTTCATACTTCAGCTTTCTAACTTCGCTAGGCTCCATGACCTGGATGCAGTCTTTTTCTTCACTTATTTTAAATGCGAGAAGGACCAATTGTGGCGTTTTTGTTAAAACAAACAGCAGTTCAATTATAGGGCTTCAGATTGTACTCAGACAATAGACTGATCAATTGTGTCCAGTAATATAAGTGATGGACAGTGCCTTCGTTACTAACACGTCATAAGAAGTGAAACCTTCTAAAATAACCATCATAGAGCTAACCAAACGGTTTATTCTGTAATGAATGTGACATGACAAAACCTGCATCATAAAATTGCAGCAAAAGTAAGAAAACATGACAGTAAATCAATAATTTTACTTGATGTGACATAAGTAAATCCTTACCAGGATATCACTAGGTTCAAGTTCTAAATAGAAGGTTGATTGTCCAATTAAGGGTGGCATGCAGAGCCCCCACTTACTCCCATAAGCAGGATAGTCCAAAGGTCGTGACAACTCGTTTGGAGCGAACATCCATGGGACTGGAAATCTTGGTGGGTGCGATAAACCCTTCAATGCATACATATATTTGAGTGTAACCATAATTGATAAAACATCCTCACAAAAAAGATGATCTCGATACTTTAAAATATAGATACTGAATTGAGTGGACAAACATTAACATAGACTGTTCTCAGGACTCACCACACAACAAAAGCGGCAGTACTAAACAATATAGGGTTCACACACACAAATCAAGTATTGAACAATAGTACTTACTATAAACAAGCAAAATTGCACTAATTAACTCTGCAGACTATTTCTTGCCATCGACCTAGGGGATGTACCCCACATAACTTACTAGGCCATGGACTTCGTGAGAGATTTCTACCGGCACCTTCAACATCTTGTCAACCTTGGAGAACCTAACAGAGTGGTCTTTCCACTCATCGGCATGACGATGAACACAGTCCGCATCAGATTTGTCGGGAAGCTTACAAGAACCACACCCTTCGTAATCGAAGGCACAACTAGGAAATTGTTGTGGTGAAGTACACCCTTGAGAACACACCTGACAACAATGCTACAGGAAAACACTTGTTCACGACACGTGGCGACAAGGACACAACAGTTGGATAGTTTAGTAGTAGAACACATCCTCAGGTCTTCCAGTTCACACGACATGAGTTTCAGAACTTCATCTCCACCGTGGACCCGGTTTTAATTCAAACAGAAACCAAATATTTTATTACTACCTCCGTTCAGAAATATAAGATGATTTTCGATATTTTACTCCATATAAGACTACATATACGTACAGAAATGAGTGAACAAAGACACTAGAACATGTATACATGAGATGCACAAAAAAGTTAGAACATCTTATATTTGTAAACAGATGGATTACTTGCAATACCCATAACACAAGTTATGGAGGCTACTATACTCTCTTCCAAGGCATGAGAGCTAAAATCTTGCATTTCCTACAACTAGCATTGATATTCATAAAGTAGTTGAAAGTAATTTATAAGAAATCAGTGTTATGTGAAAAAATCATATGTATGTAAACCTCTCACATGTTTTGGTCAAAAGAGCAATTTAGAACCGTCATTTGGCACACAAAAATCACATGCAAGATCGCCCAAAAAGTTGTGGTACAACTACTAGTACTGCATGTTAGATGAAAAAACATGATCAAGATCGCCAAAAAGATCGTCAAGAAGAGATATTACCTGAACTGGCTTAATGAGGGATCCCAGAGAGGGAGGCTTGGACAGGGCGATGGCCTTGAGCTTGTGTGCGGTAGTCTCGGCGGGGTGCTTGTGCTTCTTCGTACCTAGAGCCTCGACGGTTTTGGCCAGAGCCATAGACATCACTTCGGCCAGTGCTCCAGGGTCCATCAAGAAACCGTCAAATAGAAATAAAAGAAAAGAAACCATAATCACAAACCCAAAAGAAGAACAGAGAGGGAGTTAGGATCTGTCACGGGGTTGCAAGACCGGGCCTTGGCCAGAAGCAACACCATTGATGCACTCACCTTTCCTTCTTTGGGTAAGAAGAACAATGGCAGAAGCGCATCGGGGTTTTCTTGAAGAAATGAGGGACAAGATGAGGGAGAAGCGAGTTGGGGTTTTCTTCAAGAGAGGAAGATGAGGGAGAAGAGTGAAATGATGGTTGCTTCGTACGTCCAACTTGCTGCTGGAAAGGTGGGGGTTTGGTGATTTCACGGCTCATTGGGCATTACTGCGGCACTTCGACAAGTGTAGTCTACTGTGCAGTTGTGCACTCTAGTACGGAGTAATTTAGTGCATGCAAGTGGGCCCCAATGCTGGCTGGCCCACATGTCGGCAAAAGTGAGTAGAACAGTTCCCGACGACCGTCTAGGAGGATCCGCACGGTAGAGCGTGTCCACTGTTTCTGAAAAATAAATGATTACAACAAGCATTTCCACTCTTACGGCGGAGGAGTGCGAAACACGGCAGCCACTTGAACTTACATAGTACTCCTACTACTAGGCATGTGCAATGGTTCATACATCAGTACTACAATCTTGTTGCTAGTGTAGTAAGATATGACGATGAAAAATGATGTTGTGCGCATGTCAACTATATGAACAGTAATGTAACATCCCCATTTTTGACTGTTCGGTCGAGAATAAATGGTGAGATCAATGTTAATAGAACTAGGTTTACAGTGCACAGAGAGTATTGTGCTATAGTACTCCACAGAACATGAACCATATGAAGAACGAATGAGTGTTAGGTAGGGTGCATGGGATCAAAACATCTCTTCTCGACCCACTTTTGGGTGTTTGGCAGAGTGCATGAAGGGCGCATGAGTCCACACTAGTAGGTTCACACAAATACACTAGGAGCATGCAGAGCATGCATGAAGAAGGGTGGTGAGATAAGCATGCACGAAGAGGCAACAACTATATTGATATGAGAATGCAAAGAAACGCACCCGCATGCTTTGTGCTACAGTGAATGATCTGCATCGTCTGAGTTTGATCCAACAGTCATGTTGCACCTAGACATGCCCATGCAGAGGACGCCTAAACACCACCGAAGTCCCTCTACTTCTCGAGGAGCATGACATTGGTGATGCAGGGTGCCACCACCCACAGAGCCTGCTCCCGGTCGACGGGAGCCAGCTTGTCAAAGACGGCTTCCAATGGCACGAATGGATTCCTGTGACGAAGCCTTGAGAGAATTTGCCCAGCAACGGCGACGGCCACCCGCAACCCCTCCTTGTACAGCTCCGCCTCCACCATCGCGCGGAGACGGCTCACCTCCTTAGTGATTAGGTGAAGAAGGAGACCAGGTCAGGAAGCAGCAGCTCGTTGAATTCGACGGGGTGGCCGAACGGGTTTAGCCTAATAGCCGGCATGGTTGCGCTGGCACGACGGTAGGCATCACGCAGCCGCAACACGTGCGTGGCATCATGGTCCACCAAGTGGTTGGGGCGATCCTGGACTTCATCACGATCAGCCCGCTCGTGCTCCAGCCGGCTCGCCTGACCGCCTATCGTATCTCCCGCTTTCTACAGCAACACCGCCGATGCCTTGAGCATGGACGCCTGCCACTTTTGAAGCTCCATGAACTCCCACACATAAAGGAGGAGCATGGCACTCCTCTCCTCCTTGAGCTCACAGAGCTCCACGTCCTTGGCCCTGAGCTCCGCATCCTTGGCCTGGAGCTCCTGTGTCAGGCGCTTCACCTCAGACTCTGTGATCTGGTGCGCCGCCATGGAACCAGGTAGAAGCAATGGGGAGAGGAAGCAAAGGGGGCGAAAAACGGCTGAAAGGCAATGCAATCTACGGGAAGGCAGAGGGAGCCAGCCGAGGAGCTGGCTGGATCTTTTGGTTTTCACCATGGGAAAACATCAGTCGATGATTTTTAACATCGGGGAGCAGTGGGGTTTACAGGCGGAGTCATCATGACTAATTGCTGCCGCGCCTGCTCCTGTCAATCGAAAAAATAAATATCCTGTCATGTCTGCCGCACCCAAAGACCAAAGCAACGCCGCAGTGGATATTTAAATTTACCTGTCGGCCAGGAGAGAAAAAAAGGGGTGAAAAACAAATGTGGCAGCGGCCTAGCTAATCGGTCGCACTAACCCAACTAGCTAGACACCGTGCTTCACTGATGTACTCGGCAGTAAAGGTGGGATTTTGTGATTTTACGAATCATTTACATGCTTCGGCGCTATGATCAAGGAGGACCCCAAAAACACGAGGTAGGGTTTCCCACGTCTTGGCAAGGAAGAAAATATGCGTGCACCACCCGGGAGGACCCAGAAACCACGCGGGAGGGTATACCACGTCTCAGCACGGAGGAAAAATGTGCGTGTAAAAATATTCCGTATCAGACGTACTACCTATGGTTCAACCTTGGGACCCAGCCAGTCGGTCCAAAACACCCCACTAGCCATGCAACTTCATCATGCTATTGTGGCACGGAGGATAGGTGTGGTTAGCTCCCTCTCGACCAGCCAAAACGTCTCTTGTTCTAAGTGATTCATCTATTTAAGCATTTTTAGTTATAGTAACACCACGACAAGCTCGCACCTCTCTTCGTTTGTGCCCGTGCGTCTAAAGGTTGTACTAGATGGAGAGGAGAGAGAGATCGCAGACATGGGACCCACCAGTAAGTGAGTCAATGGTCATGCACGTGTTGGCGAGCCACTCCCTCTACTCTACTCAACGTAATACTGTATAAAATCAAGTTATGTGACAAAGCCAACAACCGTCGCTGTTTCAGGCTATCGACGTATGCTTTGTAGTCCAGATTGCTAGTTCGAATCTCATCCTTTAGATTTGTTAGTTTTAGGTCCAAATTTGATCAATCACAAGTGGGAACCCCATGTGTTGTTTTAATATTCCAGTGTAGGATGGTTTTTTTTGCACAAACACTTTGCGTGGTTAGACAAGTTATGGCACCAGTTACACGTATTTTGCAAGTTTAGGAACAAAAATGACAGCATCATAGAATATCACATCCACCCTGCAGCTTAGATGCTATGGTGATACGAGATTTCACGTCGTTGGATCTAAGATCCAATGGCTTGGGAGTAGTCTTTGTAATTATGTGCAATTTCAAAACTCTCCAAGGCTTTTTTGCAAATAAACCATTCAGGCCTCGTGTGTGCCGTTGGATCTTGGAATCAACGGCACCCAGTAGCTCATATTAGATGCTCCCTACAGCTTAATTAGTCGCTACGGTGATACGAGCATCTAGGTCGTATGATCTGTGATCAAATGCCACATGCGTAGTACTTGTACTTTCTGCGCAATTCCAAACTCTTTGAGGCTTATATTGCAAAAACATTCAAACCTTCTGCCGTGAACCGTTAGATCTCCCGAGAACTCGTATCACCATAGAATCTACGGTGTGGGAGCACCTCATATTCTCTCATGCGAGAAAACATCAGGTGCTCTCGCAGCTTGGATGCTACAGAGATTCGAGCTTCGAGGTCGTTCGATCTGAGATCCAATGGCATCCGAGCAGTCTTTGTGCTTGAGTGGTGCCAGAAATCTTTGGGGGCTTTTTTGCAAAAACATTTGAACCAACAAGGAGTTGTTGATCTCAGATCCAACGGCTCCGAAGATCTTGTACCACCAAAGCATCTAAGGTGTGGTAGCAGATGATATTCTTACATACAAGAGAATATGTGGTCCTCCCTCATCTTATATGCTACGATGATATGAGCTTCAAGGTCATTGGATATGGGATCCAATGGCATATGAGTAGTTTTTTGTGCAAATTGTGTGCAATTCTCAAACTCATTAAGGTTTCTTGTAAAAATATTAAGACATCTTGTGAGCCGCTATATCTCAGATCTATAAGCTCCAAGGAACTTGTATCAGCATATAGCATCTAAGGTGTGGGGGCACATGATATTCTGCCGGGGAGGGAGCGTGCATAACCCATCGGTGTTTGGGAGGGTGGGGACAAATATAATGTTCAAAAAAATATAATCTAAACAATCCTAAACAGAGCTTCACAATTTTATCTAAGGTCGAGGGGTTACCCCCCGACAATCTACATAGCTCTGCCTATGCAAGAGGTGTAGTGCACAACGTGAAAAAGCGAGGTCAATCGAGTCATTTATAGTGGGAGAGATCGAGTGAGTGTGGCCTAGCATACACTCGAATGTTAAAGACGATACACCAAGATATCGTGAAGCGAAGCTGTAGTGATGGCTATAGGGAGATAGTTACCGAGAGAGTGGCCTCGATAGACTTTGTGTGTGCGCGCACGGTGAAGGTGTTTTAAAAAGGCAACATATGTGTCTTGAGAGAGAGGGAGGGTTTGTCATGGAGGGCACGATGAGGTTGTGTGTGAGAAATACATTTGTTGAGAGTGTGAGGGCGTGAATGACATAAATGGAGATCGAAATGTGAAGAGAAATAATGAGTGCGCGTGTGTCGGATACCAATAGCTCTATTAACAAAGAAATGAACATCAATCGATACATGAACTATGTGTGGTGTGTGTGTGGGGGGGGGGGGTCGATGGAGAGACCTAAACACAACATTTGCATGTATGTAGTACTAGACTAAATATTCATGTTTCAGTTTACTGTGTAGTTTAAATATTGAATTGAGGACCACACATGGCTTACATTTTACTCCCTCTGTTTCTAAATATTTGTCTTTTAAGAGATTTCAAATGGACTGCCACATACGGATGTATATAGACATATTTGGAGTGTAGATACACTCATTTTGCTCTGTATGTAATCACTTCTTGAAATCTCTGAAAGACAAATATTGAGCAACAGAGGGAGTATTTTTGAATTTGTGTCATGCATGCGTGGTCTGGAAAATAGATGCACTATACTTACTGGATTGTTGTTGTATTCGTGTGTGTGTGTGTGTGTGTGTGTGGTCATATGCTTGAATACATACAAAGTTTTCTCACCATCATACCGTTCATCTTTTAAATTTGAATTTGCAATGAAAAACTTACTGGGGATACCATGAAATGTGAAAACCACATTGAGATCACTATATCACAAACTCACTCTAATTCAAGAACTCGTCATAAATCAATTACCGTGCCTTTTGGAATGACCAGTTATTTGCAAGGAAAATACGGGCATTGTAATACATATAGATTCGTTCAACAATTTAAAAGATTCCTTTCATATTCTTGAATGGTAGCACCCGACGGCGTACCAGCCATACCCAGGATCATGTCCTGCTTTTGGCATGCATGGTACTCACATTAGCCAACCCCAACCACTCGAGCCTCTGCGTTTCGAGTTGAAATATCTGGCGGCCAGAATTCTAGCCCTAGGAAATTCCCCTGATGTCCCCGGTCCATAATGACTACCTATGAACAATGGAGGGATGCTTTAGTAACTACGACCACGTTACCTACCATGCCGAGCATGGTTCAATTCCCTCAGTCGCCGCTACCCAAGGTCACCCGTCAACTCCATTGCCTAGTACTAATAGTACTACACCAGGATGAGCACATAATTGAGCTCCGTTTGTTCCTGCCTAGTACTAGAGGTACTATATCAGGCAGTGCACTGGTATAGAGGGATTATCCTTTTACTCTGTATATATAACTTGCTGAAGTCTAACTAAGCAAAATGTTTGACCAAATCATTTCTTAAGAAATATTAACATCTACAACAGTAAAGATATATCACTTGAAAATTTATTTCATGATGCACGTTATGATACTGTTTTGAATCCTGGACTTTAAATTTCATAAAATCCAAAAGTGACCTAAAATTCATGAAACCAAACACGGTCTCGTCATATGGCACAAATAGGCTCTCATAATTTTTTTGTTCAATTTGAGACAAGCTGCTTATTAAAAGTTGCACAAATGAAGAGCCAAGGTATTTTATAACAAAGACCTGTCACGTTAACGCGAACGGTTTCACTATTCAAACTGTCGGAGTAATGGGCCACGGGTAGCCTAACCCGAGTCCCTGAACCTTTCAAGACATTGGGCCGGCGGCGCCCCATGAGCCTCCAGAATGAAACACCGCCTTCTGGTGGCCGGCTGGCTCAAATGGCCGGCTGCTAGAAGACGGCCAAGTACCAGAAGACGGCACCAAGGAGGGCCGGCTCCTACCATGCGGCCTTCAGAGAGGCTGGCTCCTACAAGGCGGCCCACGATGCCTTCAGAGTCTTCGCCCCCATTATGGCTATAGTGCAGCCCATCACCCCCGTATCCAGGGCTCGGTGTGGCCACAGTGCCCCGTATAGGCGGAGATCTCCGCACGACCCGACACTGTTGCCACTCTACCCTTGATGTCACCCCTGTCAGGCAGGGCCTGCTCATAGGATGGCCTGTCGGTACGGCTTTCAGGCGGCGGGCCCTACCACGCAGCGAGGGCCCGGATGGAGGCGTAGCCTGACCAGTCAGACCCAAGGGGATCCGATTTCTAGCAGGCAGCCATATCCTCCCTCAAGGCTCGTGCGCCATTAACCAGACGAGACACGGTGAGGCTACAGTGATCTCCCACCAGACGGCGGGATTGTAGCCACGTCCCTCCCCCGACCAAGCATGCGTCATTACCATTGCGGCTGCCGTGATCAGCCACCAACCAGACCCGCAAGCAGCGAAGGTGGCCTGCCGGCTCCGTACCAGACCAGTCAGCGGGGCCCACCAGGCGGCGGGCCCTAGTAGCCAGCGGAGAAGCCGACGACCAGAGACACTGACAGCCGGGTCCTACACCCGGCCAGATTACCATTGTACCCCTAGGGGGTAGGCCTATATAAACCCCCCCAGGGCACCCATACAAAGGGTCCCCAACCTGTTAGAACTAGACTCATATATAGAGGGAGAAGGGAGCAAGCCTTGCCTTCTTCTACCTCTAGCATACAGCTCGAGGAGCACCTTTGTACTCACTAGTGCCTTAGTGATCATGCCGAGACCCCGCAGAGCAAGACTAGGGGTGTTATCTCCTAGGAGAGCCCCGAACCTGGGTAAAGTGCACCGGCGTTCGTGTCTAGGCCTCATCCTGCTTCTAGGCACCGGCGACGTTCTACTCGCTCCAACCATGATAAGCCATCCTTTGGCATATGTCGCACCCAACCCCCGACATTTGGTGCCCACCGTGGGGCGAGGTGCACCATCGTCCGGAGAACTGTTCTGGACGGGAACCTTGTTCGTTCTAGCGAGCGCAACGAGCCCGGCACGCCCGACGGCGTCAGCACCGACGCGTTGCGCAGAGCGGAGATCTCCTGCGCAGCAAGCACCCTCGCCGATCTTGTTGGCGAGATTCTCCTCTCCCACAAGCCCGTGTCTGACACAGGCACATATTGCCCCGAAAGCCGCCTCATCAGCCTCCTCGACCAGCTCCACGTTGTCAACGAGCCTGTTGTGGACTTGGAGTCGGTTGGCTCCATCGACCCGATGCTTGTCGACTCCGGCACGGCGTCGCTTGATGCGTTCCCCACCAACATGGTGGTCTACGATGAGCCGCCTCCTCGTGAGCACAGCGGCTTGAGCTCCGTCACAGAGGTGCTTGTCATTAGCCATGACGAGCATTCAGGCGGAGGTGCTCGAGACACACTCGAGGCGGTGTTGCAGGACCTGACTGCGCCCATCCCAGAGGACGCCGACAACGAGACGCTGGAAGCACGCCGCGTCCAGCTTGTTGAAAGCGCCAACAGGCTGGCCAGCGTGAGACGCCTTCCAGAGGCCTACCAACGCGAGATGGACCGTGCCATCGGCGGCATGCCGGCTTCTGGTGGGCCTAACCGCATCGGCGTGATCCGGGAGCGCGGCGCGACCATTGCCAGCATGTTCGGGACAGATCGTCTAGTCTACTCCACGCCTGCAGAGAACATATGAGCTGTCCAGGTGGCAGCAGACGAGCTAGACAAGCTCGAAGGCGACGAGCGTCACCACATGACGGAGCGCGTCCAGCAGTTCCTTGACGCGGCTGCCGAGCAGCAAGAAGCTGGCTACCGCACTGAAGCGCCCAACCGGCGAAATGACGATCCGCCTCCTCGCCAAGATCACGGCGCGACATCCCGGACACCGACTGCAGGTGGCGCCCGCGAGTGAAAAGACAAGGAGCCGACTGCTAGCCGCAGTCGGACTCGCCTCACCATCGAGCGTGACGCAGAAGGCCGCCCCCGAGCTGTGGAGCGACGAGGCAACCCGCCTCCTCCTCCGCCTCGCAGGGAGAGATATCCCACCTCGCCGCCTGTCATGCACCCGACACTCGGCGACCGTCTTAGCCGCCGGCAAGGAGTCGGAGAGAATAACGCCCGCCACTGGATCGATCGCCTCAATCGATCCCTGGTGTTAGAAGAAGAAGACGCATTGGGTCCGCCCTGTTTTGGCCCTCGAATCCGAGATGAGCCCTTCCCTAAAGGGTTCACGCTTCCAAGAGATACGCCCAAGTACACCGGCTCCGTGAAGCCGGAAGACTGGCTGGTCGACTACTCCACGGCCGTCAGCATAGCGAACGGCAACAAGCGTGTTGCTGTGAAATACGTCCCGCTCATGGTCTAGGACACAACCCGGACATGGCTGATCAGCTTGAAGCCCCGCAGTATCAGCAGTTGTGTTGATTTCACTGAAGCCTTCATCCGCAAGTTCACCAACACGTACAAGCAGCCTCCCAAGCCCCGCCAGCTCTCCTTGTGCATCCAAGGCCCTAGAGAATCAACTCGCGACTACCTCACATGTTGGCCGAGCTGCGCAACTCTTGCGAGGGCGTGCACCAGGTGCAGGCCATTGAATACGTCACTGCCGGGTGCCGAGAAGGCACCCTCCTCAAGCACCGACTTCTCTGCGACGAGCCGGTGACCCTTGACGAGCTGCTGATCATAGCAGACAAGTACGCCACAACCGACTCCTCCATGAAGGTGGAGATCCAAGTCGACGCGTCCGGCAAAGTGGCTCCTCAAGCTCCTCGGACTCCGGCTGGTGACGCCAGTCGGCATCAGCAGCGGAATGAAAACAAGCGCAAGGCCACGCAGCCGGCTGCCACCAGCCGGCAGGTGGCGACAGTCGAAGACCAACAGTCGGAGGGGTAGCCTCTACCCAAGTGTCAGAAGGGCGGTGAGGGAGTCCTGGATTAGGGGGTCCTCGGACAGCCAGACTATATACTTTGGCCGGACTGTTGGACTATGAAGATACAAGATTGAAGACTTCGTCCCGTGTCCGGGTGGGACTCTCCTTTGCATGGAAGGCAAGCTTGGCAATTCGGATATGTAAATCTCCTTCTCTGTAACCACCTCTATGTAACCCTAGCCCCCTCTGGTGTCTATATAAACTGGAGGATTTAGTCCGTAGGACAAGAACAATCATAATCATAGGCTAGCTTCTAGGGTTTAGCCTCTACGATCTCGTGGTAGATCAACTCTTGTAATACTCATATCATCAAGATCAATCAAGCAGGAAGTAGGGTATTACCTCCATTGAGAGGGCCCGAACCAGCGTAAACATCATGTCCCCCGCCTCCTGTTACCATTAGCCTTAGACGCACAGTTCGGGACCACCTACCCGAGATCCGCCGGTTTTGACACCGACATTGGTGCTTTCATTGAGAGTTCCGCTGTGTCGTCACGATAAGGCTTGATGGATCCTTCAATCATCTTCAATGACGCGGTCCAGGGTGAGGTTTTCATCCCCGGACAGATCTTCGTATTCGGGGGCTTCATACTGCGGGCCGACTCGTTCGGCCATCTGGAGAAGATCGACAGCTACGCCCCTGGCCATGAGGCCAGGTTTGGAAGCTTGGACTATACTGCCGACATCCATGGAGACTTGATCTTCGACGGATTTGAGCTCATGTCAGGTGCGCCGAACTGTCACGACGAGCATGACTTAGATCTGCCATCGGGCAGTGTTCGGGCGATCACACATGCGGCTGCCCCGGCCCTCAATCCGGAGCGGATCGCACTATTTGCGGACAGGTGGATGGACCCCACCATGGAGGCCGCACACTTAGCGGAGATAGAGCCAAACACAGACTCCCCTCTTATGAGGCTGGTGCTATCGGACCCCCGGACTCATCTCCGGCCACATGCTCTGAACCGCATGCGTCCGTGCCTATCGAATCTGATTGGGCACCGATCATGGAGTTTACCTCCGCGGATATCTTTCAGCACTCGCCTTTGGGCGATGTGCTAAATTCATTGAGGTATCTCTCTTTGTCAGGAGACTCTTGGCCGAACTATGTCCGGCTGGAGTGGGAAGCATACGACGAAGAAATTCGTTCCCCACCCACCACCCACTTAATAGCCACTGTCGATGAGTTAACCGACGTGCTTGACTTCAACTCCGAAGACATCGACGGTATGGACGACGATGCAGAAGAAAAACAGGAACCACCTCCCACAGGGCGCTGGACAGCCACCTCATCATATGATATATATATATATATATATATATATATATATATATATATATATATATGGTGGACACACCCAAAGAAGGCGATGGCGATGAGGCAATGGAGGATATTCCCCCTGAGAAGCAATCTCAGCACCGGCGTCATAGGCACCGCTCTAAGCCCTGCCAGAAAAAAAATAGCGATACCGGCACAAGAGACGATAGCAATCCGGATGGTGCCGAAGACGAAAACAATCCCGCCCAGCCAAGCTTCGGGAGGATGGGCAAGCTAGCCCTAAGGAATAGGCAACAGATGGAGAGTCATAGGATGACACTTACATGCCCCTCTTCGAAGACGAAGTGAGCCTCGGCGACGAAGAATTCACCGTGCCTAAGGATCCCGTCGAGTAGGAGCGCTTCTAGCATCGGCTTATAGCCACTGCAAAAAGCCTGAAGAAAAAGCAGCAGCAGCTTCAAGCTGATCAAGATCTGCTAACTGATAGATGGACTAAGGTCCTAGCAGCCGAGGAATACAGACTCGAGCGCCCTACCAAAAGTTACCCACAGTGCAGGTTGCTACCTCAACTAGAGGAGGAGGCATCAAAGCCTACACTACCAGCGCATGATGCGGCAGACCGGCCACCTCGTGCCCGAGACAAAGCGGTGTTTCAGCCCGAAGTCTAGCCCGCACCCCGACGCCAAACAAGCAAAAACACGAAGGCCCGGGGCTCCATGCATGACCTGCGAGACGCATTGGAAAACAAAGGAGGACAGTCAAGATTGATCTACGGATCACGGGGGCGCGCCACAACGCGTGACGATAACCGTCACAGTAGATATACTAAAAGCAAATCTGGCCGGGCCGAATACAATAGACCAAACTCATTTGAACTGCGTCGTGATGTAGCCAGGCATAGAGGCGCCACACACCCCCTATGCTTCACCAATGAAGTAATGGATCATGAATTCCTAGAAGGGTTTAAACCCGTGAACATCGAATCATATGATGGTACAACAGACCCCGCGGTATGGATTGAAGATTTCCTACTCCACATTCACATGGCCCGCGATGATGATCTACATGCCATCAAGTACCTCCCACTAAAGCTCAAAGGACCGGCTCGACATTGGCTGAATAGCTTACCGGCAAACTCCATAGGCAGTTGGGAGAACCTGGAAGACGCATACCTTGACAATTTCCAGGGCACTTATGTGCGACCACCGGACGCTGATGACTTAAGTCACATAACCCAACAGCCTGGAGAGTCAGCCAGGAAATTCTGGACTCGGTTCCTTACTAAAAAGAACCATATTGTCGACTGTCCGGATGTCGAAGCCCTAGCGGACTTTAAGCATAACATCCACGACGAGTGGCTCGACCGACACCTCGGCCAGGAAAACCGAAGTCCATGGCAGCCCTCACGACACTCATGACCCGCTTTTGTACGGGCGAGGACAGCTGGCTAGCTCGTAGCAACAATACATCAAGAAACTCTGGCAATTCGGATGCCAGAGATAGCAACGGCAAGCCACGACGCAATAGACACAAACGTCGCAACAATGACGACAACGCCGAAGACACGGCAGACAATGCCGGATTCAGTGGCTCTAAATCCGGTGAGCAGAAAAAACCATTCAAAATAAACAATCCGGGCCCGTCCAGTCTGGACCGCGTACTCGATCGCTCATGTCAAATTCACGGCACCTACGATAAACCAACCAACCACACCAACAGAGAATGCTGGGTGTTCAAACAGGCTAGCAAGTTGAATGTCGAAAACAAGGAAAAGGGGCTGCATAGCGATGACGACAAGGGGCCCCGGCCACCGAACACAGGAGGACAGAAGAAATTTCCTCCCCAGGTGAAAACACTGAATATGATATACGCAACCCATATTCCCAAGCGTGAACGGAAGCGTGCACTAAGGGACGTCTATGCGATGGAGCCAGTTGCCCCAAAGTTCAACCCATGGTCCTCTTGTCCGATAACTTTCAATCGCAGGGACCATCCTACCAGTATCCGTCATGGCGGTTCGGCCGCATTGGTCCTCGACCCCATCATTGACGGATTCCACCTCACATGAGTCCTTATGGACGGTGGCAGCAGCCTGAACCTGCTCTATCAGGATACAGTGCGCAAAATGGGCATCGACCACTCAAGGATCAAACCGACAAAAACCACCTTTAAAGGTGTCATACAGGTGTAGAGGCCTATTGCACGGGCTCAATCACACTGGAAGTGGTCTTCGGATCTCCGAACAACTTCCGAAGCGAGGAGTTAATCTTCGATATCGTCCCCTTCCGCAATGGCTATCACACACTGCTCGGACGAACCACATTCGCCAGATTCAATGCGGTACCGCATCATGCATACCTCAAGCTCAAAATGCCAGGACCTCGCGGGGTTATAACAGTTAATGGAAACATAGAGCGCTCGCTCTGTATGGAGGAGCACACTGCGGCCCTCGCAGCAGAAGTACAAAGCAGCCATATTAGGCAGACCGCCAATTCGGCGATAAAACCCCTGGACACCGTCAAGTGAGTCCGGAGTATCCTGCAACAGGATCATCCGGCACGTCCAGAGCCCGACTAGCAATTTGGCCTCCGTCAGCAATTTGGCCTCCGTCAGCTTACTACTTGTACGCATACGCCTTGGCATATTATTCAAAGAACAATGGAAAATAATGTACAACATCAGCTTACTATTACATTTCCTTATTCTTTTCCTCTACTTTTTATTTATTACAAATTGCACCCGTACATTTTGGTACGTCCAGTTCGCCAGGGGCTTCAGTGTACCCCATAACATGGCACGAAATGTCCGAACACTTTCGACAGTGCGGCACCCCGAACTTATAGCATTATATGCATCAGCTCCGAATCATGTCTTGGGTCAATAGTTAGGTTTGCCCTGCTCCTATGTTTTGGTACCTTACGTTCCGCTATATCGGCTAATGTAGCACAGGGAGAACTACTGCGATTGTGTCCCGGTTCTTCCGGACGAGCATCTCAGTAGAGCAAGCCGAAAACTAACTGTCATGATGAGGCGAGAACTGGTCGCTGTTAGAGATGTGTCAAATCCCGAAAGATTTTTTCCGCTTCGGGCGAGGAATCGGCCTTGTCCGATTTAGGCGTATATAGCGCCCCAAGTTCGGCCTTCTGAATACTAGGCGCTTTGCCAAAATTTAATATTCTAGACTTCTATGGCCAAGTGAGAGTGATAAAGATGTATAGTCTGATTGCCCTGTTCGTTGCGCTAAACACCTCCTTAAAAGGACCAAAAATTTGGATAAAGAGTGTTTATATTTATCCCAAACACCCTAGTACTAGTTACATGGGGGCAGAAGCCGACGACTGGCCAACTCTCAGATTTTATAAATGGCCGCACAAAAGGTAATATTTTAAAACAACAAGCGTTATATAGCGCACATGAACTCATTTTCATATTACAGGATGACATGAGTACATTCATTCAAATATTACATCCTTAGCATATTTATCTGCCACAAGGCGGGCACCCTTTAGGACACCATCATAATACTTTTCGGGGTGGTGATGCTCCTTGCCCTCCGGCGGCCCCTCCGTCACCAGCTTCTTGGCATCCATCGTCGCCCGGTGCACTTTCGTGCGAGCGAAGGCCCTGCGTGCACCTTCAATGTAGACGGACCGCTTAATGACTTCAAGCCGCGGACAGGAATTTACCATCCGCTTTACAAGGACGAAGTAGCTGCCGGGCAGGGGCTCGCCAGGCCACAGCTGGACTATGAGGTCCTTCATGACCAGTTCGTCCGCCTTGTGCAGTTCGACCAGTTGCTTCAGCTGGTCGCTCAAGGGCATCAGATGTTTGGTCCCAGTATATTGAGACTAGAACAACTTCTCCGTCGAGCTCCCTTGTTCGGCACGGTAGAACTCCACGGCATCCGATATGCTGCGCGGCAGATCTGCGAACGCTCCTGGAGAGCTCCGAATTTGGGTAAGTAAAAGGAAAGTCTCCTTCACATGCTTGCTTTGCATAATGAATGCCTTACCCGCCGCTATCTTCTTGGCCGCTTGAATCTCATGGAGGGCCTTTTGGCTTCGGCCTTGGCGTCTTGCGCGCTCTGGAGGGCCTTCGCAAGCTCAGACTCTTGCGTCTTGGAGTCACGCTCCAAGGACTCAAATTTTTTGACGAAGTCCAGGAGCTCTTGCTGGACCTCATCAACCTGAGCCTCCTGTTTCTCGCGCTCGGTGCGCTCCTTGGCCGCTTTTTCTTCAGCCTCAGACAGCACCTTCTTAAGGGCCGCCACTTCGGTCGTGGCCCCTATTAAAATTCATGATGCTTCTATTAGCATCAACTATTTTTCCTTTATATGACACACGGACGGGGTATCGCTTACCTTTGTTCTCCTCGACTGCCTCTTCATGAGGCCGAGCTCTTCCTCGGCCCGCCCCAGGTCCCGCTTCAGTCCGGAGACCTCCTCAGTGCGGTCGGCAGCGGCCAGCAGCGACGCCTGCTTATTCACATAGAGATAATACGATTAGACTCATGTGGATGTTATTTGATCCTCTGTTCGGCCTTTCTTTCCGAATACCAAACAAAGCATCAGGATCTACTGTCTATACTGTGATATTTTCTCATAATTTAATTACTTACCTCAAAGCCTGTTAGGAGGTTGGCGTAGGCTTCGGTCAATCCGCTTTTGGTGGACCGAACCTTCTCAATCACCGTACTCATAAGAGTACGGCGTTCTTCATCATTGGAAGCGCCCTGAAGCACTTACAGCAAGTTGTCCGATGCCTCTGGATGGACAGAGGTCATCGGCACAGACGACTCGCCCCCCTTAGCGAGGGGCTGCCTGCCTGAATCTGGAACCACTAGAGGTTCTGGCGCAGTATCCGGTTGGGGGCCAAGCTTGCTGCGGCCCCCTCATCAGAATCCATGGGGGTCTTCCCCCCCATGTGCCCGGCGTCAAGGATTTCACCTTGGGGCGCCTTCAGAACTGTCTCCCACTGGCCCGGTATCCTCTGAGTCAACACCTCGGTGTCGTCCGCGGGCCGGGGGGTGGTGGCCTTTGGGAGCGAATCGCTGTTCATCACCGACGCGCTCAAAGACCCAACCGAGGAGGATAAGTCAATGCGGGCTTTGGACGGACTGCACGATCATATTTAACATGATAAGAAGCAATAAAGCAAAACATGCCGGAAGTATTATGGTATCCGGATACTTACAACTTCGCCAGGGGCTTGTCCCTGGGCAGCCACTCCTCGTCGCTGTAGGCGGCTGTCGTGGAGTGGTCCGGAGGGAGGGTCCTTCCCTTCTTGGACCCTTCGGCCTCCCCAGGCGGGGAGACCTTCCTTTTCTTCTCCCCCTCGGTCTGGGGGGAGGGTTTTCCTCTTCCTCCTCCTCGTTTTTGTTGGGGTTGTGCGCCCCGGTGTTTTCGGACGATGAGTCCGACACCACCTTGCGACGGAGACCTTTCCTGGTCCCTGTGGACTTCTTCTTGGCCTTCTTCTCCGGCGCCTCGTAGGCCACCAGAAACAACATCTCCGTTAAGAGAGCTGTTGTTGGATCTTCAGGTAGTGGAGCTGGACAATCGATCCGCTTCGCTACCCAGTCCTGTTAAATCGACGTGGAGGCTTAGATTCCTCCCACAAACATACTGGGAAAAGCGCATCTTGTGAAATACAGATAGCTTACCACATTGGTGTGGCGCTTCGTGCTAAGTCCATGATCCTCGGTAATGGGAGGAGGCACCTCGGCGTCCTTGAACAGCACCTTCCAGACATCTTTGTGCATCGTGTCAAAGAGCTCTCGCAGTGTCTGGTGTTCGGCCAGGTCGAACTCCCAGATATTGAATGCCCGTCTTTGACACAGAAGGATCCGGTGGAAGAGCATGACCTGGACCATGTTGACAAGCTTGATTTTCTTGCTTATCATATTCTTGACGTAGTTCTGGAGTCCGGTCAGCTCCGCTGGCTAGCCCCAGTATAAACCCTTCCTTTTCCAGGAGGTAAGCTGCATGGGGATGCCAGATCGAAATTCGGGGGCCGCCGCCCAGTTGGAGTCGCATGGCTCGGTGATATAGAACCATCCCGATTGCCACCCCTTCACGGTCTCCACATAGGAGCCTTCGAGCCAGGTGATGTTGGGCATCTTTCCCATCATGGCGCCTCCGCACTCCGCTTGCTGGCCGACCACTATCTTCGGCTTCACGTTGAAGATCTTTAGCCACAGGCCGAAGTGGGGCTTGATGCGGAGGAAGGCCTCGCACACGACGATAAACGCTGAGAAGTTGAGGATGAAATTGGGGGCTAGATCATGTAAATCTAGCCCATAGTAAAACATGAGCCCGCGGACAAAATGGGTGGAGAGGAAATCCCAGTCCGTGGACGAAGTGGGCAGGAAACACAACCCTCTCGTGGGGTTCCAGAGTAGGGATGATCTGCCCTGCGTCCGGGAGCCGGTGCGCGATGTCTGTGGCCAAGTATTCGGCCTCCCGGAGCTTCGTGATGTCCTCCTCCGTAACGGAGGAGTCCATCCACTTGCCTTTCACTCCAGACATGTTTGGAATGGCTTTACGGAGAAGGTAAGAACTTGGGGCTGGAGCTCGAGCATGCGAGAATGGATGAGCGAAGGAAGAAGAAGGCATTTGTGAAAAAGAGGAATCCTTGTCTCTTTATAAAGGCGGTATAAATTGTGCGCCTCCCCACTTGTCCGGTAAAATCGCTTATTCCCCAAGCGCCACGATTGATGGCACGGTTGGGTTACCCACACCCGTATTGATGAGAATCCCGTGATAAGGGGACACGATCTCTGCTTCGACAAGACGTGCCAAGGAAACCGCCTCGCAATATGTGCAGTAGCTGGTTGAGAAAAACGGTTCGAATAATGACCGGGTCGTGGCGTGATGTCACGCTATTAAAAGTTGCCAGCAGATTAGATTTGTAGAATATTGTGCTCTCTACGGTGGTATGTGGAATTTGTTTTGCAGAGCCGGACACAATCCTTGTGTTCAAAATCTTCTATGGAGTATTCGGAGAAGGAACCCGCCTTGCAATGACGAAGACAATCTGCGCGCCGGACTCATCGTCATTGAAGCCCAGTTCAGGGGCTACTGAGGGAGTCCTGGATTAGGGGGTCCTCGGACAGCCGGACTATATACTTTGGCCGGACAGTTGGACTATGAAGATACAAGATTGAAGACTTTGTCCGGTGTCTAGGTGGGACTCTCCTTTGTGTGGAAGGCAAGCTTGGCAATTTAGATATGTAAATCTGCTTCTCTATAACCGCCTCTGTGTAACCCTAGCCCCCTCCGGTGTCTATATAAACCGGAGGGTTTAGTCCGTAGCACAAGAACAATCATAATCATAGGCTAGCTTCTAGGGTTTAGCCTCTACGATCTCGTGGTAGATCAACTCTTGTAATACTCATATCATCAAGATCAATCAAGTAGGAAGTAGGGTATTAACTCCATCGAGAGGGTCCAAACTTGGGTAAACGTCGTGTCCCCCGCCTCCTGTTACCATTAGCCTTAGACGCATAGTTCGGGACCCCCTACCCGAGATCCGCCGGTTTTGACACCGACAGGCGGCAAACCCAACTGGTTGCCCGCCTTCTCGTACGAGCAGACTCTTGATGCACCCTGCAAATTACACAGTGGCGCGAAGCCATCCAACCACACCACATGGAAATGCCATTGGCTGACCAGAGTCGCCAAGGGTGATGGACTCCTGCCTCCTCCGCCTGCCGGTCCGCCGCCTCCTCCACCCCAGCAGCCGGCGGTTTGGCCAGTTGGCGCCATACAAGATGAGTATCCTGAGGAGCATGGAGCTTATGTCATCTTCACTAGCGTGGCCGACGATAAGCATAGCAAAACGCAACGGTAGCAAGAAGTACATGCAGTAGCATCAGAGACCCCAGAGTTCATGCATTGGTCTAAGAAGCCTATCAGTTGGAGCAGAGCTGACCACCCGGAGGTGATGCCCTCTCCTGGTTCTTATGCCTTGGTCTTAGATGCCACCTTCGCAACAGAGAGGCGGGCTGCTCGTGTCTCCTGAGTCCTGATAGATGGCGGCAGCAGCATCAACATCCTATACCGTGACACTACGGAGAAGTTAGGAATCAAGAAAAAGCAGCTTCAGCCTAGCCGGACTGTATTCCATGGCATAGTTCCTGGCCTTTCCTGCTCACCAATCGGCAAGACCCAGATTGATGTTCTCTTCGGAGACAAAGATCACTTCCGCCGAGAGCCAGTCTGGTTTGAGGTGGTGGACCTTGAGAGCCCCTATCATGCGCTACTTGGCCGGCCTACTCTGGCCAAGTTCATGGCGGTCCCCCACTATGCTTACCTCAAGATGAAGATGCCAAGTACCAAGGGAATCCTAACCGTAGTCGGAGACTACAAGAAGTCATCCGCATGTGTGGCAGACAGCAGCTGGCTGGCCGAGTCCCTCGTAATTTCAGCCGAAAAGCGGCTCCTTGACCTGGTTGTGGCGATGGCAGGCAAGCAGCCGGAAATGTCACCCAACCCCAAGGAGTCGGAAGCTGAGGGCTCCTTCAAACCGGCAAAGGAAACAAAGAAGATACCCTTGGACCTGGATCACCCAGAGAGGCACGCTGTCATAGGTGCAAACCTTGACAGCAAATAGGAAAGCGAGCTCGTCGATTTCCTCCGTGAGAATCGATACATCTTTGCATGGTCTACAAAGGACATGCCGGGTGTTCCGACGGATTTCGGCGAGCACAAGCTACATGTCTGACCTGACGCCAAGCCGGTCAGGCAGCCCTTGCGCCACCTGTCAGAAGAGAAGAGAAGAGTCGTTGGAGAATAGATAGCCCGGCTTCTAGCTGTCGGCTTCATCATGGAAGTCTTCTTCCCAGAATGGTTAGCCAACCCAGTCCTCGTGCTAAAGAAGAATAAGAAGTGGCGCATGTGCATTAATTATACTAGCCTCAACAAAGTTTGCCCCAAAGATCCCTTTGCTTTGCCAACAATTGACCAGGTGATAGACTCCACAGCCGGATGTGAGCTGTTGAGTTTTCTGGATCCATACTCAGGGTATCACCAGATCAAGCTGAACCCAGCCGATAGGCTGAAGACCGCCTTCATCACGCCATTCGGAGCCTTCTGCTACCTGACCATGATGTTCGGCTTGAGAAATGCCGGCGCCACGTTTCAGCGTTGCATGCAAAAGTGTCTCCTCAAGCAACTCGGCCAAAACGCCCATGTCTACATGGACGATGTGGTGGTGAAGATGGAGAAGCATGACACGCGGCTGGAAGACCTCAAGGAAACCTTTGCAAACTTGCGCCGATTTCAAATCAAGCTCAACCCGGAGAAATGCGTCTTTGGAGTGCCAGCCGGCCAGCTTCTTGGCATCCTGGTCTCAGAGCGCGGCATAGAGTTCAACCCTGTGAAGATCAAGGCCATCAAGAAAATGGAGGTGCCCACCCGACTGTTGGACGTGCAAAAATTCACCGGCTGCTTGGCATCCATCAGTCATTTTATCAGTCGGCTGGGCGAGAAGGCTCTTCCCCTGTACCAGCTCAAGAAGAAGACCACTTTTTTCGAGTGGAACGACAAGGTGGACAAAGCTTTTCTCCAGCTCAAGAAGATGTTGGCCACTCCGCCTGTCCTGGCGGCCCCGACTGCTAAGGAGCCCATGCTTCTCTACATCGCCGCTACCAGTCGGGTGGTCAGCACAGTCATAGTTGTGGAGCGCAAAGAAGAAGGCAGAACATTACCAGTCTAGAGGCCGGTGTATTACCTGAGTGAAGTGTTGTCCGCCTCCAAGCAGAACTACCCCCACTATCACAAGATGTGCTACGGCGTGCATTTTGCCGCCAAGATGCTGAAGCCATACTTTCAGGAGCACCCAATCACTATTGTTTGCACCGTTGCGCTTGCCGAGATCATTGGAAGCCAAGATGCTTCGGGCCGAGTGGCCAAATGGGCCATAGATTTGGCCCCCTACACCATCCACTACCAGCCTCGCACCTCCATCAAGTCAAAAGCACTGGCCGACTTCCTCGTCGACTGGGCTGAGACCCAGTACCTGCCGCCAGCGCCAGACTCCACCCATTGGCGGATGCACTTCTATGCTTCCAAGATGCGCACTAGTTTGGGAGCCGGCATCGTCCTCACCTCTCCCAAAGGTGACATGCTCAGATATGTGCTGCAAATTCACTTTGCCGCATCCAACAACGTAGCTGAATATGAAGCACTTATACACGGGCTCCGACTTGTCAAGGAACTCGGCATTCGCCGTATCCTGTGCTATGGTGATTCCGACTTGGTGGTCCAGCAGTCGTCGGGTGACTGGGACACCAAGGATGCAAATATGGCAAGCTATCGCTTCCTCGTACAGCAACTCAGTGGATACTTCGAAGGGTGCAAGTTCCACCATGTGCCAAGAAATGACAATGAGCAAGCGGATGCCTTGGCACGGATCGGCTCCACCCGACAAGCGATACCAGCCGGCGTCGCCCTGCAACACCTCCTCAAACCGTCTGTCAAGCCATCGCTAGAATCAGACTCCATCTTTGTGCCGGCTCCTCCAGAAGCAATCGGACCCCAGCAGCCGGCGCGGGGACTTCGACAGGCGGCTCGGGGACTGCAGTAGTTGCACCTGGCCCGGGGACTTCAGAACCCGGCCCGGGGACTGCAGCAGTTGGCCCGGGGACTTCTCCGACTCAGCAAGTGGCAGTCGACTCCAACCCGCCACCTCCCGACCCAACCGCCCTCGTGCAAATTGCAGTTCTGGCTATTGAAGAAATAGCAGCACCTTCATGGGCTCATCCCATCCTCAACTTTCTGGTGAACAAAGAGCTGCCGACTGATGAGATCTCATCCCGGCAAGTACAACATCGGGCAGTAGCATACACCATTGTCAATAGAGAATTGGTGAGGTGCAGTGTCACTGGTGTGTACCAGCACTGCGTAGAGCCAGATCAAGGCCAAGCAATCCTCAAAGATATCCACCAAGGCGAATGTGGTCACCACGCGGCTTCAAGATCACTTGTTGCCAAAGCTTTGCGCCATGGTTTTTTCTGGTCGACTGCTCTATAAGATGCCAAAGACTTGGTCCAGAAATGTAAAGGGTGCCAGAAGTTCCATTCCAAGCCACATCTGCCGGCTTCTGCACTCAAGACTATTCCCATTGCCTGGCCCTTTGCCGTCTGGGGGCTGGACATGGTAGGACCATTCAAGACAGCCCGCAGCGGCATGACTCATCTGCTTGTCGCCATGGACAAATTCACCAAGTGGATAGAAGTAAAGCCAATCAGGAAGTTGAATGGGCCGACTGCTGTGACTTTCATCGCTGACATCACCATTCGGTATGGCATACCACACAGCATCATCACCGACACGACACAAATTTTGCCAAAGGCGCTTTGGCTCGTTTCTGCGCGACGCAGGGCATCCGACTGGACTTAGCATCCATTGCCCATCCGCAGTCAAACGGCCAAGTGGAGCGAGATAATGGCCTCATTTTGTCCAGCATCAAGCCCCGACTGGCCGAGCCTCTAGAGCGTTCGGCCAGCTACTAGCTCGATGAGCTATCAACCATACTCTAGAACCTGCGCACAACTCCGAACAAGTCAACCGGTTTCACGCCTTTCTTCTTCGTCTACGGTGCTGAAGTCGTCATCCCGACGGACATAGAATTTTACTCTCCTCGAGTCACCATGTACACCGAAGAGGAGGCCAAAGAAGCACGAGAAGATGGTGTTGATCTGCTAGAAGAGAAACGGCTGTTGGCGCTCAGCCGGTCTACCATCTACCAGCAGAGTCTACACTAATACTACAATTGGAAGGTCAAGCCAAGATCCTTCCAAGAGGGAGACCTTTTGCTCCGGATGATACAACGAACAGCCGGCCAGCACAAGCTCTCGGCACCTTGGGAAGGCCCTTTCATCATCAGCAAAGTGTTGGGCAATGATTCCTACTACCTGATCGACGCTCAGAAGCCCAGAGCACGCAAGAGAGATGACTCCGGCAAGGAGACAAAGAGGCCGTGGAATGCAAACCTCCTCCGAAGATTTTACAGTTAATGCATTATGTACCATGCTACCTTTTGTATTAAGTACGAAGACTCCGGGTCCCCTGAGAAGAGCTCGGGGACTACCCTCTTTTATCTATATGGTAAGTATTATGCCTATGAATCTGTTATTTCATTATTCCACCTGGCACCGGGTTCGATTAGTTGGCCTGGGGGCTCACTGCCTTCTACTATGTGGCGCTTTCTGCAGTCGGACAAGTAGTGTGTTGGCACCTAAACCTTCTCCTGCCAGAAGCCGCAGCTCGCAGAGCGACTGTCCGGTGGATAGGGGTTGCAGAAACGGTGTCCACACGAAAAATGGCTAAGGAATCAAAGCGCGCACATAGTCTAAGCCGGCATCCCGCCTCATCGGCCGACTGCTGAGCAGCCGGCCGACCAGCTTCTTCTTACCTTGCCAACGCTCGAGTCGGCTAAGTACTTGCCCTCCCGAAAGTAGCTAAGTACTTGACTCAACCGCAGTCCGTAGAGCGGTTGTTTGGATGGCAAGAGGGTAGCAAAGGGAGGGAGGAAAAGGAAAAATGCCAAGGAGAAGAAAGCAAGAAAAGTTAGAACTCGACAAAAAACACAACTGGTGTTGAAGAATATTTACATATCAAAAGACCCATTGGCCAGCATTCAACAGAGTTTGAAATACACCCCACGGGTGGAATTGTGCAAATTTAACAAAGTTTGTCAAGGGCTGATAAGCAGGAAAAATAAAAGTCGACGGCCTAGGGAGCAACAGAGGGGTCCGGCTGGACGGTGGAGTCGGTGGTGCCGGTTGGTGGAGTTGATGGCTGATCGGTCCCCGCTTGGTCGCCTCCAGCAGCAGTCGGCGTGCTCGAGCACGACTCGTTGTTCGAGGCACAGTCAAGCTGAGGTTGGCCGTCCGCTCCGACCTCTGGCGCATCTTCTCCGATTTCCCCGTCCTCCTCATCGTCTCCCTCATCGCTAGAGTCGATCACCTCGGCTGAGTCCTCGCCATCCTCCGGGTTCAGCCCGAACCACTCCAGTGGCGCCTCGGCACCATTCTCAGCCAGCTCTGGGATGAAGATGCTGGTGTTGGTGTACTCGGCGATCGCCGCCGCCCGTTTGACAAGTTCACGCTCCACTGCCACCAGCTCCTCCTGAGCCTCCTGCCGAAACGTGGTCAACTGGGCTAGATTTAGCCCAGGGTACCACGCCTTGACGAACTCCAAGGCCTGGCGCGCTCCAGGCCAGGCCGAGGAACCCTTCCAGGTCTCCGGACGGCCGGCCGCCACCTCCAGCCTGTCGGTTGTCCGGCTGGGAGTGCACGGAGCCAGCATGTCTGGCCATAGGGCGGAGATCGCCTGGGCCCCAACATGCTAAAGACGACGCAACATCCGATGAGCCGGCCGAAGGCATGCCTGGATAATGAGAAGCTGCTCACTAAGGGTCCAGGGGGCATCTGCAGTGATCTATGCATCGTCCGCCCTCCGTTCCTCGCGATAATCCTCAATGGCCTGGTTGGCGGCACCAGAGAGGCCGGGGAAGAAGTCTGCTCGGGCAGAGAGCAAGGAAGCCAGAAGTCAGAAGCTAGGAGTCGGCCTGATCAGAGGCCAGTAGCTCAAAGAAGAAGCTTACCATCAACCATGTCTTCAATACTACCAAAGCCGGCAGTTAGCAGCGCCTCTTTGTCGGCCCAGGCAGAGCGTTCGGTCTCGAACTCGGCAAGGAGATTAGACCCTTTCACCTCCGCCTCCTTCTGAGCTGTCCGGAGAAGTTCCGCCTGCTCCGCCAGTTGCGTGACCAGCTGGTCATGCTCCTCGGCCAGCTTGTTGCACTCTGCCTCCTTGGCATGCAACACGGTGTTGGCTTCACCCAGCTGCTGTTGCAGGACGGCGTTAACCTCTGCAAAAGTAGAAAAAAGTGAAAGATGTCAACAATCAACAAGGAAGAAGTGCAGTCGCCGGGGAGATCCGTCCCGACTGCTCAGCAGTCAGCCCGAATCTCGGGGACTACAGCCCGCGGGTGTGCTATCGCGTCCCCATTGAGAAAGGAGTTATGAACGATCAGCAAAGAAGAAATGCAGTTGCCGGAGAGATCCGGCCCGGCTGCTCAGCAGTCGGCCCGAATCTCGGGGACTATAGCCCGCGGGCGCACCAGCGCGCCCCCACAGAGGAAGAAAACGAAGACTTACTCTGGCTCTCTGACAAGTCGGCGGTCCGCTTGTCCACCTCTTGGACGCTGGAGTTGAAGGTGGCTGCACAAAAGTTATGATAATCCTGCAATAGAGATATCATACGAAGTTAGCACTTGGAGCTTGCAAATTAAAGTTCCGAGCCGCCTGCTTAGCAGCCGGCCCGAAACTCAGGGACTACACCCAGTGGGTGCGCTAGCGCGCCCCCACCGAGAAATACAAGGACCAAAGACGAAAGAAGCAAGAAACACACCCGAATGGCCATTCGCGAATCCAGGAACGCTTTGTTGCACCACTTGAGGGCGTCCGCCTCGGGACGGAGTTTGGCCTGGACGTCAAGGATCGCCTGGTTTAAGGTTCCCGTCGCGCCTCCATGCACCCAGCCGGTGGGCGCGGTGCTGGTCGCCTCGGTGTCTGGGATTGATGAGCTCGCATCGTTGGTTTCCAGCGGTCGTGGCGCTGAGGCCGCCTTCGCGAGACGATGACGCGTGGGTGTGTGGGCCTCAGGAGTCGAACCCATCACCACCTCATTTCCGGCTGGTGGCGCCGGCGGGGTTGCCGGCTGCTTATCTCGCACCCCTCCAGATGGTGGTGGCGGAGGCACGACCACGTCCGGCATGACGACATTTCCGCCTTCCCTCTCCATGGTCAGGTGCTCGTCGCCGGCTCCCCCCGTCGGCACCGCGAATTATAGCGGAGGCGGCACAGAGTTCAAGGGAATGATGAATAGCGGCTCCTGGCGGCACGCGGCTTCTTCAAGACGTTTCTTTGCTGCGGCATCAGCCTCAGCCTCCGCCAGATTCTTCAGCGCGGCGGCCTCCGCCTTGTCTGCCTCCGCCTTCTATAGGTGGGCGGCTTCCTGCTCCTCGCACGCCTCCCACGCGTTTCGCTCCTGCACCTCCTGGAGGTCGGCGGCTAGATCGACTCGCCGGGTGGTGGTGGAGGTCTTCGCCGACCTAATGACAGAGGCGGCGGTCGACTTCTCAAGAGAGAGCGGGTCCCTAAGTCAAGAAAAATAAAGCAAGGAAGTTTAAACAGAGTCAACAAGAAAGGAAAAGCACAAGGGAAGATACTTACGCCGACACCATGGGAGGATCCTTCAGGAGCTTCTGAAACTTGGCCGCCTTCGTTGTGGCCTCCTTCCGCCAGGTCGCGACAGTCGGGTTCTTCGCCTTCTTCAACGCGCTGCCAAACAAGACAACGCCCTGCTTTGGCTTACGTGTGCCACCTCGGGCAGTCGGCTCAGTGGTGGGGCCCGCGCCCGCTTTTGCCGGTGCCTCGTGCAGGGCGCGGCTCGTCCTTCTCATCATCGTCATCAGGCCAAGTCTTAATGCCGCCCCCTTCCTCGGAGCCGCCTGCTTCATCACCACCGCCTACGGCGTCGTCCTCCAAGGCAGCCGCCCCCAAGTCGGGGTCGTCCATGTCGCTTACTTCCCAGTCTTGCTGATAGTTTCCACCCGGCCCTGCGACGGCGGCCGTCACTGGAGACATGTAGATCTGCATCCAAAAGATCGACTATTCAAGACTAAGATCAAGACCAAGGCAAGTACTAAAAAGAAAGAGCTGAAGAACTTACAACAGGCAGCGGGTTGACGCGAGAGTATGGCCTCTTGCCAAACCGCCAAGACCCCTCCAATAGCTTGAGGTCGGCGATATTATTCACCATCCGGGCCACCTCGGCAGTCAGCATGTCCCTTGTGCACATCCGGCTCGGTTCACGGTGCTCGCTCATCCGACAGATCAGATGAGGCCAGCCTTGGAGCGGGAGAACCCGGCGCCAGACAAAGGCGACCAGCAAGTCGGACGCCACGAGGCCCTCCGCCTCCGTCAGCACTCGGAGCCGGTTGATGGCGGCGGTGGCGTCGGCCGACACGGGCTTCGGCTTGTAGCCCCAGTTAGCCCGGGGTTCAGCCGGAGGGCCGGCCTCAAAGGGTGGCAAGATGATGAAGTCAATTGCCGGGTTGACATTCTCCACGTAGAAATATGATTTCTGCCACAGTTTCACCAACTGTTAGAGCTTGATGACGGGGAAGGAATTCTTCACCGACGGTCGGCGCACCGCGACGAAGGCACCGCAGTGGGCCGCCTTATCCTTAGCAGAGGTGCCCAGCTTGGTGTAGAAGAAGGCTCCCCACAGCTTAATGGTGGGGAGGATGCCGAGGTAGCCCTCGC
This sequence comes from Triticum aestivum, assembly GCF_018294505.1. Taxonomy (NCBI): domain Eukaryota; kingdom Viridiplantae; phylum Streptophyta; class Magnoliopsida; order Poales; family Poaceae; genus Triticum; species Triticum aestivum. The sequence continues at coordinate 238,379,948 of NC_057798.1, forward strand.
ACACCGTGACGAAGGCGGACAGCAGCGTCACGGTGTTGGGCGTGAGGTGGTGCGGCTGGAGATGGTAAAACTCCATGAGGGAGCGGAAGAATCCGCTCGCCGGCAGGCCAAAGCCACGGAGGAAGTGCGAGCGGAAGACGGCCCGCTCGCTTCCTTGCGGCGCCGGCAAGATTTTGTTCTCCGGGGGCACATGCACCTTGACGAAGCCCGCGCCGGGCAATCGATGTTTTGCTCGGAGGAAGGCGAGGTGGTCGTCGATCACCTCCGAGCCATCCCAGTCCCCTCCCTTCTCGCGCGCCATGGATTCTGAGTGGGGTCGAGCGAGAAGCTTGGGGCGAAGGAGCCTGACAGCGGCGAGCTACGGCGGCGCCTTGACGGAGCGCGGAGATGTGGCGGCAGCAGGGAAGGAAGAAGGAGAAAATGGCGATGGGAGGGGAGGGCGCGCGTGCTCCGCCGCTCCCCCTCCTCCCCCTACTTATAGCCCTCGGGCTACGAAGCCGAGGGGGCGGGGCGTGGGATCGTGGGATTAACTGCACCCACGACCCCACGACCCCGCGTTTCTTTCGCAAAGTTACTACAGAGTAATTCCCTTGGAATCGCAACCGCTCGCCTCGGCCGTAGTGGATCCGCCCATGCGCCGAGGCCCGGTGGTGGCGGGCCCAGCCCACTGTCACGTCCCATCGTGAGCGTGGGTTGGCAGGCTGGCCGGGCTAGCGGGCGCCACGTGACATACTTGCAGCGGGCGGCAGGCCTAGAGGCTTAGGAAGCACGCTACCTGGTTCCCGCCTTGGCGTTTCGAAATTATCAAACGAGCCCGCCTGGTCATGTCGGCTCCCGGCAGCCGGCACGCCAGGAGGCGGAACAAGCGTTTAGCAAGAGCACGACGGAGAAGGAAACTGCTAAGGCTTCTCGACTTATCAGCCGTGACGCCTCACCAGCTTTGGGGACTACTGTCGGAGTAATGGGCCACGAGTAGCCTAACCCGAGTCCCTGAACCTGTCAAGACATTGGGCCGGCGGCTCCCCATGAGCCTCCAGAATGAAGCGCCGCCTTCTGGTGGCCAACTGGCTCAAACGGCCGGCTGCCAGAAGACGGCCAAGTACCAGAAGAAGGCACCAAGGTGGGCCGGCTCCTAGCAGGCGGCCTTCAGAGAGGCCGGCTCCTAGAAGGCGGCCCACGACGCCCTCAGAGTCTGCGCCTCCCATTAAGAAGACAAGACAGGGTGAGGCTACAGTGCAGCCCATCACCCCTGTATCCAGGGCTTGGCGTGGCCATAGTGCCCCGTACAGGCGGAGATCTCCGCACGACGCGGCACTGTTGCCACTCTACCCTTGACGTCACCCCTGTCAGGCAGGGCCTCCTCCCACGACGGCCTGTCGGTACGGCTTTTAGGCGGTGGGCCCTACCAGGCAGCAAGGGCCCGAAAGGTGGCGTAGCCTGAACAGTCGGACCCAAGGGGATCCGGCTTCTGGCAGGCAGCCAGATCCTCCCTCAACTCTCGTGCGCCATTAACCAAACGAGACATGATGAGGCTACAGTGATCTCCCACCAGACGGTGGGACTGTAGCCACGCCCCTCCCCCGACCAAGCATGCGTCATTAGCATTGCGGCTACAGTGATCAGCCACCGACCAGACCTGCAAGCAGCGGAGGCGGCCTGTCGGCTCCGTACCAGACCAGTCGGCGGGCCCCAGTAGCCAGCGGAGAAGCCAGCGACCAGAGACAGTAACAGCCGGGTCCTACACCCGGCCAGATTACCATTGTACCCCTAGGGGGTAGGCCTATATAAACCCCCTAGGGCACCCATGCAAAGGGTCCCCAACCTGTTAGAACTAGACTCATACATAGAGGGAGAAGGGAGCAAGCCTTGCCTTCTTCTACCTCTAGCATACAGCTCGAGGAGCACCTTTGTACTCACTAGTGCCTTAGTGATCATGCGGAGACCCCGCAGAGCAGGACTAGGGGTGTTATCTTCTAGGAGAGCCCTGAACCTGGGTAAAGTGTGCTGGCGTTCGTGTCTACGCCTCATCCCGCTTCCAGGAACCGACGACGTTCTACTCGCTCCCACCATGATAAGCCATCCTTTGGCATATGTCGCACCCAACCCCCGACACAAACCGTGGGCATTAGACCTACGTGCCTCCACGAGTCCTACTTCTTATCGGCAGGTGCCGTCCGAGCAAGCATGTGAGTCGACGAAGGCGTGCAAGCAGACTGCTGCGCGGGCTGACCTGGAGGCGTGCGACTAGGCCGCTGCGCAGGCTGACCAGGAGGCGTGCGAGCAGGCCACAGTGCAGGCTTACCAGGAGGCGAGCCCTTTGATCAGGCTCAGCTACCCACCTTCATCCCAAATGTCCCCACTTTTAATGGTGTCGGCGCTGCAGTTTAAAATCACCCCCGCACTCCCTGACATCGCTACAATCTTCCCTCTTCCTCTCCGGTTCTCCTGTCGTCTACCACCAACTAGTCTGACCTCACCGTACACCATGCCGCATCACGCTGGGCTGCCCTTAGTCTTCCAGTTTCCTTAGGAAGACACCCAGCCGGATTGTCAAGAACATAAGGCAGTTTGGGACGAGCTTGAACTGGCCTTGCAGGAAGACACCGCGCCTGTCCCCACCCTAGTTCTAGCTCCCGTCGCCCCAACTGTGCCAACGCCCATCCCCGTTGCATTGATGGGCTGGGAGCCGCACATTCTCACCGAGCTTGATGCCACGGGGTTCCACGAGGTCCCCACTGACTTTCACGCGCCCATGCACCTGCCAACGCGTGCGCCTGCGTGTGTAGGTGCCCATGCACATGAATGTCTCTGACGCACTGTTGCTCGCGCCTATCCCCGCGCTGGTGTCAGTGCCCCCCTCAGCGGCATGGATCGCCGCCTTTGACCGCTTCCTTGCACCAATGCAAGTTTCCTCCTCCCGCCAGTTGACTGGCTCCAGGAGACCGAAGTCCAGAACATTCTGGCCTTCCTTGAAGCTAGGGCCAACGTCCAGGAGTATGCCAACAACGGTGCAATACGGTGCCATCGTCGTCGTCGTCGGTTAATGGTCTGACGACACACAGAGCACGACAGAGGAGCCGCTTCCAACCGCACGATGCCTCCGCCACCGCCGCGTAATCTAAATTTGCCATGAAAAACGTTCGGATTGCCATGCTTAAAATCTTAATGTTTGGGATTTATCATTTCCGTTTATTTTAGTTTGTTCGTGATATGAATGCAAAGTCGGAGTTAGACTGAATGAAATCTATGGTTTGATCATTCAATGTTCTGCTAGAGCCGTATCAATTTAAATATAAAACTTCATCAAGCGACATGTATTCGTTCTCATTGCAAACATTTCATATTAAATACCACGTCAATTCCAAATAATTTTTTAGGGAAGTCAATTCCAAATACTTGTAGGGCGCGACCAGTCCCCTTGTTAAAGCACTAAGAGATACATCTATTTGTCCACACATTTAATTATTACGGAGTAGTAGATAAATAGTACTACTACTAGCCTAACTTGTTCGTCATGGTCAGTTTTGTTCCTAAACTTGTTACATGTATAATACTACTAGTACATTAAACTGGTGCCATAACTTGTGAACGCATCCAGATATGGTCAACAACAACACCGCCCGCGTGTTCTTCGTGTTTGCCTGTGCGTCTAAACGTAGAAGGTGAGGAGAGAGAGAGAGAGAGAGAGAGAGAGAGTTGACATGGAACCCACCAGTAAGTGAAGGCGAATAGTACGTGCTCACAAGCCGGTCCCACAAATGTTCTAAAATTGTTATTAAAACTTGTTATCCATTAAATAGGTTGTGGTAATATAAAAACATTATATCGACAAAGGGAAGTACAACAAACATTGCTACTATGTTGCCTATTGACGTGCGGCTTGAAGGCCCTGGTCACATGTTCGATCCTTGTGCTTTTTCATTTTTAATTTATATATGGGTCCAAATTTGTTCCATGATAGGTGGGACCCCGGTGTGTAGTCTGTAGCACTTTAATTTCTGGGACGAAATTTGTTCCATTACAGGTGGACTATCGGTTGGTAGTTTGTAGATTATTTGTAATAATTAAAGATAACAACAGATTTTTTGCAAAAATACCATGGTGTGACGTGGAAGGTGAGAAAGGGCATGCGAGAGTGCGGTGACCGAGCCAGAGGGAAATCAATTGGGGGAGGTGCAGGGGTTACAACGGTGTTTGGAGTAGTTGTGGGCCGAATGCTACGGAGATATAATCTAAACCCACGAAATAAATGCCTTCACAAATTAATCCAAGTTGGAGTACCCTCGCAATGTAAATAGCTCCAGCTCTGCAAGGGATGGAGAGGTAGCTTCAATGTGTGGAAGATAAGGCGTGAGAAAGCGAGGTCAATTGAGACGTAGATAGATAGAAAGACAAAGTGATTGTGGCCCAACATTCGTTGAAAAGATATATATGCTCTGGAGAGATATTGTATGATTGAGCTTTTGGGAAGGGTGAGGGCTGTAAGAGAGAGCTTGATAGGTGATCCAATCACAGACAGTTAGATATATTTTGTGCGTGGGAGGAAGCAAGGTCAATTGATAAATAGATAAAGAGAGAGAGATTGAGTGAGTGTGAGTCGTCATGTGATCGAAACAGTGAGAGGGGTTGGAGAGAGTGACCTAGATAGAAAATGTGCGTGGGAGAGTATAAAATATGAGTACGTCGAATTGGGCCCAAACATGGAGATATATCGTTTGTGTGTGTGTGAAAGAGCGAGGTCAATCAAGACATACATAGAGAGAGAGATAGCGAGCGAGCATGGGCCGCCATGAGGTCGAAAGAGCGGCTTGGATGGACTAACCTAGATAGACAATCTGCGTGAGAGAGTATAGAGGGTGTCAATCAAGGTCCAAACAACGAGATATATCAATTGTGTGAGAGAGTAAGCGAGGTTAATCGATACTTAGATAGATAGATAAATAGATAGATAGATAGATAGATAGATAGGGAGAGAGAGAGAGAGAGAGAGAGAGATTGAGTGAGTGTGGGCCTCCGTGTGGAAGAAAGAGTAAGACGGTCTCCAGAGAGTGACCTGGATAGACAATGTGCATGCATGCACACGAGAGGGGGGTCTAAATAGGCAATGCATGTATCCAGCGGGAGAGGGTGGGGGGGAGAGAGAGAGCTCGACATGGTGCTATGGAGGGTGTGTAAGAGAGATACATTTGTTAACAGAGTGGAAAAGGGGGGTTGTGTAGTTGAGAGAGTTAGAGATCGAAACATGGAGAGAAAGAATGAACGTGTGTCGGAAACCAATAGCTTTGTAAGGTGGTTAGGAGAGGAAGATTGATCGATACATGAAGTATGTAGTGTGTGTGCCGGGGGGGGGGCTAAACACAACATTTGAATGTAGATAGTACTAGACTTAATATTGACGTTTCAATTTAGTATACATTGTAAGATTTGAATTGAGGACCATGCATATGGCTTCCGTAATTATTTCAAATTCGTGCCAAACTAGGTTTGGAAAAGTTGACATTGACTCGATTGTTGTGGTATTTTGTATATGTGTGGTCATATGCTTGAATACATTCAAATTTTTCTCACTACCATGGTGTTCATCATAAACATATGAATTTGTATTAAAAAAGTAGCGTGGATACCGTAGAATGCGAAATCCATGTTAGAATTGGAGATCACTATGTGACACACACTCTAATTCAAAGAACTCCTCATTAATTAACTTGTGGTATCTCGATTTGAAGGACTAATTATTTGCAAGGAAAACATGGGCATGGTAACACATACAGATTCGTTTGCCAATGAAAGAAGATTTATTTGCATGCTCAAATGTAGGCGCACCAGGAAGACCAGCGTCATGTCATGGTGGTCGGGTGTGTCGTACGGACATTAGCACCTAGCCACCCACCCCCGCCCTCCCTGCCCCTCCTCACCCAAAAAAAGAACGATGACAAAAAAAGTTCACGCTTCCCCGTTTCGGATTGAATTACCTGGCGGCCCTGATTCCAGCCATGTAAAATTTCCCTTCTCCACCGTCCCCTTCCACACCCAGAGCGCTCAAATCCGTAATTCGCCGCCAACCCAAGCAAAATTCGAATCGCCCCTCGTCTCATCTCTTTCCCCACCTCTGTGCCGGACGAAGACGACAGTCGCGCTTCACCACCGCACTGGAGCTACCTCATCTACACCCTCGTCCACCGCATCGGCCGAACTAGTGCACCTATACAATTTACCATTGTATTGGGTGTGTTGGGGACACAAGAGACTCTTTGTTATTTGGTTGCAGGGATGCTTGAGAGAGACCATGTTCATCCTATGCCTCCTATGGATTGATAAACCTTAGGTCATCCACTTGAGGGAAATTTGCTACTGTCCTACAAACCTCTGCACTTGGAGGCCCAACAACGTCTATAAGAAGAAGGTTGTGTAGTAGACATCAAGCTCTTTTCTGGCACCGTTGCGAGGGAGGCTAGGTAAGCGGCACTCACACCCTGTCAACTAAGCTCTTTTGTGGCGCCGTTGCCGGGGAGGTGAGTGCTTGAAGGTATATCTTTAGATCTTGCAATCGAATCTTTTTGTTTCTTGTTTTATCACTAGTTTAGTTTATAAAAGAAAACTACAAAAAAAATGGAATTGAGTTTGTCTCATACGCTTCATCTTTTTAATATCTTTCGTGAGTATGATGAAAAGGAAAATTGTGCTCAAGTGCTAGAAGAAGGATTACATAGAATGCTTGGCATGAAATATGTGAATGATGAGCATGATTGCAACGTTGTTAGTATGAATTCATTGAATATCCATGATGCTAGTGATATGCAAAGCCACAAGATTGGCTGTCGGTGTACTAGAGTAGGGGTACCCTAGTATCCCGAACTTGTGCACGGGCAGTCGCAGCAACCCGCGGCAAGGCTTGCCGGGTGACCACCAAGGTCCTCCTTGGTTCCTTTGGAGCCATTCAAGAACAAAGTGTTTAAGCCGAGAAGACAAGGCCCCGGCAAGAGGAGCTTGCCGGGAAGGTCAAGGCCCCGGCAAGAGGAGCTTGCCGGGAAGGCCAGCCAAGGTCCGGTAAGCGACAAGCTTCCGGACGCCCGGCAAGAGGAGCTTGTCGGGAAGGCTAACCGAAGCATTTCAAGGAACTTGCCGCGACACGCCTCGCGTCCCGGCAAGGCCCGGTGAGCGACAAGCCCCCGGACGTGACAAGACAACGACCGCGGCAGGCGCTTGCCGCGACAAGGCTACCACTTTGCACCCGCGCTCCAGCACATCCACCAACGTGTTGCCCTGAGGCCTTTCCAAGCGCGCGTGGCAGGAAGCTGCGCGGCTAGCGGTGCGAGGTGGCAAGCGGAGATGACAAGATGGCCATCATGGCAAGCGGAGGCGCCCCTAACGGTCACCTTTCTGCACTGTTTGGGCGACACAGACGGGCATTTAATGCCTTTGTCCCCTGCCGTCAGGGTTAGGTAGGATGCACTGTACAAGTAGGTGTACCAACTGCACCTCTTTTCCACTTTTACCCTTGCATGCGTTGCCACCTGTCGGTGACCCCTTGAGCATAAAAAAGGAGGCCCATGCGCAACGTAGGGGGGGTTCGAAATCAGAAAACATTCACGCTCGGTCTCGTGTGTACTGTAGCGATCATCGCTGCCGAGCAAGAACACAATACAAACCACAAAGCAGCAGTAGGAGTTTTATCTCTCCGGAGAGCTCAGAAGCTGGGTAAACCGCTCGCGTGCTTCGCCTCGATTCGCTCTTCGTGCGGCCTCCGCTCCCCGCCGGACCGAAAAGGGGCCCTGCCCCATAGGTGACAAACCTCGGCGTCCGTACATGCACCGCGCCCATCTCAGGAGGCGCGGGACCGATAGCATCATGGTACACGCGGTACCATACGTTCGTTGGGCCAAGGCCAAGCTGGTGGATCTCGGGATGCTCAAGACCAGCATGCACGCCAACATGTTGGCACGAGCGCGGCACGGTCGCCTGGACGAGATGCTGCTCCTTCTAACACTGTTAGAAGTTCGAGCATATCCCGCTCCTCGCACCGTTCGCCGTCGCCACCAAAGACTCCAGAAGAAGCATTGGCCCGAGCTCAACTGCTCCTGGATTACCCTCCAGCGGCGGACAAGATCGACGATTGGAGGGCCGCCATTCAGAGTCTCATCGGCTTCGCCAACACCGACACTCCCCGGCAACCGAGCACATCGAAGCCGCGGCAAGATGCCCAGGCGCGAGCCCATGGCGACAAGACCGGTGGGGGTGCAACCACTGTGCACTCTCCGCCCCGAAGGCCAAGATCGCCAACTCGCCGGGTCAACCTCGACAGCGACTCCACCGCGTCATCTGATCCTCGAGCTCGTCGCGATCAGCGCCAAGTTCTTCAGGAACGGCAGCAAGAGGACGCTCGTACTCGCATCGAGCGCCGAAGAGAAGCGCGGCGTCAATCAGACCAGCGCGCTGGGCCCGCTGTCGATATGCATGCGCCAGGGGAACCAGGCGACTTGCTGTATGCGGTAGGTTGCCCTGCGTTCACTCCTGAGCTGCGGCAAGTCTAGTGGCCCAGTACGAAGAATTTCAAGCCAGATGTACCAGTGAAATACGACGGCAGGTTGCATCCGTCGGAGTTCCTCAGCATCTACACCATCGCGGTGCAAGCTGCCGGGGGGCGCGACGACAAGATCCTTGCCAACTACTTCCCGCTGGTGCTCAAGCCCAATGTCAGATCTTGGCTCATGCACTTGCCGGACAACTCCATATCTTCCTGGGCAGATCTATGCCACCAGTTTGTCGGCGCCTTTACAGACGGCCACAAGCCTCATGGCCAAGAGAGTGACCTTCATTTGCTCGCCCAGAAGGAAGGAGAGCCCCTGTGCAAGTACATTCAGAGATTCAGCCAAGTGCAGTGCAACATCCCAGATGTCCACCCCGCCGCGGTCATCAGCGCGTTCCATCAGAACGTGCGAAACCACAGGATGTGGGAGGAGATGGCGATGTGCAAGATCAGGGACGTCAGTGAGCTATATGCCCTGGCCGACAGGTGTGCGCGTGCTGAGGAAGGGAGGAAACTCCCCGGAGAGAATGCAGGAGCAGGAGGATCTGACAGTGAGGATGCCGCCCCGGCAAGGAAAAACCGGCGGCAGAACAACAGAAAGAAGAAAGGCAAAGATGTGCTAGTCATTAAGCAGTCCGGCAACGGAGGTGGCGCCAAGGAAGCTGAAGCTGTGGCGGCCGCCGACAAGCAGGACGGCTCCGGCAAGCAGTACTGCAAGATCCACCGTACCAAGGGCCATGATCTCCAGAGTTGCAAGAAGGTTGAGCAGCTTGTCGCGCAGCAAAAGGCTGAGTACGAGCGACGCGACAAGGAGAAGGCCCAAGAAGGTGCTGGAGGATCCGGCAAGAAGCGTCCCGGCCGAGGAGGACGCCGCGGCAAGGCCAAGCAGCGGCAAGGAAACAGGCCTCCCCGCGGCCGCGACAAGGATGAAGATGAAGACGAAGATGAAGATATGGATGACGACGAGGCCGACGAGCAGGAGTTCCAGAAAGCCACAGAGGTCTTGTGCGTTGACGGCGGTGCTTCTCTGCATACTTCACACTGCCAGCTCAAACAGTGGGTGCGGGAAGTCGATGCGGCAGAACCGCCCGTCGAGTCACGCAAGCCTCTGAAGTGGTCCAACACGCCTATCATCTTTGATATTGAGGACCACCCTGATCGCATAACTCCGGTCGGGTGCTTGCCGATGTTGGTTTCACCAACTATCCGCAACCTCAAGGTCACAAAGATGTTAGTTGACGGCGGGGCCGGCTTGAGCCTGATCTCCTCCACGGTACTCCAGAAGCTCCAGATCCCTGACAGCGAGCTCGAAGAGACCGGCACATTCCAAGGAATCAATCTGGGAAGGAGCAAGCCGAAAGGGAAGATCACGTTGCCGGTAACATTTGGCAGCGAGCTGAACTTCAGGACTGAGAGGGTCACTTTTGACGTTGCTGACTTTCCATTGCCTTACAATGGGATACTCGGCCGTCCAGCACTTGCCAAGTTCATGGCCGCCTCTCACTATGCGTACAACATGCTAAAGATGCCGGGTCCGATAAGTGTCATCTCTGTCCCTGGCGACAAGAAAGATGCCCTTATCTGCACCGACAAGATCTACCGGGAAGCAGAAGCCGCAGCAGATTGCAAGACACTTGCCGCTGAAGCTCCCGAGGGGAAGAAGAAGACTAAGTCCGGCAAGAGCTCTGATGCCCACTCCGGCAAGCGCACCTCTTCGGAGTGCTGCGCTACCGTCGAGGACGCACCATCGAGCTCCACCGGCAAGTGTAAGAAGACAAAGGCAGCTCAACCAGAGACCAAGAAGGTGCCTGCCAAGGAGGACGGCACAGGTGGTACTTTCACCATCAGTGCCATGCTCGACCCTAAATAGGAAAGCACGCTCGTTGCTTTCCTGCGGGCAAATGTCGACGTGTTTGCGTAGCAACCATCTGACATCCCCGGTGTTCCCAGGAAAGTAATTGAGCACCATCTTGCCGTCTGTCCTCACGCGCGGCCCGTCAAGCAGAAAGTCAGAAAACAAGCAGTGGAGCGCCAAGAATTCATTGAAGAGGAAATCAAGAAGTTGGAAGCAGCAGGCCTTGTCAGAGGAGTGCTCCATCCTACGTGGTTGGCCAATCCTGTAGTCGTGCGCAAGGCAAACGGGAAATGGAGGCTTTGTATTGACTTTACCGATGTTAATAAAGCTTGTCCCAAAGACCCATTTCCCTTGCCGCGCATTGACCAGATTGTTGACTCCACGGCCGGATGTGATTTGCTTTCATTTCTTGACGCATACTCAGGATACCATCAGATCTTCATGCCAGAAGAGGATGAGGAGAAGACCGCATTCATCACTCCATGTGGCACATACTGTTTTGTACGGATGCCTTTCGGATTAAAGAATGCCGGTTCAACATTTGCAAGAGTAGTCCATGATGCTTTTGAGCCACAAATACACAGAAATGTAGAAGCCTACAAGGATGACATAGTGGTCAAGAGCAAGGACGAGGCAACCCTAATTCAAGATTTAGATGAAACCTTCACAAATCTGTGCAAGATCAACCTCAAGCTTAACCCCGAGAAATGCGTGTTTGGAGTCCCTTCCAGCAAGCTTCTCGGGTTCTTTGTGTCTCAGTGGTGAATAGAAGCCAATCCCGACAAGATCAAGGCCATTGAGCAGATTGAAGCTCCAAAGCGCGTGAGGGATGTACAAAGACTTGCCGGTTGCGTAGCTGCTCTCAGCAGGTTTATCTCTAAGTCTGCTGAGCGCGCCCTGCCATTTTTCAAGATATTGAAAAAGGCAGGTCCAATGAAATGGACTTCGGAAGCGGAGGCTGCGCTGCAGGACTTGAAGAGATACCTGTCCTCCACTCCAATACTTGTCACACCTAAGCCACAAGAGAAGTTGCTGCTGTATATAGCGGCAACCAATCAAGTGGTTAGTGCTGCGTTAGTAGCAGAGAGGGAAGCGGATGATGAGTCGGCAACCACGACAGATGCATTCAGCGACAAGCAGAGGGCTTCGCTGACAAGCTCTGGTCCCGACAAGGGTGGATCTGCGCAGGCGCATGAGGAGGTGCAGAAGAAAATGGTACATCGCCCAGTTTACTTTGTCAGTTCCCTTCTGCAGGGGGCTAGATCAAGGTACTCTAGTGTGCAGAAATTGCTTTTCGGCCTTCTCATGGCCTCGAGAAAGCTGCGCCATTACTTCCAAGCACATGAGATCACAGTTGTCACTCGCTTTCCGCTGAAGAGGATACTACAGAATCCAGAAGCAACAGGCAGGATTGTCGAGTGGGCACTGGAACTGTCAAGCTTTGGCCTCAAGTTTGAAAGCACTTCAACTATCTAGAGCCGAGCAGTGGCAGAATTCATAGCAGAGTGGACGCCAACACCAGATGAAGAAATTCCAGAAACGAGCATCCCCGTCAAGGAGGCAAGCAAAGAGTGGCTCATGTACTTTGATGGTGCCTTTTCGCTGCAAGGCGCCGGTGCGGGCGTGCTGCTTGTCGCACCCACCGGAGAGCACGTCAAGTACGTGGTCCAAATGCACTTTCCCAAGGAGCAAGCAACAGACAATACTGCAGAGTATGAGGGTTTGCTTGCCGGTCTCAGGATCGCGGCAGACCTTGGGATTAAGAAGCTCATTGTCAGGGGTGACTCGCAGCTTATCGTCCGCCAAGTGAACAAGAATTATCAGAGTCCGTTGATGGAAGCTTACGTTGATGAAGTGAGAAAGTTGGAAGAGCATTTTGACGGCCTGCAGATGGAACATGTCCCAAGAGCTGAGAACGACATTGCCGATGGCCTGTCAAAGTGCGCTGCACTAAAGTTACCTGTGGGGCCAGGGATCTTTGTGCTCAAACTGACTCAACCATCCGTGACGCCATCAACTGGACAGAGCAAGAAGAGGAAGTTGGTTTCTGGTGACTACTTTCCGGCAGAGCTCCCCGAAGCCGCCGCCAAGAAGGTCCCCAGGATCAACACCAAGGGTGCTGAGGAGAAGTCTGCTCCGACAAGCCCTAGGGTTTGTTCCATTGAAGCAGACGCTCCTGACAAGTTTTGCTCCGGCAAGCTTGCCGGGGAACGTCAAGCTCCGGCTAAGCCGCAGATTCTCGCCGTAGAAGTGGATGTTCCCGCAGCAGCATATGTGCCTTTAGTCCTTGTTGTCGAGCCGCAAGCTCCAGCATGGGCACAACATATTGTCCGTTTCCTTCAGACAGGAGAACTTCCCGAAGAGCAAGAAGAAGCGGAAAGAGTAGCCCAACAGTCAAGTATGTACCAGTTTGTTGACAACACACTGTACAGAAGAAGACTCAACGGTGTGAAATTGAAGTGTATTCCCCGGGAAGACGGACAAGAGCTGTTGGCGGAGATACATGGAGGCATATGTGGTCACCACATTGGCGCGAGAGCACTTGCCGGCAAAGCATTCCGGCAAGGTTTCTTTTGGCCGTCAGCCCTCCAGGATGCAACTGCACAAGTAACCTAGTGTGAAGCGTGCCAGTTCCATTCCAAGCAGATACACCAGCCGACTCAAGCTCTCCAGATGATCCCTTTATCCTGGCCATTTTCGGTCTGGGGGCTCGACATCCTCGGCCCCTTTCCCCGAGCTGTCGGGGGCTTTGAGTACTTGTACGTTGCAATCGACAAGTTCACAAAGTGGCCGGAAGTGGAAGCAGTGAGGAAGGTGACAACACAGTCTGCAGTCAAGTTCTTCAGGTCGATTGTTTGCCGTTTTGGAGTCCCTAACAGGATCATCACCGAAAACGGCACGCAATTCACGAGCCGCACCTTCATGCAGTACGTCCGAGATCTTGGCGCCAGGGTCTGCTTCGCTTCTGTTGCTCACCCGAGAAGCAACGGTCAAGCGGAGAGGGCAAATGCTGAAGTGCTGCGCGGGCTTAAGACCAGGACTTTCGACAGGCTGCACAAGTGCGGAAAGAACTGGATCAAGGAGCTCCCGGTGGTTCTTTGGTCGATCAGGACGACGCCAAATCGAGCCACTGGCCAGACACCTTTCGCTCTAGTCTATGGAGCAGAGGCAGTTCTCCCCACGGAACTCGTATACGGATCGCCTCGAGTGCTCGCTTATGATGAGCTTGAGCAAGAGCAGCTGCGACAAGATGACGCGCTGCTCCTTGAGGAAGACCGTCTTCAGGCTACTGTATGAGCTGCTCGCTACCAGCAAGCTTTGCGCCGCTACCATAGCCGCAAAGTTAATGCCAGAAGTCTCGAGGAAGGCGACCTTGCTCTTCGGCGCGTTCAGTCCGCCAAGAATTCCAACAAGTTGACGCCGAAGTCGGAAGGCCCTTACCGGGTGAAATGAGTCACTAGGCCCGGCGCTGTCCGCCTTGAGACCGAAGATGGCTTTCCGGTGAGCAACTCCTGGAACATTGAGCATCTTCGTAAGTTTTACCCGTAAGGCGCGGTTGCCGGAACCAGTTCCGGCAACCACCTTTTGTACAAGCCTTGCCGCTATTGCATGTAACCCTTTGTACAAAGCCGGGCGCAGACCCCGTGCATAAATAAAGCTCATGTGCTTCGCACATCCTGTCAATTTCATGTTTTTTTGCATGTATTATCTGACACTTTATGCAGCACCTACCTCCGGTAAGCAATAATGAGCCATAAGGCTCCATATCTTTATTTTCTCTTCTTTCTTTTTCTCAAAGAAAGGGAAAGGTTGCCTCGCGCACAAGTTTGCCGGGGAGGAAGGAGAAGATAATGGTGTGGACCAGGCGTTGTTCAAGCAAGTATCGCCTTACCGGGAAGCAAACGACATAAAAGCTAAGTTGCCAAAGTTTGAGCAATCAATTTCAAAAAATTTGAGTTATCTCCCTTGAACGACCGTGCTTTGTATGGAAAACCTGTGCGCAGAGGAACCAACTCGTAGCTAGTTGCGCCCTTACTTTGTTTCGAGTCCGCTCAACAATTTAAGTGTGCTGCGACTAGTTGCGACAAGGTTTCTTGTCGGTAGCGGCACCGCCAGCAGGCTGCTGACGTTCCGCACTCAGCACTCGCGGCCAAGGTGCCTGCGCCGGCAAGTTTCCTAAAAGCGTAGGGCAAAAACATACAAAGGAAGGAATCAAGTAAAGGAAATAACATAGCGATCGATACCCAAAATAAAGTTATATTACAAGATAACTTGTCGCGACTCTAATAGATTGTTCCCGTAACATGACCAGCAGCGACAAGGAAAGGAAGAAACGGGTAGCCTAATCTACGCGGCCGCCATCAACCCTCTTGACCTCATTCACCTTGTCCACAATGGGTGCGACAAGGGCCTTGAGCGCTTCCAGATCAGCATCAGCCGGCAGCTTCTTGAGGACGTTGGTGAGGTTGAGGCCTGGGTTGCGGAAGGCCACCTTCACCAACACCTTCTCCAGAACTCTGGCACAGATCGTGTGCGACTCGTCAGCCAGCTGCTTTGGGATCTTTTCCCGGAGTCGCTGGAGGGCCGTCGCCACGCCTTTGAAGAACAGAGTGAGCTTGGCGCTGGGCTGGAGGTTCTCGTCAGAGGAGTACCCGAGATCCTCCACCCCCAGCTGCACCAGCTCCTCGTTGATGACTGCAGTGATGCTCACGAGGCCCTCTGTCCAGAGCTCCACCTTCTCCCTGAAGGTGTTCTGAGTTTCGGCGGCCCTCGTCAGCAGCGCTTCGTTGCCCTTGATCTTCTCCTTCAAGGCCACCTCCCGCTCCTTGGCGTCGTCCAGCGTCTGGGTCAATGTGGCCAGCTTCAACTCAAGATCAGCGTTGGAGTCCTTGGCGGCGCTCAGCTCCTTGCCCTTCTCGACGAGGCGACCCTGCAGCTCGCCGTGAGCCTGGGCGTCCTTCTCGCGCTCACGCTTGAGCACGGCAAGCTCCTTGCCGCTCGCCTTGAGATCGGCCTCCAGTCGCGCCACCTTCGTCTCCAGCTCCTTCTTGGCGGCCTCGGCAGCTGCAACAGCGTCCTTTGCTTCCTTGAGAGCCCTGCCAAGTGTTTGCTCGCGCGCGGCAAGCTCCTCCTCATGGCTATCGAGGTTGACCTTCCGCTGCGTCAGCTCACCCTCCCGCGCAAACAGCTCCTCGGCGGCAAGCCGCTGTTGCTCTTCAGCTTCAGCCTTCTCGAGAAGGAAGGCTTTCCGCGCCTCGACGAGCTGCGCCCGCTCCTCTGCAATGGCCCGGAGAGCTTCCTGATTGCGTTCCCGGAGCTCCTCCGCGCGCTTCTCAATATCTGCTCCCGCCTGCGCGACAAGCACTTCCCGGGATTCCACCTTGGCTTGTCGGGCGCGGTAGAGCGACACCAGCTTCCGGAGCAGCTGCTCCTCCTCAGACTCGCCGCTGCTGCTGCACGGCGCGTCAACCAGTGTCAGCCCAGCAGAGGCCAGCACTTCTCTATCAAAGGTCTCTCCTTCAACTGGTGCCCTGGAGCTTGAAGCCCAGGGGAGCTTGATGAAGACACCGTCGCTGGCCTTCAAGTAGGCGCCGGGCTGGGGCTCTTCGGAGCCTGGCGCTGCATCAGCGGCGGAGGGATCGGCGGTCGGCGTAGCGCCTTGCGCTCCTGCGGCCTCAGGGTCGTCAGTGCGATCACCGGACCCCTCGCCAGCTCCTGCGCCAGCAGCTTTGGCGGCCTCCTCGCCGGCAGGACCATCAGCACCGGCCTCTTCTTCGGTGGCGGCAGCGTCGTCGGTGTTGCCGCGCGCGTTCTCCTCGCCGGTGGCCTCGGTCTCCATCGGCTCCGTAGAAGGTGGATCTGAAGGCCGGAAGAGGGAGAAAAGTAAAGCAAATATCCAAAAAGAAAATCAGAAGAAGAACACCCATGCGCGCCTAACGGCGAGAAGTAAACCATGTACTTACGCTGGGGGCTGCGCTGGGGGCTGCTTCGGGGAGTAGTTGCCGGGTCCGACAAGGTGGTCTCAGGAGCGCCCCCTGCTGTCGCGGTGGGCTCGTCCTCGATTACAATCACCGGAGCCTTGGCTCTCTTCGCCGCTCTCTGGGCCAGGGTCCTAAAAAGGGATCAGTTTAGAGTAAAGCAGATCAGATACAAGACAAAAACAGCAAAAATTGAAGAACTACAAATGCAACAAAGAAGCTTACTCTTCTTCTTCCTCGTCGGAGCTGAGTGAGGAGAGGTCGAAGTCAGGCCCACCTTCGGCGTGACGAGGCGGAGGAGTAGGTTCCCTTGGCCGCTTGGCGAGGGCAGCGGCGGTGGTCCGGGATGACCCCGCTCCAGTTGCCGTAGCGGCGCGAGGCGCTCCCGCGGCAACAGTGCTTGTCGTGGTGGAGCGTGTCGCGCAGTGCGACGGCTGCTGACCCGTCTGCCGCCCTGCTACATCCCCGGCCTTGCGGAGACGCCTTCTTGGTGGAGCCGGGGGCTGCGCTGTGGGCTCCGCTTGCGGCAAGCTACCTGGAGATGGTGGGCCGCTCGCACCCTCGGCGGGTTTGCTCGACTCGACGTCAGGCGCGGCAAGCTCTTCCTCGCCGTCAAGCCACTCTCGCTCGGCAAGGCTTGCCGCCTCTGCTGCCTCTGCCTCCTCTACGGTGAACCCAAACTCAACCACGGCAGCGGCCGCCGCCGCCTCTTCCGCCCTGGTGGCGATGCGCTGCATCTCCTCCTCGGTGGTGTCGCGGGTGAGGCTTCTCTGTTTGTCGGCACGGACCGCCACTTCCACCAGGCCGTCGAAGAACTGCTGCACAACGTCGTCTGCGGGCTCTTGCCAAGTTGGAACGATTCCGCGAATCGCACTGCGGCATCATTGCGCGGATGCGATCGAGCGAGGAATTGTTGCACAACGGGACGACGCCCTGCGGCAGCCTGAACCATTCGGGATGCTGAGGGTCATGCGTGAACAGCTCCTTGAGCATCGTGTCCAACTCCATGACAATGAAATTGAAATTGAGGCCCGGGCGCAGCCTCATGATGTCCGCCGGACCCCCAAATTCCCAGGCGGGTCTCTTCCTCTCTTGCAGGGGGGCGATGCGGCTGCAAAGAAAATCTGCGCCTACAGCGCCTACAGTGAGCCCGGTAAGCCTTAGGCACAGAATCCGGGTGGTGGCGATCTTCATCTTGTCCTCTTCCTCGGCCAAGCTGCTCCAATCGCCGCCGCGCACTACTGGGACTTGGCGCTGGGCGGTGAATGGCTGCGGGTTCTCTTCGACGATCCAGCACCATTCTGCTCTCCACTCATCCCATTTGCTGCGGAGCTCCCCCTCCAGATACGCCTCCTTCTTGCCGGCTCTCGAGATCTAGGCGATCCCGCCGGATAAGGGCTCTCCTCTCTCGACCCGGGGCATGAAGTAGTGGCGGAAAAGGGCTACATTTGGGTGGACTCCGACAAAGTTTTCGCAGAGATGTGCGAAAACTGCCATGGTCAGAACGGCATTGGGGGTGAAATCAAGGAGGTGGAACCCGTAGGTATTCATGATATCGCAAAAGAATTCAGAGAAGGGCGGGCAGAGCCCGCAGTAGAAGAACAACACGAAGAAGGGGTATCTGTTTGGGGCCCGTTTCGAAGCGGCGGCGGAGAGTACCTTCGTGCGCGGATGCGCTCGCGTCTCCGTCGACCAGAAGAGGTAGTACCACTCCCTCAGCTCCGCCGCAGCGAGCTCGGAGGGAAAAGTTGCCCGCTCCTTTCGCAGCGCCTCGAGCCGCAGCGCCTCGGGCGACTTCACGCCCTTCCCGGTTTTCGGAGCCATGACGGAGGCGGTGGGGGAGATCGATGGCGTTGGTGGCGACGGCGGCGATGGGGGGCGGAGCGCTGCTCTCTTTCGGCTTTGGAAGCGGAGGGGAGCGGCGGAGATTTCTGAGATGGGAATAGCAAATGGCGAAGGTGGGGGAACTGCCCCTGTTTCCCCTGCTTATAAAGAGGAGGAGGCGAACGTTACGCTTTTTCCGAATAAAGAACCACCCACAATCTCTCCCACGACGCCGCATTCGACGCGTGCCATTAAGGGAGAGCGTGGTGGATACGGAGTCAGATATGGCATAACCCTGGCCCGCGCGTGCCCGTGCCCTGTTTTGGGCCTGGCCCAACATTGGGGATGCTATGTTTGATGAAGATGATATTTTTTATCCCCCAAGTTTTGATGAGAAGATTTATTATGATGAAAGCATGCCTCCTATTTATGATGATTATATTGATGAAAGTGGGTTTGGAAGAGTGTCAACTTTAGGAAGTAGTGATCCCGCTATTTTGGAGGATGTTGAATCTTATTGTGATGAACATGAAAGTGGATTTGGAAGAGTGTCAACTTTATTTAGTGATGATTCCACTATTTAGGAAGAGGTTCTAATTGATTATGAGAACAAAGTTGCTATCTATGATGATTATTGTGATGACTGGTATGCTATTAGGAATAATGATAACCATGAAACTTGTCATCATGATTTTAGTTTTCAATTGGATTATGCCTCACATGATAATTATTTTGTTGAGTTTGCTCCCACTACTATTCATGAGAAGAAATTTGCTTATGTGGAGAGTAGTAAATTTTCTATTCTTGTAGATCATGAAAAGAATTCTTTAGGTGCTGGTTATATTGTTGAATTCATTCATGATGCTACTGAAAATTATTATGAGGTAGTAATATATGCTTGTAGGAATTGCAATAATATCAAGTTTCCTCTCTATGTGTTGAAAATCTTGAAGCTATGCTTGTTTTACCTTCCTATGCTAGTTGATTATTATTCCCATAAGTTGTTTGCTCAAAAAATCCCTATGCATAGGAAGTGGGTTAGACTTAAATGTGCTAGTCATATGCTTCATGATGCTCCCATTATGTTTCAATTCTTATCTTTTATGTGAGCATCATTGTCATCATCATGCCTAGCTAGAAAGGCATTAAAGAAAAGCACTTGTTCGGAGACAACCCAATATTTATCATTACTGTTTTTGTGTGTTCACATGATTATGCTACTGTAGTAATCATGTTTTCTAGCCTTTGTTTCAATAAAGTGCCAAGTAAGACCTTTAGGATAGCTTACGGTGATAGTTGTGTTGATCCTGCTGAGAATCAGAAACTTTTTCACCCAGTAAACTAGTTTTTGTAATTGACACAAACGTTCTTCTGATCTGATTCATTTTGATCTAGATTTGTACACAAATTTATTAGGACTTCCCAATGTTGTAGGAATTTTGGAGTTCCAGAAGTATACTTTTGATACAGATTACTACAAATTGTTCTGTTTTTCACAGATTCTGTTTTCTATGTGTTGTTTGCTTATTTTGATGAATCTATGAGTAGTATCGGAGGGTATGAACCATAGATAAGTTGGAATACAGTAGATATTACACCTATATGAATTTATAATGAGTTCATTACAGTACCTAAGTGGTGGTTTTATTTTCATATACTAACGGAGCTTACGAGTTTCCTGTTGAGTTTTGTGTTGTGAAGTTTTCAAGTTTTGGGTGAAGATTCGATGGAATATGGAATAAGGAGTGGAAAGAGCCTAAGCTTGGGGATTCCCAAGGCACCCCAAGGTAACATTCGAGAACAACCAAGAGCCTAAGCTTGGGGATGCCCCGGATGGCATCCCCTCTTTCGTCTTCGTTCATCGGTAACTTTACTTGGAGCTATATTTGATTCACCACATGATATGTGTTTTGCTTGGAGCGTCATTTTATTTTGTTAGTATTTGCTTGTTGTTATTTAGAATAATGTTTTTCTTCTTTAGTTTCAATAAAAATATCAAGGATAGCCTTTACCATGCTTATTTTGCTAGTATACATGTTGCTGTTTGAAAACAGAAAGTTTACCGCTGTTGCAAATATTCCCTAGAAAATTCAGAGAATGATATAATGTTGAAACTTTTTGCATATTGAGATCTGATAAATCTTGTACAGCGTAGTATTTTTCTCATAATTTTTGGAGTTAGGGAAGTATGATGAATCTTGCATTCTTTACAGACTATACTGTTTTGGCAGATTGCTGTTATGGTTGCATTGTTTGCCTATGTTTGCTTGTTTAATGATTCTATTTGAGGATCGGAGTATTAAATATGCAGAGGCATTTAGTATGCAATGTTGAATAATAATTTTAGTGATTTGTTACAGTAGAAAATGATAAGGTTTTGCATTGGTTTATACTAACCTATCTCACGAGTTCTTGTTGAGTTTGGCGTGGAAGAAGCTTTTGATAAAAAGAGAAATCATGATATGAGAGGAATTAAGGAGACACAAAAGTTCAAGCTCTGGGATTCCCAAGGCACCCCAAGATAATATTTCAAGAAGTCTCAAGCATCTAATCTTGGGGATGCCCCGGTGGGCATCCCACCTTTCTTCTTCAACAACTATCGGTTAGTATCGGTTGAACCTAAGTTTTTGCTTCTTCACACGAGTTGTGCTATCCTTCCAGTGTCATTTTATTTTGCGAGGGGGAGAGAGCCCCCCTCCTTCTTATTCTTCCGTGGCCTCCCCCCTAGATGGGAGGATAGTTCCCTCTCTGGTCCTTAGTCTCCATGGCAGAGGAGGGGCGGGAGCCCCTCCGAGATTGGATCTCCCTCTCTGTTCTCTTCTGTTTCGCGCTCCCCTGATCTGACCATAAACCATTTCTTATATTCCCGGAGATCCGTAATTCCGATTGCGCTGATCTTTTTACACGATTTTTTCCTGATATAAGCTTTCTTTCGCCCGAAGTACAGCTCCAACCGACGTACAATGTGAGAAGCACCCACCACCATGCGCCAGGGGCCTGGGGTGCGCCCTGGGGTCTCGTGGTCCATGTGGGCCTCCGTTTGCGGTGATTCCAACTCCTAAAATTCACAAATATTACAAAATAATTCTCCATTGAGTTGCATCACATTTGGACTTCGTTTGATATGGATTTTCTGCGATACAAAAACATGCAACAAATAGGATCTAGCACTGGGCACTGGATAAGTATGTAAAAGTTGAATAATATTGGCATGAAACAATCAAAAATTATAGATACGACGAAGATGTATCAGCATCCCCAAGCTTAATTCCTGCTCGTCCTCGAGCTGGTAAATGATAAAAAAGATAATTTTTGATGTGGAATGCTACATAACATAAACTTGATCGTATGTCTAGTCATGGCATGAATATTAGGACATAAGTGATTCAAAGCAATAGTCTATAATTTGACATAAAGACATCAATACTCAGGCATCCCAATAAACAATCATGTCTTTCAAAATATCAATGCTAAAGAACGTTATCCCTACAAAATCATATAGTCTTATCATGCTTTGTCTTCCTAACACAAAGTATAAATCAGGCACAAGCTCGATGACAAGCCGAGCAACTGGTTCATACTTTTTAACGCGCTTCAGCTTTTTTCAACCCTCACGCAATAGATGAGCACAGGCCATGGATATAGCACTATGGGTGGAATAGAGTATGATGATAGGGGTAAATATAAAGAAGACAAAAAAGTAAGAAAGTAAGAAAGTCTCGCATGGACGCGGCTAACCAACGGGCTATGGAGATGCCCATCAATTGATATCAACATGAGGAGTAGGGATTGTCATGCAACGAATGCACTAAGAGGTATAAGTGTATGAAAGATCCATATGAAAACTAAGTGGGTTTGCAACTAATCCTATAATGAAATATTCCTATATGAAAGTGACAACATATGAGACTCTCCATATGAAAAACATGGTGCTATTTTGAAGCACAAGTGTGGTAAAGGATACTAACAATGCCCCTTCTCTCTTTGTTTATTTTTTTCTTTTTCTATTTTTTTCTTTTTCTTTTTCTTTTTCTTTTTTTCTCTCATTGTCCGGAGTCTCATCCCGACTTGTGGGGGAATCATAGTCTCCATGATCCTTTCCTCACTGGGGCAGTGCTCTAAAAATGATGATCATCACACTTCTATTTATTTATAACTCAAAAGGAATAAAAATTACAACTCGATACTTATGACAAAATATGACTCTATATGAATGCCTCTGACAGATGATCTAGCGTAACATGTATAAAAATGATGCACCATGGCTGAGCCACAACTACTATGTGAGCTATATGATCATGCAAAGCAATATGACAATGAATGCTCAAGTCATCAGAACGGAAACGGTGGAAGTTGCATGGCAATATATCTCGGAATGGCCATGGAAAAGCCATAATAGGTAGGTATGGTGGCTGTTTTGAGGAAGATATGATAAGGCTTGTGTGTGATAGAGCGTATCATATCACGGGGTTTGGATGCACCATCGAAGTTTGCACCACGTCTTGAGGTGAGAAAGGGCAACGCATGGTACCCTAGAGGCTAGCAAATTGCGGAAAGGTAAGAATGCATATAATCCATGGACTCACATTAGTCATAAAGAACTCATATACTTTTTGCAAAAGTTTATTAGCCCTCGAAGCAAAGTACTACTACACATGCCCCTAGGGGGATAGATTGGTAGGAAAAGACCAT
Organism: Triticum aestivum; assembly: GCF_018294505.1. Taxonomy (NCBI): domain Eukaryota; kingdom Viridiplantae; phylum Streptophyta; class Magnoliopsida; order Poales; family Poaceae; genus Triticum; species Triticum aestivum. The sequence continues at coordinate 238,402,824 of NC_057798.1, forward strand.
CGCTTGTTCCCGACCGCCACTCATAAGGAAGACAATCAAGGATAAATTGCGCTCCAACTTTCATAGCATAACGAGAGACTATACGTGCATGCTTCGGGAATCACAAACCTTAACACCAATATTCTTACTAACCACAACCATTTACTAGTACTTCCCACATATTATCATCTCTATATCGCAAAACTATTGCAAGGAATCAAACATGTCATATTTAGTGATCCGTAAGTTTTATGTAGGATTTTGTGACTAACCATGCAATTGACCGAATCCGTTTGTCTCTCTGAATAGATATAGGTGAAGCAACAGATTTTAATTCTTTCTACAAAATATCATGCTCTAACAAATATAAGTGAAGCAAAAGAGCATTCTACGAACATCAGTTTTCTATGTGAAGAGAAACAGGCAATCCAGACTTCAAATGATATAAGTCAAGCACATGAAGCATTCTATAAAGCCATACTCAAAAGATATAAGTGAAGTGTAATGAGCATTCTATAAATCAACCATGGACTATCTCATACCAGCATGGTGCATAAAAGAAAAATGAAAACTAAAAGCAAAAGATGCTCCAAGATTTGCACATATCACATGAACGAAATGAATCCGAAAACATACCGATACTTGTTGAAGAAAGATGGGATGCATTCCGGGGCATCCCCAAGCTTAGACGCTTGAGTCTCCTTGAATATTTACTTGGTGTGCCTTGGGCATCCCCAAGCTTAGACGCTTGAGTCTCCTTGAATATTTACTTGGGGTGCCTTGGGCATCCCCAAGCTTGATTTCTTGGCTCTCCTCCTTCTCCTCATATCGAGACCTCCTCGATCTTCGAACAGTTCATCCACACAAAACTTAAATGAACTTTTAGTGGCGGGGTTAGTGAAAATGGCAATGAAATCCCATCATGTACTACTGCAACATTATTGTATAATTATAAACAAACATTACCCACTATATGCTATCATAATTCTATGGCTCCAAGTCAAGGAGGCTTCAACAGGAATTCAAACATACGCAAATAATGAAGCTATAATAGCAATCTATGAAAATAGGACAGTCTGTAAAGATTTGAACATCCACCATACTTCTGTAACTCCAAAAATTCTGAAAAATTTAGGAAAAATAAAAAATTTGTATAGAAATACAGTGCAAAAAGTTTGAGAACTGTTTGACGTTCCAGTAGAAAATGTAAAATTGCACGCTACAGCCAAAGTTTCCATTTTGCGCTGCACAAAGCAATAAGCAATTTAAACATCCTAAAGGCAAATCTTGGCACATCATTTTTATAATACAATGTAATTGTACAAGGGGATAATTATTTTTGTTGAAAAGTTTCTATAATTAAAATCACAAAGTTTCCGTGAGCATGAACAAAGTTCAAGGAGCTCCCCCACTTCAACAGTGCTTGTCTCTCTTACTTTCACTTTCCTTTTTGAAAAGTTTTGTGTTACCCTCTGTATTTTTTTGTTTTTAAACTTTATAAAAGCACTCAACAGGAATAAATGACTCTCTAAAACTTCCAGGTTGTCTCCCTGGCAGCGCTTTCTTTAAAGTCATTAAGCTAGGCATAAAGTGCTCAAGTAATGAATCCACCAGGATCCCAAGGTATATCAAAGCCAATTTTAATTAACAATGATTTAGCATTTATAAGTGAGCACAAAAGAACATATATCATGAAATGAAGGAGTCTAAATCTATTCCTATGCATCATCATGTCATACAAGAACAATTCATGCACATCAAGTAAAGGCCAATACATAGCATAAGTAGTTTCTTGCAATTTTATCATGTTGCAAATATAGAGAGGTAGAGATGCAGTTCCTCTCTCATAATAATTGCAAGTAGGAGCAGCAAGCACATGCATATTATATTCAACAAAAACATCATGTGCAATGGTGAAAGGCAACCCATCAATATAATCCTTAACAAGAACAAACTTCTCTGATATAGTGTAGTTTGGAGAATTCAAAAAGATAGTAGGACTATCATGTGTGGGTGCAATAGCAACAATTTCATTCTTAACATAAGGAACAATAGAAAGTTCATCTACATAAGCATCATTCATATTGGCATCTTGGCCACGAGCATAGCAAGCATCATAAAAAATGGATATTTCAAAAGAATCAACGGGTTCATAGCAATTATTGTAGCATTCATCCTTCGGTAAGAACGAAGGGACATTAAACAATGTATGAGTTGAAGAGTTACTCTCATTAGAAGGTGGGCACGGGTAGCTAATCCGCTCTCCTGCCTTTTGTTCTTCGCTCTCCTCATCATCTTTTTCATCCAATGAGCTCTCAGTTTCAGCAATTCATTCTTCCATAGACTGCTGCAAAACATTAGTCTCTTCTTGGACAGGGAGATTTTCTCAATAAATGCATCAATATCGGAATTATATTTGTAATTATCATAACAATATTTAAGGATGGCAGAATTTTCAGGTCTATAAACTGAATCATCAAAATCTTCAAACTTTATAAACATAGATTCAATTTCATAAGCACCCTTAAAAGCAACAAATTCTTATATTCTTCCCACATCATATTAATCATATCTAACATTAGCATAAGAAGCTAAGGTTTCATTATCATTAAATTTGCATGAAAAGGGAAGATGTGGAGCATTCATCCTAGAGCAACAAGTATAATCATATCTCAAGCATAATTGCCTAGCATACTAATGCATCAGATGAATTTGATCCCATAAAAATTTCCCTTTATGAGTCAAGCGATAATCCCTAAAGTATTAACGTTGATCCAACGTTACTCCCATTATCAAGTTGAATGGGGTTTTCTCAGGATTGTCAAAGTAGTGCATCATATTTTTCACATAACGAGCATGGAGGGTTTTAGGAGGTTCCCCATATCCATGAGTAGGAAGTACAACTATTTTTTTGGTGTTTCGTGTTCCATATCCAAAACTAAAGATAGAGAACAACTTAGAACATGAAATAAAAAATACTTAGTGATAAAGCAAACATGCACACACAAGAATATTCACCCCACGATATTGCTCCCCGGCAACGGCGCCAGAAAAAGGTCTTGATAACCCACAAGTATAGGGGATCGTTTGTAGCCTTCTTTGATAAATAAGAGTGTCGAACCCAATGAGGAGCTAAAGGCAGAACAAATATTCCCTCAAGTTCTATCGACCACCGATACAACTCTACGCACACTTGATGTTTGCTTTACCTAAAACAAGTATGAAACTATTTTGCGAGAATAAAACTACAAGTACTTTGCGAGAATAAAACTAAGAATAAATTGTGAGGTAATAAAAGTGGGATAGATTTTCTCAACAAGAAAGTCATTTGTCCGTAGGAAATCGATAACAAGTACCGGTAATCATTCTTGCAATTTTATATGAGGGAGAGGCATGAGCTAACATACTTTCTCTACTTGGATCATATGCACTTACGATTGGAACTCTAGCAAGCATCCGCAACTACTAAAGATCATTAAGGTCGTGAAACCCAACCATAGCATTAAGTATCAAGTCATCTTTACTCCCATACGCCATAACCAACTTATATGTGTTTAGGCTGCTGTCACCCTCGCAAAACTGACAATAAGCGAACCATGAACATATTGCAACACCCTACAGCTGGGGCCCCTCAGGTTTGCGCGAGATGGAGGGAATCGTAGGACAACACCATAAATAAAATATACAATCATACCAACCAAGATCACGATAAACCCATAGGACAAAGCGGATCTACTCAAACAGATGAGGATAACCACAGATCATTGGGAAATAATATATGGAGTTGAGCACCATGTTTAAGTAGAGATTACAGCGGGGAGAAGAGGTGTTACACCACTGCATAGAGGGGGAGAAAGTTGGTGTTGACGGTAGCAAGATTGTTGATGTAGATCGCCGTCCCGATCGTTGCCCCGGCGGCACTCCGGCGCCACCGGAAGCGAGGGGGAGAGAGCCCCCCTCCTTCTTCTTCTTCCTTGGCCTCCCCCTAGATGCACTACAAAAAATTCACTTTCGTGATGATATGTGTTTGGCACAGTAGGTCGCGTTTTTTGTCATGCATGTACATCCACGACAATTTTATGATAGAATCAAGATAGTCATACCCGTGTTGTCGTAGAAGTGTTCCATGACATTACCAAAATTATCATCACGGAAGTGTCCACTTCCATGACGATAAATCGCGCGTCACAGAAGTGCTTTCGTCAAGGGTGACCGACGCGTGGCATCCACCGTAACGGAACACTGTTAAACTATCGGGTCGGGTTTTGGATCCGATAACCCGGTAACAGCCGTGACCAATGGGGATTTTCCACGTGTAAAATCATCATTGGCTGGAGGAAACACGTGTTGTCTCATCGTTGGGACATATGACATCCACTCATTGGACAAAAGGCGCCTATGATACGTCGACACGTGGCACGACCCAACAGAGGCCCATTCCTGTGAAAATGCCGACCCGTTTGACTTGGTCAAAAGGTGGCGGGCCGGCCCATGGAAAGCCTGTTAACGGCCTGTTCGCATATAGCCCATTTACAGCCCGCTAACCCAAGGCCCGTTATGCCCTATCCGAATTAGGCCCAGTAGCGTCATCTGGGCCATCCAATATGATTCCAGCCCATTTTCACTTCTGGCCCATGTATGGCCCATGACGTCTTTCGGCCCATATGAGGCCCTTTGTAACTCTTGGCCTATTAATGGCCCGTGGTGAAACTCGCCCGTAATGAACAGTATATCACTTTACACCCATTAACGGCCTTTGGTGAAACTGGCCCGTAATGAACAGTTATCACCTTATACCCATTAACGGCCCGTTATTCCATTGGGCCGTTTCCAGCCCATGTTATCTTTCGGCCTTCTCAGAGCCCATTTATTCTTGGGCTCATTTCCAGCATTCGTTTACTTATGACCCGTTATTGTCATTTTCTGCTTGTGGGCCAAATTCAGCCCGTGGTTACAGTCGGCCCGTTTGTGGTCCGTTAATATGTTGGGCCGTTTTCATAGCATCATCAAATATGGCCTATTAACGATGGCTCGTTATGGTCGGCCCATGAACGGACGATTCCAACTCTAGCCCGTTAACGGCCATAATGCGGTCTGTTTAGCCCATGTTTGGCCAATCGATCATACGGCCCATATAAGGCCCATTGATGATACGACCCATAGAAGGCCCATTATTTCTACGGCCCGTAGAAGGCCCACTATTTCTACGGCCCGTAGGAGGCCCAGTGTCACTACAGTAAATATTAGCCCATGGTTATTGTGGCCTAGTTTTAAAAAATAGGTTATTGCAGCCACTAGCAAACCGCGAAAAAAGAACTGCAATGACTACAAGCAAACAAATAAACAAGACAATAAGGAAATAAATAAGCAAGCAACTAATGCTAGGCTATCACGGCTATTACACATATTACATCCACTGGGCATCAAAGTTCGCCACCAGTGCAAATATAGGGAACAAAGTAGCATATCAAATACACTGGTAGTCAAAGTTGGCGACCAGCGCAAATAAACGCCGCAGCAAAACAAATCCAGAACTGAAACCACTTCAGAAGATCTCAAGAAACAATATCCTGGGTACCCATAATGCTGGCAAGATGCTTAGCAAGCTTATTAACTTTCTCTTGTTTGGCGCTTAAATCCTCCAGCGCTTGCTGTTGCACCAGGAAATATGCATCTGAATTCTGCAGGGTCTTCCTCAGTCCTTTAGCTAACTGTCGTAGCACATCTAATCGATGTCTTTCAACTTGAAGTTGAGACTCAAGAAGACAAACTGATTCAGGCAGCGAGTTCGAAGAGCTTGTGCCAGCAGTAGTGGCTAGTAACTCGAACACTACATCAAGACATGACTTTTGGGTTCTCTCACTGTTGTGAAGATAGTTTTTATCCGCTTTCTTGGAGACCAACAGGGATGTCTCACTATCTTGAACCTTATCTGCATTACTTCCTTTACCATTGGATAACGCGGTACTGTTCTCAAATATTTTTTCCGCATTCTAAAAGAGAAACAAGTAGACACATCACATGTTTACCATGTTGTATATGAAACTCATTTTGGTATATGAGTTCAGTAGTAAAGTGGACAGGATAACATCATGAAACAAACATATATCTATGTACCATGGTCACTTTATGGTCTATACCATTCTAGTTTTTGTTGCCAAATCAAGATAGAGACACAGTTAAAATAATATTTGTTCAAGACAAAGCAAAATAGACAGAATAGAAGTGTGCGAAACTATAGAGAAATAACAACACTTGTAATGTGCATGACATGAGAACATAACTGATTATTCAATTGAAACTGAAATCAACATAGAGCAGGTTACAACAGCAAACCAGTTAAAGGAACAGGTTTAAAACATACCCATTGCGCCATTGGAGTTTCAATTACATCCTTCAAATTTGAAAATAGTTGGTATGAGTAAATACAGTAATGCAAGAGCAAAGGAGTATGAACCATAGCTACAGAACCTGACCTGAGAACAAATCTTCTTCTCCTTTAAGCATTGAGTTGGGATTCGGAGTGGTGGTCCTCGTGCTTTGGGCACTGCAGTTCCCTTACTAACTGCTCGTGTTTGGGTGCTCTGTAGTGGAGACGATGCTGTGTCAACTGGAACTGGGTTACTATCTGCCGGGGTTGGGGTTAGAAGGGGTGTAGCTGGTTCTCTGTCCAACTAGGTAGGGGTACAATCTGCGAGAGTCTGGGTTATGTGTGGTGGATCTGGTCCTTGGGCAAGTACAACCGTGGTTCTATCTGCATCAACTGGTAGCACTATCTTTTCTGAAGACCGTGTTGTTACTCCCTTAGATACTGCCATCACCCTCTCCAATTCAAATGGCTGATAAACAAGAAAAGTAATTGAAAGTATAGACATTGTATGATAGTGTAGGACCTTGAAGTATGTCTAGAGGGGGGTGATTAGACTACTTGACCAATAAAAACTTAACCTTTTCCCAATTTTAGAGTTTGGCAGATTTTAGCTATTTTAGGACAAGTCAAGCAATCATCACACAATTCAAGCAAGCATGCAAAGAGTATATAGGTAGCGGAAATTAAAGCATGCAACTTGCAAGAAAGTAAAGGGAAGGGTTTGGAGGATTCAAACACAATTGGAGACACGGATGTTTTTTGGCGTGGTTCCGATAGGTGGTGCTATCGTACATCCACGTTGATGGAGACTTCAACCCACGAAGGGTAATGGCTGCGCGAGTCCATGGAGGGCTCCACCCACGAAGGGTCCACGAAGTAGCAACCTTGTCTATCCCACCATGGCCGTCGCCCACGAAGGACTTGCCTCACTAGGGGTAGATCTTCACAAAGTAGGCGATCTCCTTGCCCTTACAAACTCCTTGGTTCAACTCCACAATCTTGTCGGAGGCTCCCAAGTGACATCTAGCCAATCTAGGAGACACCACTCTCCAAGAAGTAACAAATGGTGCATTGATGATGAAATCCTTGCTCTTGTGCTTCAAATCATAGTCTCCCCAACACTCAACTCTCTCTCATAGGTTTTGGATCTGGTGGAAAGAGGATTTGAGTGGAAAGCAACTTGGGGAAGGCTAGAGATCAAGATTCATATGGTAGGAATGGAATATCTTGGCCTCAACACATGAGTAGGTGGTTCTCTCTCAGAAATGGTAAGTTGGAAGTGTAGGATCGTTCTTATGGCTCTCTCCACGAATGAAGAGGAGGTGGAGGGGTATTTATAGCCTCCACACAAAATCTAACCGTTACATTCAATTTACCAAACTCGGTGGGACTGAATCGTTAAACTCGGTCGGACCGATTTAGTAAACCTAGTGACCGTTAGTGATTTTCGGTGGGACTGACATGCATCTCGGCGAGACCGATTTGGTTAGGGTTAGGGCATAACGTAATATTGGTAAGACCGATTAAACAAACTCGGTGAGACCGATTTGGTAATAAGCTTTCCAGAGAGTTGGTCAGGTAAACTCGGTGGGACCGATTTGCTCTTTTTGGTGGGACCGAAATGTTACAAAAAGGAAACAGAGAGTTTACATTGCAATCTCGGTGGGACCGATCGCTCACTTCGGTTTGACCGAAATGTTACAAAGGGAAACAGAGAGATTACAACCCCATCTCGGTGAGACCGAGATCCCTATCGATAAGACCGATTTGCTTAGGGTTTGTGACTGTGGCTATGACTTTTGGAATCGGTGGCGCCGGATAGGAAGAATCGGTGTGACCGATTTTGGCTTTGGGTTTAGGTCATTTGTGGATGTGAGAAAGTAGTTGAGGGTTTTGGAACATATCACTAAGCACATGAAACAAGAGGCTCATTAAGCAACACCTCATCCCTCCTTGATAGTATTGGCTTTTCCTATAGACTCAATGTGATCTTGGATCACTAAAATGTAAAATGAAGAGTCTTGAGCTTTTGAGCTTGAGCCAATCCTTTCTCCTTAGTATTTTGAGGGATCCACTTTCATCATCCATGCCATGCCATTCATTGAGCTTTCCTGAAATAATAGTCTTGGAATAGCATTAGCTCAATGAGCTATATGTTGTTATGAATTACCAAAACCACCTAGGGATAGTTGCACTTTCAGATAGACAGGTGCAATGGATAGTGGGGAATAAAAGAGGGCATGAAATAATTCATATTTATGTTGTCTAACCAAACAGGATAGCATGACACAATTTCACATATATGATGGCTAACTAAACAAGATAGCATGACACAATTTCACATTATGATGGCTAACTAAAAAAGATGGAAAGACATAGTTCAAAATATGAGACTATGTAAACAGGATGACATGATATAACTATATAATGTGTTTATTAAATAGGTTGGCATGCCATAATTCACATACATTCACGGATAGAATGCCATAATTCAAAATATGATGACCGTAAACACTAAACAGGATGAGATGAGATAACTATATGATGTCTTTATTAAATGGGTTTCCATGCCATAATTCAGATAGATGATGTGTATGTACTATGTAAACACGATGGCATGATATAATTCAAATATATGATTTATATAGTAAGCAAGTAAGAAGATGGCAATCCATATATGATGTAAAAACTAAGCAATGCAAGACAACATGCATGACATGGGTAATATAATCCTGCCAAGTTTGAGCATAGACCTTAGGGGGGAAATAGGACTGGTCATCAGTATCTGAATCCTCCTCTGAGGAGCTCTCTGTAACCAGCAAGATGTCTGCTTCAGCAGGTAGCATTGTCTGCTTTGAATACCTTGTTTTCACTCCATATACTTCCATCACCGCTTCAAATGGCTGATGCACAGGAAGAGTAGTTGAATATACAAACGTTGTCGACAAATGGAACACGTAATACCAAAAATGATAGCATGATATAATTCACATACATGATGATTGGCTAAACAGCATGGCATTGCATAATTCACATATATAATGCCTTTGCAACAAGATAGCATTGTATAATTCACATATATATTGTCTTGCAACAAGATGGCAATGCATAATTCACATATATGGTAATTAGACACTGAATAGGTGGCACTAACACAAAGCATGTCTAAACTAATCAAATGACATAGCAATTCGAGACATCATACGCACAATATGAGCAACATAACCCTGCCAAGTTAGAGCATACACCTCGGGGGGGGATAGGACTGTTCATCTGTGTCTGAATCCTCCTCTGAGGAGCTATCCGTAACCAGCGAGATATGTGCTTCGTCAGATAGCATAGTCTGCTCTGAAGACCTTGTTTTCACTCCAGAATTTGCCATCACCATGTCAAATGGTTGATGCACACTAAGCGCAGTTGAATGTACTAACATTGTTGACAAATGTAATATGTAACAAAAAAAGGATGGCCTGATATAATTTACATATAAGATGATTGGCTAAGCAGAATGGCATTGCAAAATTCACATATATGATGCCTTGGTAAACAAGATGGCGTTGCATAATTCACATAAATGATGAATAAACTAAAGAGATGGCATTCGCACAAAGGATGTCTAAACTAAGCAGATGACATATTTGATGTATAAAGTAAGCAATGCAAGACACCACATGCATGATATAACAACCATCAGCATGCCAAGTTAGAGCGGAGACCTCATGGGGTAAATAGGAGTTGTCTTCTCCTTCTGAATCCCCCTCAGAACAGATATCTTCCTCTCGATTACAATCCAAAATGCGTGGAGGGGGGCTGCCTTTGCGCCTACCATGGAGCGACGTCTGCATGAAATTTTATTGCCATGCAAGGCTCGTCTCTTTTGCTCTACATGTTTAGTTCCATTGTTTACAATAACTGTCATGCATAGAAATAAAACATAGTGAGATTATGTAAGGAGTGCATGCAGAAATCCAGAGTGATGGTAGCAACCTGTGGATAGACCCAAAACCAATAATAGCAGGCAGATAATGGCTTCAGTTAAAAAATACAGATAATGGCTTCTTTACTGTTTGTTTCCCACCCAACATGAAACTCATAGTAGACACCAGAGATTAACCAAATAGTAGATAGATACTATTGATTGCGGCCCCGATATGTACGCCACAACCATTTAAAAACTCAAGTTTGACCATTAGTTTGGAGCTGACTCAGAGTCTAATCGGTGAACAGGATGATAAAGTAGCATGTAATATTAAGCGATGCATAATGTAAGCAGACACGAAAGAGTGCGACCTCTCTTGCGGACCCGTGTAGTCCTCGAGGTCATCTTCTCGGTTGATGATGGTAATATAGTTTTCATGGCTGCCGGCGGTGGGGAAGAAGATTTGAGGCGGCGAAAGACAGTCTGGAGGCCGAATCCCTGCTGTGCTGGATCCTTCTGTTGTTGGAGCAGCTGAGTTGGGGTGGACGACAGCGCAGCAGGAGCAGGACAAACCACGCACGGTTTTCTTTGACAACTATCTGTAAGAGAAGTAATTCTGTAAGGGCTCGTTTGAATTGGAGGATTCCAACAATGCAGGGATAGGAAATATACAGGAATAGGATAGGAATGCGCGTGCAAAACAGAGATTTAAAAACACAAGATTTCTGCCAATCTGGGTGTTTGATTCACAACAATTGGAAGATCACAGGATGCAAAGAAGCATGGTGAGATTAAGTCAAACCACAAGAAAATGTACGGTTATAATGCTATTATGCTACTATCTCTTAGTCTTGTGCTTCATGAATAGGAATTTGAAAAGGAGGACAAGTGAAAATTAAAATTCCTATGTTTTTACTTTCAAGGAGACACTAAAGGAACAAATCCGTGTGCTCAGTGGACAATATATATATAACATGTAGAGTAAAAAAGATATGCAACAAGTGTACAACCTCTTTGGTGAAGCCACGTCGATCTCAACGTGATTGGGTTGGCCGGTGAGGATGCTCCTGCTGACTTGGCTGTCGGAGGAGGGGAAGAAGATCTTAGGCGTCTGGAGATGGAGCCCGAGGTACTGCTCTGCTATGATGGAGGGTTTCGTCGTTGGAGCAGCTCCGGTGAGTTGTACGACGCCGAGGCTGAAGCGGGACAAGAGAGACAATGTTAACCTGAGTGGAATTCTAATAGCATCTCTAATACATGACATAAAATACATAACCACAAAGTGCTAGATGTATAATACATCAGCCGCCCATCTCTGAACTTGACTGCCGAAACTGAGTTTAACTGTCGAAACTGAACTTAACTATCAAAACTGAACTTAACTGTCGAAACTAAATTTTGCTGTCAAAACTGAATGCACTAGCAAGGTGAGGCTACACATCGGTCGACTGACTTTTTCATCTTTGGTCAGTCGATTTTGCAGCCGTTGGATACGAAATCAAGGGCCTGCGGTTCATCTTCAACCTCCACCCCCCTGAGCCGCCAGCCACCACCGGCCAAATAGCAGCCCCCCGCCGCTCGCAGCAGGTGGTGCGCCGCTCCGCCAGCCCCGAAAACACTCCCCACCGCCGGTCCACTGCTTCCCCGGCCATCCCTCTAGCCCCCCCCCCCCCCCGTGCCGAGCTTTTTCTCCGGTGATCCCCACGCCACCACCTCGCCTCTGCCAGCGACCACCGCCCCCACCCTGAACCCTAAGATAGATAGCAGGGTACCTCTCCGGCGAGCCCTCTCCCTGCTGCGGCTGGTTCTACCTTCACCTTGGCGAGCCCCCCCACCCCACCCCCTGAAAATCGACTGACCCAAAAGTCGATTCACTAAACTGAAGTGTAGCTAAATCGGAGCAGCATCACAAGCAAGAGGAAGAGCGAGAGCAGCAGCGCGAGCAAGAGCAATAGCAAGAGCAGACCAGGCAGGGGACCGGGAGCAAGAGCAGAGCAGCAGCGTAAGCGAGAGCTAAAGCAGCAACAGCTCCTAGTAATGTGGACATCTCCGCCGAGGGAGCGACACCATGGAGGAAGTGGCCGGCAACACCGCCGTGGATGGAGCCGCACCGTGTCGGCTCGGGACCGAGCGCCGGCAGCACCGTGAGATCAAATCAAGAAGAAAATGTGGCGATTAGTGTACAACCTCTTTGGTGGCGCCGATTAGGCCGCAACTTCATCCGAGGAAATGGTGATGATGATGCTCTTCCGGTGGTGCAGGCGAAGACGGCGGTGTGGGAATGGAGGTGGCGCGAAAGCCGAGAGGAACGTCGGGGCAGCTCCTTGGAGGTCGAGGACGGGGTGGCTGAACCGGCGGGACGACGAGATCGACGACGGATCCTAATCCGGTACGGTGGATGAGGGACGTCGAGGTGTTGCTGTGGACGATGTCGTCGGGGAAGAGGCTCCGGCTGGGTGGTAGACGGAGCAGGGCGTGGGGTTGCGTCGTGGGTTTCGCGGCCTCGGTGTATGAATGGGTGGGCGGATGGGATGGCAGAGGGGAACCATGGCTTAGGAACGCGCTTGTCCGAAATGTGGGGTAAGTTACGAAAGTACCCCCACCGATTTGAGGCGGTTCTATCGGTTCAGGGGTACCACGGGCATTTCGCATGTCGGGATTTCATAGGAGGTGGGAGTTTTCACGCTTTCTAATTTCAGAATAGCAAGGCGCGGGATGAGATGGAGGGATTTGTCGAAGCACGACGAGACGAAGATATATCTTAAATATTTCGGGCTAACAAGGCACGGGTTGAAATTTCCGGACAAGCCTAACGTGTACTGTACCAAATCAATGCGCACTACAAAAAAAACTTTGAATTCATGTTATGTTCAATTAAAATATTTCGCTACGTGTATAATGCATGCAACCTACTACTTGTCGGCGTTCTGGGAACGGGGGTCCCCAGACTTGCCTGCCTGCGGCATGGCTCAAGTGGGGGCCCAATGCAGCCCAGCTTCATCAGCTCAAGCTCAAGACCCTCGCGAGGGGCCAAGCCTCGCGGGGCAAACAACAGGGAGCTTCCTCAGGAGCAGCCTCCCCAGGCAGGCTCGCGAGGAGGCGGAGAGATCAAGGCAGGGCACCTCCCGAGGGGCCCATGACGCAAGCCATGACGATCGGAGGCCAGGCGGGTGCCAGGCGGGCGCCGGCCTGCGCAGCGTCCTTGTTTCCCTTTCGGTGCTAAGGGGGCAAGCACAGGCCAAGGCATCAGGCAAAGGTTACCGTTTCGGTGCAACAAGACCAAGACCAGCAGAACGGCAGGATGGAGGTCATCATGGAGCCCACGGCGGCGCCACCGTTAGAGCCTTTGGCAGCCGAAGACCAACTTTAGTCAGGATAAGTCTACCAGATGTTCCCCTTCAAAATGGCCAATTGTTGGCGCCCTTCCCACTCATTATTTTGGGGAGAGGCCCAGGGCCTCGCACTATAAATAGGACTAGCCACCACAAGGTAGAGGCATCTAGAAAAACAACCAGAGAGAGAGAAGCGACTGAACTCACCCAAGCAGTTCATCGCATCAGCTCAAGAACAGCCCCTCGCGAGGCTATTCTCCCTTTGTACTGTTCATCATCAACCCCTGAGGCAATCCACCACACCGCACACTGGAGTAGGGTATTACACCACAATGGTGGCCTGAACTAGTATAAATCTCGTGTCCCTTGTGTGTTCATCTTTCTTGCCTAGATCTTTGTGAGACTTCGAGACGTGAGCTGGTAGGGGAGAGATCTCCATGCGCACCCCAGTGTACGAACCTCAAGGGTCTGCCAGAACCCGAAATCCGACATTTGGCGCGCTAGGTAGGGGGTGCGCCGGAATCTCTTCTTCCGCTAGCCTCGTGTGGTCTTTCGCCGTGACCATGGCTGACGCTCGCCGAGCTCGCACCAAGCGTTGGGCTGCTCTCGCCACCCGCGTCGCCCAAACGGCGCCCGTCGGTGGACGCCCCCGTCATTCCCCGTCGCTTGCTGCCAACGCCGCCACGGCCCGGCGGGGAACGAGAAGCAGGCCTCATCCCTGCATCCTCCGGTGCGACGTGATGGCCGTGCCGCCACCCCGTCACCGACTCCGCCCGGATCATCGTCTCGCGCCCGCCGCGCCCCCACGGAAGCGTCGCCCGCTCCAACAACCGACGCCGATGCTGGGGCCAGGGGGCTCCAAGCCTTGGCCCCCGCCTTGCAGCAGGTGCAATGGCCGCCCAAGTTCAAGCCCGAGATGCCGCCGCGCTACAACGGTGCGGCGGACCCGCTGGTTTTCCTACTGGCATACGAGGAGGCTGTCCTCAAGGCTGGGGCGACGACATGGTGATGGCCAACTAGTTTCCCATGGCCCTCAGCGGCGTCCCGCGCATGTGGCTGCTCCACCTACCAACGGCTTCTGTGACCTCCTGGGAGGAGCTGCGCAGCCTCTTCCTCGCTCGTTACGCCACGCCAGCACCCATGGTCGCCGCAGCTCTCCTTGGCGGCTCGCAGGCGCCGCCCGCGGGCCGCCACGTCAAGCCATTCACCCGCCAGATAGGTATCATCTCCAAGCGCCAGGGAGCCCCCCTGGTTGGGTGGCGCCCGAGGCCGATCTGACCTTCAGCTCGGACGACCACCCCTCCAACCTCACCGGTTCGGGTGCGCTCCCGATGATGTGCACCCCCATCATCTGCCAAGTGGCCGTCACCAGGACCCTCATCGACAGCGGAGCTGGCCTCAATGTGCTCTCAGTGGAGGCCTTTAGCCTCCTCCACGTGCCACTCGAGCGGCTTCAGCCCAGCAGGCCCTTCTCGGGTGTCGGAGCCGGTTCCACTGACTCCTTGGGGCAGATCCGCCTCTCGGTGACCTTCTGCACCTATGACAAATTCCGCACAGAGCTGATCAACTTCGACATCGCCCCCATCGGCCTCCCCTACAACGCCATCCTCGGCTACCCGGCCTTGGCCCGGTTCATGGCAGCAACTCACCCGGCGTACAACCTCAGGAAGATGCCCGGGAGCAGCGGCGTCCTTATCGTGTCAAGAGACGCAAGATATGCGCTGCAGGCACTCAAGCTTGCCTTCAAGACAGCCGCAGTGGCACAGCCTGCCAGCTCCGACACCCCTGAACCCAAGGGGGCCGCACCGGCCAAGAAGAAGCAGCTATTCACCCAAGACAAGGCGGAAACCAAGCTGGTACCGGTCGACGAGGACGGGTCCACTAGTGCCACCTTCACCATAGGCGCTAACCTCGAACCCGAGCAGGAGGAGGCCTTGGTGCAGTTCCTGCGCACGAACAAGAAGGTGTTCACGTGGGAACCTGATCAGCTAGAAGGGGTCCTGAGGGGCGTCATTGAGAATCACCTCAACGTATGCCCCAACATGCACCCCGTGAAGCAAAAAGCGAGGCGGCAGTCCACTGAGAAGCAAGCTTTCATCGTTCAAGAGACCCGCAAGCTAGAGGCGGCAGGGGTTATTCACGAGGTTCGCTACCCAGATTGGTTGGCTAACCCGGTTGTCGTGCCAAAGAAGGGAGGAAAGGAACGCATGTGTGTCGACTTCACCAACCTCAACAAGGCCTGCCCGCAGGATCAATTTCCGCTTCCTCGCATCGACCAGATCATCGACTCCACCGCTGAGTGTGACCTGTTATGCTTCCTGGATGCCTTCTCGGGCTATCACCAGATCAAGATGGCGGTAGAAGACGTGGAAAAAACGGCTTTCCTGACCCCGTGTGGAGTGTACTGCTATACATGCATGCTGTTTGGGCTGCGCAACGCATGTGCGACCTTCCAGCAGCTGATGCACATCGCCTTGGGTCGGCAGCTCGGGAGGAATGCTGAGGCTTACATCGATGACATTGTGGTGAAGTCTCGGGAGGCAAAAACCCTAATATAAGACTTGGAGGAAACCTTCGCGAGCCTCAATGAGGTGGACCTATGGCTCAACCCGGAGAAGTGCGCGTTTGGAGTCCCCTCGGGCATGCTCCTGGGCTTCCTCGTATCTCACAGGGGCATCGATGCCAACCCGGAGAAGGTCAAAGCAGTCGAGGACATGAGCCCGGCGAAGACCCTCAAAGAGATGCAGAAGCTCACCGGGCGTGTGACCGCGCTAGGACGCTTCACCTCCAAGCTGGGAGAACGAGTACTGCCCTTCTTCAAGCTGATAAAGAAGAAGGGCCCCTTTGAATGGACTAAAGAGGCCAAGAAGGCGTTCCAGGCTCTTAAGAGGTACTTAACCAGCCCTCCGGTGATGGTAGCTCCGCGTCCTCGAGAGCCCCTGGTGCTCTACCTTGCAGCCACCCCCCACTCCACCAGCGCAGCCCTGGTGGCGGTTAGGGAGGAGCGTCGGACCAAGGCCGTAGCAACCGTCCGGGTCGAAGCAAAGCAGAGCCAAGAGGGCTTCACGGAGACCGCGACCGCAGCTGAAAAGGATCAGCCGCAGCAGGGGAGCACACACGGAACAGAGGAGGGCCCCCTAGCGACCAATCGCTGGGGGCTCCATTGCCTCAGGAGGCACCCCAACCTCCGGAGGACGCAAGCAGCGCCAGCGCTCTCAACCTCATCGAGCATCCCGTGTACTTCGTCAGCATGGTGCTACGA
Source organism: Triticum aestivum (assembly GCF_018294505.1). Classification (NCBI taxonomy): domain Eukaryota; kingdom Viridiplantae; phylum Streptophyta; class Magnoliopsida; order Poales; family Poaceae; genus Triticum; species Triticum aestivum. The sequence continues at coordinate 238,419,686 of NC_057798.1, forward strand.
GACGCAAGGGCACGGTACCCCATGCCTCAAAAACTCCTCCCCACGCTGCTGGTGGCCTCACGCAAGCTGCGGCATTACTTCCAAGGCCATCCCATCAAGGTCGTCTCAGCATACCCCTTGGAAAGGGTACTTAGGAGCCCCAATTCAGTTGGAAGAGTCGCTGAGTGGAACATCGAGCTGCAAGCGTTTCAGCTAGAATTCAGCACGACCAGGGTCATCAAGGGGGCTGCACTTGCAGACTTCATGGCGGAATGGGCAGAGGCGCCAGGCCTCGAGGCTAGTGAGGATCGATCGCTTTCCCCGGGAAGCGATGCACCGGACGGCTGGGTCATGTACTTCGACGGGGCGTTCTCCCGACACGGCGCGGGGGCTGTTGCGGTGCTCGTATCTCCCACTCAAGACAAGCTCTACTACGCCGTACAACTCTGTTTCCAGCATAGGGAAAAGGTCTCCAACAACATAGTAGAGTATGAAGGCCTGATAGCAGGCTTGAAAGCTGCAGTCACCTTGGGGGTAAAGCGCCTCACCATCAAGGGCGATTCACAGCTCCTCGTGAACTTCTCCAATAAAGTATACGAGCCGAAGGACGAGCACATGGAAGCCTACCTCGCGGAGGTCCGCAGGATGGAGAAGCAGTTCTGGGGGCTGGAGTTGTAGCATGTGCCTCACGGCACCAACCAAGAGGCTGATGACATTGCCAAGAGGGAATCCAGGAGGCTGCCTCAGGAGCCTGGCGTCTTAGAGGAGCGACTCTTCAAGCCCTCGGCGGCACCATCACTATCAAGCACGGCGCAACCTCGGGAAGAGCTCCCTCAGCCGCCTGCCTCAGGAGCCCCGGTCTGCGGCCTGGCCTCAGGGGCACGACTGCTCCTGGCGTTGGAGCCTCAGGAAGGATGCTGGGTCGCAGAGCTCATGAACTACCTGACACAAGGGACCTTGCCGGAGAAGGAGGAGTAAGCGGAGCATGTGGCGCGGCAGGCCACGACCTACTGCATCAAGGACGGAGAGCTCTACCGGAGGCGACCAAATGATGTGTCCCTACGTTGCATTTCTAGAGAGCAAGGGAAGAAGCTGCTGGTAGACATACACGGTGGAGACTGTGGGCATCACTCATCATCACAGACCCTCAATGGCAAGGCGTTCCGCAACGGGTTCTATTGGCCAACGGCACTCGGTGACACCGTGGGGCTGGTGAAGGCTTGTGAGGCCTGCCAATTCCATGCCAAGAAGATCCATCAGCCGGCGGGGGTCTGCAGACTATACCCCTTTCATGGCCGTTCGCAGTCTGGGGGCTGGACATACTGGGCCCGTTCCCTCGGGCACCGGGGGGCTATCGCTATCTCTACGTTGCCATGGACAAATTCACCAAGTGGGCAGAGGTGGAGGCTGTCCGCACCATCCCCGCAGGCTCCACGGTCAAGTTCATCAAGGGCCTCGTGAGCCGATTCGGAGTGCCTAACCGCATCATCAACGACAATGGTTCGCAATTTACCAGTAACCTCTTCAAAACATACTGTGCTAACCTTGGAACGCAGATATGCTACACTTTGGTAGCGCACCCCCGGAACAACTGTCAGGCCGAGCGAGCCAACGCAGAGGTCCTGAGGGGCCTCAAAACCAGGACCTTCAAGAAGAAGCTGGAGGCCTGCAGCAGGGGCTGGTACGATGAGCTCCAGTCCGTGCTGTGGTCCATCCGCACGACCTCAGCCAAACCAACTGGCGAGACTCTGTTCTTCCTCGTCTACGGAGCTGAGGCAGTCCTCCCTCACGAGGTCAGGCGTCGTTCCGCACGGGTCCTGGCGTTTGATGAGATGCAACAGGACGCCATGCGGGGGACGGATCTCGTGCTGGGGGAGGAACGCCGTCGAGAGGCCACGCTGCGAGCAACAAGGTATCAACAGGAGCTGCGGCGGTACCACTGCCGCAACATCTGCCCCAGGACTCTTGAGGTAGGGGACCTCATGCTCGGGCGGGTCCTCTCCAGGGAAGGGTTGCACAAGCTCTCTCCCATGTGGGAGGGCCCGTTCAAGGTTGTTCATGTTTCCAGGCCCGGCTCCGCGCGCTTGGAAACCCAGGAGGGAGTACCCATCCAGAACGCGTGGAACATTTAATATCTCCAGAGATTCTACCTTGAGCGAGGCCTAGTGCCTGAGGAAAAGGCCCGGTGCCTGTGAAGAAGGCCAACGCCTATGAAGCTACTGCATTTTGGAGAAAGCCCGGTGCCTATGAAGAAGGCCAACGCCTGTGAAGCTACCGCATTTTGGAGAAGGCCCGGTGCCTGTGAAGAAGGCCAACGCCTGTGAAGCTACCGCATTTTGGAGAAGGCCCGGTGCCTGTGAAGAAGGCCAACACCTGTGAAGCTACCGCATTTTGGGGAAGGCCCGGTGCCTGTGAAGAAGGCCAATGCCTGTGAAGCTCGCCGCCCGTGACACTCTCACGTACTAATGAGTGGGGCTGTACACACCCCGGAGTCTCTGAAGTGCCGCCCTCGGGCCTCAGGGGCTCCCGCCCACGCCTAGTGGCAGCACTTAGCTCCGCGCTGGTGAGAAGACGTCGAAGACTAGATTTGGTGCCGGATGTGCCTTTTTCATTTGTTTTCTGCAGTTGGCTTATTCTTTCCTATTTGGAGTTTTATCGAAGTTGTCCCTGCCTCTAGCTCAAGCCCCCCTTTCTCCTTTTTGCTCACCTGCTCTGGTTTTCCCTCGCGCAAGTCTCGCGAGGGAGGTACGTGGGTGCCCTCACGAGTGTTTTCTGCCTCGGTCGCCTAAAGCCTTCCTATCCGGGTCCGCTGAGGGAGCACCATTCCCAGTCCTTGCCCCACGGGCATCGCGACGCGAGCACGAGACCTGGTTCGGTCGCCCCCGCAACCGAAGCAAAAGCTATCCCTCTTGACTAATCCTTGCAGGACACAAAGGGCACGGCAAGGCCTCGACCTCGGGAGGCAAAGACCGCTACAAGCCTCCACGGGTTAAGTAACTGCCGGACACGGGCACATGGCACGGAAACGTAGGACGGAAATAGTAGAAACAGCATGATAATTAACAATGACGGTTCAACATGCCCCCACGGGGCCCTACACTACTTCCTCTTTTTGCAGGAAAGGAAGAAAGGCAAAACAGGCATGATTAGCTCGGCTCCAGCCCACGACGAGGGCTCGTACTGCCTCTGGAGCTCGGTCAGATTCCCTCTTCTCGCTTCACCGGGACGCGACGACGGACCGGCCCGCTACGTTCCCCCAGGCGGGCGCGACGACGCGGGGTCTGGTCGCGACCCTCGCTGGAGGAGATGCTGCCTGGAGGAGAGTCGCCAAAGCTCGGCGAGCCCCGGGTGCTGCAACCCACGCGCCTGCCATCATCCTCGCCCCGATCAAAGCCGAGGCTGGGCGCCCTGCCATGGTCATCGTCTTCAGGGTAGCACCCAGCATGGCGACCGTCTTCCCCTAACACCCTCACGTAGAGGGTGGCGTCACCGTCGAACCTGAAGTGCAGGGTGCACCGCCGGCCCAGGCCGCGCGCGCGGGCAAAAGTTTGCCAGCCGCGGGTCAGGGCCAAACCCCCGGCAGCGGAAACCTCCAGCGAAGCCCAGGAGGCCCTGCTGCAGCAGCCGTCTGATACGTCTCCAACGTATCTATAATTTTTGATTGCTCCATGCTACTTTATCTATTGTTTTGGACTATAATGGGCTTTATTTTCCACTTTTATATTATTTTTGGGACTAACCTATTAACCGGAGGCCCAGCCCAGAATTGTTGTTTTTTTTGCCTTTTTTCAGTATTTCAAAGAAACATAATATCAAACGGAGTCCAAACGGAATGAAACCTTCGGGAACATGATTTTCTCATCAGATAAGACCTAGGAGACTTGGACCGTCCGTCAAGAAAGCCACGAGGCGGTCACGAGGGTGGAGGGCACGCCCTCCCCCTAGGCGCGCCCCCTGCCTCGTGGGGCCCTCGAAGCTCCACCGACGTACTCCTTCCTCCTATATATACCTACGTACCCCCAATAGACCAGAGGAGGAGCCAAAAAACCTAATTCGACCGCCGCAACCTTCTGTATCCACGAGATCCCATCTTGGGGCCTGCTCCGGAGCTCCGCCGGAGGGGGCATCCACCATGGAGGGCTTCTACATCAACACCATAGCCCCTCCGATGAAGTGTGAGTAGTTTAATTCAAACCTTTGGGTCCATAGCTAGTAGCTAGATGGCTTCTTCTCTCTTTTTGGATCTCAATACAATGTTCTCCCCCTCTCTCGTGGAGATCTATTCGATGTAATCTTCTTTTTGCGGTGTGTTTGTTGAGACCGATGAATTGTGGGTTTATGATCCAGCTTATCTATGAATAATATTTGAATCTTCTCTGAATTCTTTTATGTATGATTGAGTTATCTTTGCAAGTCTCTTCGAATTATCCATTTTGTTTGGCCAACTAGATTGGTAGTTCTTGCAATGGGAGAAGTGCATGGCTTTGGGTTCAATCTTGCGGTGTCCTTACTCACTGACAGAAAGAGTTGCAAGGCACGTATTGTATTGTTGCCATCGAGGATAACAAGATGGGGTATTTATCATATTGCATGAATTTATTCCTCTACATCATGTCATCTTGCTTAAGGCGTTACTCTATTTTTAACTTAATACTCTAGATGCATGTTGGATAGCGGTCGATGAGTGGAGTAATAGTAGTAGATGCAGAATCGTTTCGGTCTACTTGTCTCGGACGTGATGCCTATATACATGATCATACCTAGATAACCTCATAACTATGCTCAATTCTGTCAATTGCTCAATACTAATTTGTTCACCCACCGTAGAATACTTATGCTCTTGAGAGAAGCCACTAGTGAAACCTATGGCCCCCGGGTCTATTCTCATCATATTAATCTCCATCACTTTATTTACTTGCTTTGCCTTTACTTTCTACTTTGCATCTTTATACCAAAAATATCAAAAATATTATCTCTATCAGATCTCACTCTCGTAAGTGACCGTGAAGGGATTGACAACCCCTAATCGCGTTGGTTGTGAGTAGCTATCGTTTTGTGCAGGTACAAGGGACTTGCGTGTGACCTCCTACTGGATTGATACCTTGGTTCTCAAAAACTGAGGGAAATACTTAGGCTACTGTGCTGCATCATCAGCTCCTCTTCGGGGAAAACCAAGACAAGCTCGAGACTTAGCAAGAAGGATTTCTGGTGCCGTTGCCGGGGAGGCTTACGCAAAAGTCAACATACCAAGTACCCATCACAATCCCTATCTCTCGCATTACATTATTTGCCATTTGCCTCTCGTTTTCCTCTCCCCCACTTCACCCTTGCCGTTTTATTCTCCCTCTCTTTTTCGTTCGCCTTCTTTCCGTATGTATCTTTGTTTGTGTTTCCTTGTGCCTTCTATATGCTTGCATCTTCGCTCGCTGAAAATCTATTGATATGGATCCACTTAAAGTACTACTTGGATCATCTTCGATCCCTATGTGCTCGTGCTGAAACCCCAACTAGCTTAGTTGAGGGCAAATCTTTAGATGAGCATGCTTGTTATGTGCGACACCGTATATCTGAAAAAGGGAAACTATTATGGAGTCAAATTCAACGCTTGCAATGCTATGCTTGGAATTTATGTTGGGAATATGATTTTACTTGTTGTTCTTAAAACCCTAAAAAACACCTTCCCTACCAATGTGAGTTTAATGAAAATGAAATCTTATCTTCTTATGCAAAGGGTGTTTACAGTTACTATGATATCGAACAAATTGAAGAATTTGTTGCTTTTAAGGGTGCTTATGAAGTTGCTTCTTTGATTGAAAAGTATGATATTACTCTCTAGGAATCTGAAAATTTTGACATACTTAAATATTGCTATGAAAATTATGCTCATAATGTCTGTGTCAAAGAATTTGTTGAGAGAATGACCGCTGCTTTGGAAGGAAATAATGATATGCATGAACCTATAGATAATGATGATTCCGATGATTTGATTGAAATATCCCTTGATGAACATGATCCTTGCTATCCTAGTGGCCATGATGCCAATATTTATGAAGATGAATTTGCTATAGTTCCTTATGTTAAACATGAGATCGTTGCTATTGCACCCATACTTGATAGTTCCTTCGATGAAAAGCATGATTGCAATAATTTTACTATAAATCCTCTTGATGTCAATTATGCTAATAATATGCAAAACCCTAAGCTTGGGGACGCTAGTTTTGTTGTGTCCACTATTTGTGGCAATGATCATGACTGGGGTGATTTTTCTTATGATCTTGAAAATTTATCTAATCCCCATGATGAATATGAGATTGATAATATTGTTTGCAATAATATTGAAAGTGGGTTTGGAAGAGTGTCAACTTTAGATCCCACATATTTGGAGAATGTTCAATCTTATGGTATTTTTGATAAAAGTGGGTTTGGAGAGGTCATGACTTTAGTTAATGTTAATCCCACTATTTTGGAAGAGTGTCAACTTTACATGCATGTGGATCGTGTTGAGAATATGTTATGTGATAGCTATTTTTTTGAATTTGCTTATGATCCTACATATAATTATTATGAGAGAGGAAAATATGGTTGTAGAAATTTTCATGTTACTAAATTACCTCTCTTCATGTTGAGATTGCTATCATCTCTTTGTTCTTCCTTGCATATGCTAGTTTTTGTTTGCCTAGCAAATTTATTTGCCTATAATATGCCTATGCATAGGAAGTATGTTAGACTTAGATGTGTTTGTCACGTGTTTCATGATGCTCTCTTTGCGCTTCAATTCTTGTCTTTCTTGTGAGCATCATTAAAATTCTCAATGCGTAGCTAGAGGCGTTAAACGATAGCGCTTGCTGGGAGGCAACCCAATTTTATTTTGTGTTTTTTGTTTTTGCTTCTGTTTAGGAATAAATAATCCATCTACCTTCTGTTTGGATGTGGTTTTATGTTTTAATTAGTGTTTGTGCCAAGTAGGACCTATAGGATAACCTACGATGACAGTTGATTTGGTTCTGCTGAAAAACAGAAACTTTGAGCGCACGAATTTAGTTATGATAAATCACAGGAACGTGCTTTTGCGTTCATTCTTTTTGCTGCTGATAAATAAGAAAATTGTCCAGGACTTCCTATTTTTTTAGAAGTGTTAGAGTTCCAGACGTTTGCGTTAGTTACAGATTGCTACAAACTGTTCTGTTTTTGACAGATTCTGTTTTTCGTGTGTTGTTTGCTTATTTTGATGAATCTATGGCCAGTAAAATAGTTTATGATCCATAGAGAAGTTGGAATACAGTAGGTTTAACACCAATATAAATAAATAATGAGTTCATTACAGTACCTTGAAGTAGTCTTTTGTTTTCTTTCTCTAACGGAGCTCATGAGATTTCTGTTGAGTTTTGTGTTGTGAAGTTTTCAAGTTTTGGGTGAATTCTTTTGATGGATTATGGAACAAGGAGTGGCAAGAGCCTAAGCTTGGGGATGCCCATGGCACCCCCAAGATAATCCAAGGACACGAAAAATTCAAAGCTTGGGGATGCCCCGGAAGGCATCCCCTCTTTCGTCCACTTCCATCAGTAATTTACTTGGAGCTATATTTTTATTCACCAACATGATATGTGTTTTGCTTGGAGCGTCTTGTATTATTTGTGTCTTTGCTTGTTAGTCTACCACAATAAATCTTTGATGTACACACCTTTTGAGAGAGCCATACATGAATTGAAATTTGTAGAATACTCTATGTTCTTCACTTATATCTTTTGAGCTTGATAGTTTTGCTCATAGCGCTTCACTTATATCTTTTGAGCGTGATAATTTTTGCTCTAGTGCTTCACTTAGATTTTAGTTGAGCATGGTGGTGGATTTGTTTTAAAGAAACTTGATCTCTCATGCTTCACTTAGATTATTTTGAGAGTCGTTAATAGCATGGTAATTTGCTTAACGTTAATATATTTGGTATTCAAGATATGTGAAACTTTCTTTTGAGTGCGTTGAATACTAAGATAAGTTTGATGCTTGATAATTGTTTTGAGATATGGAGGTGATAATATCAAAGTCGAGCTAGTTGGGTGATTATGAATTTGAGAAATACTTGTGTTGAAGTTAGCAAATCCCGTAGCATGCACGTATGGTTAAAGTTGTGTAACAAATTTGAAACATGAAGTGTACCTGGCTTGTGCATCCTTATGAGTGGCGGTCGGGGATGAGCGATGGTCTTTTCCTATCAATCTATCCCCCTAGGAGCATGCTCGTAGTACTTGATTTTTGATGACTTCTGTCGTGGGAACAAACACCTATGGGGCAGGGCCCCTTTTTGGTCCGGCAGGGAGCGGATCGAGGCGAAGCACACGAGCGGTTTTACCCAGCTTCGGAGCTCTCCGGAGAGATAATACTCCTACTGCTGCTTTGTGATTGTATTGCCTTCTTGCTCGAGAGCGTGAGTGTGTTCTAGTTTCGAATGCTTCGAACCCCCTCTACGTTGCGCATGGGCCTCCTTTTATACGCTCAAGGGGTCACCGACAGGTGGCAACGTAAGTGGGGGTAAAAATGTAAAAAGAGTGGTTGGTACACCTAACTGAACAGTGTATCCTACCTAACCGTGACGGCAGGGGACAAAGGCATTAGATGCCCGTCTGAGTCGCCCAAACAGTGCAAAAAAGTGACCGTTAGGGGCGCCACTGCTTGCCACGATGGCCTTCTCGTCATCTCTGCTTGCCACCTCGCACCGCTAGCTGCATAGCTTCTTGCCACGCGCGCCTAGAAAGGCTCCCAGGGCGACACGTTGGTGGATGCGCTGGAGCGCGAGTGCAAAGTGGTAGCCTTGCCGCGGCAAGCGCCTTGCCGCGGTCGTTGTCTTGACGCGTCCGGAAGCTTGTCGCTCGCCGGGCCTTGCCGGGACATGAGGCGCGTCGCGGCAAGTTCCTTGAAATGCCTCGGTTGGCCTTCCCGACAAGCTCCTCTTGCCGGGCGTCCGGAAGCTTGTCGCTCACCGGGCCTTGGTTGGTATTCCCGGCAAGCTCCTCTTGCCGGGGCTTTGTCTTCTCGGCTTAAACACTTTGTTCTTGAATGGATCGAAAGGAACCAACGGAGGACCTATGGCCTTCCGGAAAGCCTTGACGCGGGGTGCTGCGACTGCCCGTGCACAAGTTCGGGATACTAAGGTACCCCTACTTTAGTACACCGACAGGAGCCCCCGGGCCTGGGCCACACATGGTGCCGAGCGCTGTTGGGCCAGGCCCAAAACAGGGCACGGGCACACGCGGGCCTAGGTGATGCGGAATCTTACTCCGTATCCACCGCGCCCTCCCGTAACGGCACGCGTCGAATGCGGCGTCGTGGGAGAGATCGTGGGTGGTTCTTTATTCGGAGAAAGCGTAACGTTCGCCTCCTCCTCTTTATAAGCAGGGGAAACAGGGCAGTTCCCTCACCTTCGCCATTTGCTGTTGCAATCTCGGAAATCTCCGTCGCCCGCCTCCGCTTCCAAATCTGAAAGAGAGCAGCGCTCCGCCCCCCCCCCCCATTGCCTCCGTCGCCACCAACGCCGTCGATCTCTCCCCGCCACCTCCGCCATGGCTCCGAAGATCGGGAAGAGCGTGAAGTCGGCCGAGGCGTTGCAGCTCGAGGCGCTGCGGAAGGAGCGGGCCACCTTCCCCTCCGAGCTCGCCGCGGCGGAGCTGAGGGAGTGGTGCTACCTTTTCTGGTCGACGGAGACGCGGGCGCATCCGCGCATGAAGGTACTCTCCGCCGCCGCTTCGAAACGGGCTCGAAGCGGATACCCCTTCTTCGTGCTGTTCTTCTACTGCGGGCTCTGCCCGCCCTTCTCCAAATTCTTTTGCGACATCATGAATACCTACGGGTTCCACCTCCTCGATTTCACCCCCAATGTTGTCCTGACCATGGCGGTTTTCGCACATCTCTGCGAAAACTTTGTCGGAGTCCACCCAAACGTAGCCCTTTTTCGCCACTACTTCATGCCCCGGGTCGAGAGAGGAGAGCCCTTGTCCGGCGGGGTCGCCTGGATCTCGAGGACCAGCAAGAAGGAGGCGTATCTGGAGGGGGAGCTCCGCAGCAAATGGGAGGAGTGGAGAGCGGAGTGGTGCTGGATCGTCGAGGAGAACCCGCAGCCATTCACCACCCTGCGCCAAGCCCCAGTAGTGCGCGGCGGCGATTGGAGCGCCCTGGCCGCGGACGACGACAAGTTGAAGATCGCCACCACCCGGATCTTGCGGCTCAGGCTTGCCGGGCTCACTGTGGGTGCTATTGGCGCAGACTTTCTTCGCTGCCGCATCGCCCCCCTGCAAGAGAGGAAGAGACCCGCCTGGGAATTTGGGGGTCCAGCTGACATCATGAGGCTGCGCTCGGGCCTCAACTTCAATTTTACTGTCATGGAGCTGGATGCGATGCTCAAGGAGCTGTTCAAGCACGATTCTCAGCATCCCGAATGGTTTAGGTTGCCGGCGGGTGTCGTTCCGCTGTGCAACAACTCCTCGCTGGATCGCATCCGCGCAATGATGCCGCAGTGCGATTCACATGGAATCGTCCCCACTTGGCAAGAGCCTGCGGACGATGTTGTGCAGCAGTTCTTCGACGGCCTGGTGGAGGTGGCTGTCCACGCCGACGAACAGAAGCTCCTCACCCGCGACACCACTGAGGAGGAGATGCAGCGCATCGCCACCAGGGCGGAAGAGGCGGCGGCAGCCGCAGCCGCGGGTGAGTTTGGGTTTACTGTGGAGGTGGCAGAGGCAGCAGAGGCGGCAAGCCTTGCCGAGCGAGAATGGCTTGACAGCAAGGAAGAGCTTGCCGCGCCTGACATCGAGTCGACCGAGCCCGCCGAGGGTGCGAGCGGCCCGCCGTCTCCGAGTAGCTTGCCGCAAACAGAGCCCTCAGCACAGCCCCCAGCGCAGCCCCCAGCTCCACCAAGAAGACGTCTCCGCAAGACCAGGGACGTGGCAGGGCGGCAGGCGGGTCAGCAGCCGTCGCGCCGCGCGACGCGCTCCGCCGCGACAAGCAATGTTGCCGCGGGAGCGCCTCGCGCCCCTGCGGCAACTGGAGCGGGGTCGTCCCGGACCATCGCCGCTGCCCCCGCCAAGCGGCCCAGGGCGCCTACTCCTCCGCCCCATCGCGCTGAAGGTGGGCCTGACTTCGACCTCTCCGCACTGAGCTCCAACGAGGAAGAAGAGTAAGCTTCTTTGTTGTATTTGTAGTTCTTCAATTCTTGTTGTTTCTGTCTTGTATCTGATCTGCTCCACTCTGAACCTTGTTCTTTTTCAGGACCCTGTCCCAGAGAGCGGCGAAGAGGGCCAAGGTTCCGGTGGTTATCATCGAGGACGAGCCCACCACGACGGCAGGGGGTGCGCCCGAGACCACCTTGCCGGACCCAGCAACTACTCCCCGAAGCAGCCCCCAGCGCAACCCCCAGCGTAAGTATACAGTTTTTACTTCTTGCTATTTGGCGCGCATGGGTGTTCTTTCCTTTGCTGGCAGCTGACTGTTGGTTTGTTTGTGTAGGAGCAGAACAGCTTCACCAGGAGGGCTCGGAAACCGCCTCCGACGTGCCGTCTGCTTCAACTACACCGCCAAGGGAGGATTTCCCGGCAAGGGAGCGTTCTCCGGCAAGGGAGGAGTCTCCGGCAAGGGGCAGCACTAGTGATCCCTCGTTGGCGGAGCCCATGACTGTAGATCCCAGCACAGGTAATCCTTCTTGCCCGAAACTTCCCTTGGGTTCTTCTTCTGATTATCTTTTTGGATATTTGCTTGACTTTTCTCCCTCTTCCGGCCTTTTAGATCCACCTTCCACGGAGCCGATGGAGACCGAGGCCACCGGCGAGGAGAACGCGCGCGGCAACACTGACGATGCCGCCGCCACCGAAGAAGAGGCCGGCGCTGACGATCCTGCCGGCGAGGAGGCCGCCAAGGCTGCTGGCGCAGGAGCTGGCGAGGGGTCCGGCGATCGCACTGACGACCCTAGGGCCGCAGGAGCGCAAGGCGCTACGCCGACCGCCGATCCCTCCGCCGCTGACGCAGCACCAGGCTCCGAAGAGCCCCAGCCCAGCACCTACTTGAAGGCCGGCGACGGTGTCTTCATCAAGCTTCCCTGGGCTTCAAGCTCCAGGGCGCCGGTTGAAGGAGAGACTTTTGACGGGGAGGTGCTCGCCTCCGCGGGGCTGACGCTAGTCGACGCGCCAAGCAGCAGCGGCGGCGAATCTGAGGAGGAGTAGTTGCTCCGGAAGCTGGTGTCGCTCTACCGCGCCCGGCAAGCCAAGGTGGAATCCCGGGAAGCACTTGTCACGCAGGCGGGAGCAGATATTGAGAAGCGCGCAGAGGAGCTACGGGAACACAATCAGGAAGCCCTCCGGTCCATCGCAGAGGAGCGGGCGCAGCTCGTCGAGGAGCGGAAAGCCTTCCTTCTCGAGAAGGCTGAAGCTGAAGAGCAACAGAGGCTCGCCGCCAAGGAGCTGTTTGCGCGGGATGGTGAGCTGACGCAGCGGAAGGTCAACCTCGATAGCCACGAGGAGGAGCTTGCCGCGCGCGAGCAATCACTTGGCGGGGCCCTCAAGGAAGCGAAGGACGCTGCCGCAGCTGCCGAGGCCGCCAAGAAGGAGTTGGAGACGAAGGTGGTGCGGCTGGAGGGCGATCTCAAGATGAAGGACGAAGAGCTTGCCGCGCTCCAGCGCGAGCGCGAGAAAGACGCCCTCGCCCATGGTGAGCTGCAGGGTCAACTCGCCGAGAAGGGCAAGGAGCTGAGCGCCGCCAAGGACTCCAGCGCTGATCTGGAGTTGAAGCTGGCCACCCTGACCAAGACGCTGGACAGTGCCAACGAGCGGGAGGTGGCCCTGAAGGAGGAGATCAAGGGCAACGAAGCGCTACGGATGAGGGCCGCCGAAACCCAGAACACCTTCAGGGAGACAGTGGAGCTCTGGACGGAGGGCCTCGTGAACATTGCTGCGGTCATCGACGAGGAGCTGGTGCAGCTGGGGGTGGAGGATCTCGGGTACTCCTCCGACGAGAACCTCCAGCCCAGCGCCAAGCTCACTCTGTTCTTCAAGGGCGTGGTGACGGCGCTCCAGCGGCTTCAAGAAAAGATCCCGAAGCAGCTGGCCGACGAGTCACGCACGATCTGCGCCAGAGTTCTGGAGAAGGTGTTGGTGAAGGTGGCCTTCCGCAACCCAGGCCTCAACCTCACCAACGTCCTCAAGAAACTGCCGGCAGATGCTGATCTGGAAGAGCTCAAGGCCCTTGTCGCACCCATTGTGGACAAGGTGAATGAGGTCAAGAGGGTTGATGGTGGCCGCGTAGATTAGGCCGCCCGTTTCTTCTTTTCTTGCCGCTGCTAGTCATGTTACGGAAACAATCCATTAGAGCTGCGACAAGCTATCTTGTAATATAACTTTATTTTGGGCATTGACTGCTATGTTATTTCCTTTACTTGATTCCTTCCTTTGTATGTTTTTGCCCTACGCTTTTAGGGAACTTGCCGGCGCAGGCACCCTTGCCGCGAGCGCTGAGTGCGGAACGTCAGCAGCCTGCTGGCGGTGCCGCTACCGACAAGAAACCTTGTCGCAACTAGTCGCAGCACACTTAAATTGTTGAGCGGACTCGAAACAAAGTAAGGGCGCAACTAGCTACGAGTTGGTTCCTCCGCGCACAGGTTTTCCATACAAAGCACGGTCGTTCAAGGAAGATAACTTAAAAATTTTAAAACTGATTGCTCAAACTTTGGCAACTTAGCTTTTCTGTCGTTTGCTTCCCGGTAAGGCGATACTTGCTTGAACGACACCTGGTCCACACCATTATCTTCTCCTCCCCCCCCGGCAAACTTGTGCGCGAGGGAACCTTTCCCTTTCTTTGAGAAAAAGAAAGAAGAGAAAATAAAGATATGGAGCCTTATGGCTCGTTATTGCTTACCGGGGGTAGGTGCTGCACAAAGTGTCAGATAATACATGCAAAAAATAGAAAGCATGAAATTGACAGGATGTGCGGAGCACATGAGCTTTATTTATGCACGGGGTCTGCGCCCGGCTTTGTACAAAGGGTTACATGCAACAGCGGCAAGGCTTGTACAAAAGGTGGTTGCCGGAACAGGTTCCGGCAACCGCGCCTTACGGGTAAAACTTACGAAGATGCTCAATGTTCCAGGAGTTGCTCACCGGAAAGCCATCTTCGGTCTCAAGGCGGACAGCGCCGGGCCTAGTGACTCGTTTCACCCGGTAAGGACCTTCCCACTTCGGCGTCAACTTGTTGGAATTCTTGGCGGATTGAACGCGCCGAAGAACAAGGTCGCCTTCCTCGAGACTTCTGGCATTAACTTTGCGGCTATGGTAGCGGCGCAAAGCTTGCTGGTATCGAGCAGCTCGTACAGCAGCCTGAAGACGGTCTTCCTCAAGGAGCAGCGCGTCATCTTGTCGCAGCTGCTCTTGCTCAAGCTCATCATAAGCGAGCACTCGAGGCGACCCGTATACGAGTTCTGTGGGGAGAACTGCCTCTGCTCCATAGACAAGAGCAAAAGGTGTCTGGCCAGTGGCTCGATTTGGCGTCGTCCTGATCGACCAAAGAACCACCGGCAGCTCCTCGATCCAGTTCTTTCCGCACTTGTGCAGCCTGTCGAAAGTCCTGGTCTTGAGCCCGCGCAGCACTTCAGCATTTGCCCTCTCCGCTTGACCGTTGCTTCTCGGGTGAGCAACAGAAGCGAAGCAGACCTTGGCGCCAAGATCTTGGACGTACTGCATGAAGGTGCGGCTCGTGAATTGCGTGCCGTTGTCGGTGATGATCCTGTTAGGGACTCCGAAACGGCAAACAATCGACCTGAAGAACTTGACTGCTGACTGTGCTGTCACCTTCCTCACTGCTTCCACTTCCGGCCACTTTGTGAACTTGTCGATTGCAACGTACAAGTACTCAAAGCCCCCGACAGCTCGGGGAAAGGGGCCGACGATGTCGAGCCCCCAGACCGAAAATGGCCAGGATAAAGGGATCGTCTGGAGAGCTTGAGCTGGCTGGTGTACCTGCTTGGAATGGAACTGGCACGCTTCACACTTGGTTACTTGTGCAGTTGCATCCTGGAGGGCTGTCGGCCAAAAGAAACCTTGCCGGAACGCTTTGCCGGCAAGTGCTCTTGCGCCAATGTGGTGACCACATATGCCTCCATGTATCTCCGCCAATAGCTCTTGTCCGTCTTCCCGGGAAATGCACTTCAATTTCACACCGTTGAGTCTTCTTCTGTATAGTGTGCCGTCCACAAACTGGTACATACTTGACTGCCGGGCTACTCTTTCCGCTTCTTCTTGCTCTTCTGGAAGTTCTCCTGTCTGAAGGAAACGGACAATCTGCTGTGCCCATGCTGGAGCTTGCGGCTCGACAACAAGGACTAAAGGCACATATGCTGCTGCGGGAACATCCGCTTCTACGGCAAGAACCTGCGGCTCAGCCGGAGCTTGATGTTCCCCGGCAAGCTTGCCGGAGCAAAACTTGTCGGGAGTGTCTGCTTCAACGGAACAAACCCTAGGGCTTGTCGGAGCAGACTGCTCCTCAGCACCTTGGTGTTGATCTTGGGGACCTTCTTGGCGGCGGCTTCGGGGAGCTCTGCCGGAAAGTAGTCACCAGAAACCAACTTCCTCTTCTTGCTCTGTCCAGTTGATGGTGTCACAGATGGTTGAGTCAGTTTGAGCACAAAGATCCCTGGTTCCACAGGTAACTTTAGTGCAGCGCACTTTGACAGGCCATCAGCAATGTCGTTCTGAGCTCTCGGAACATGTTCCATCTGTAGGCCGTCAAAGTGCTCTTCTAACTTTCTCACTTCATCAACGTAAGCTTCCATCAACGGACTCTGATAATTCTTGTTCACTTGGCGGACGACAAGCTGCGAGTCACCCCTGACAATGAGCTTCTTGATCCCAAGGTCTGCCGCGATCCTGAGACCGGCAAGCAATCCTTCATACTCTACAGTATTGTTTGTTGCTTGCTCCTTGGGAAAGTGCATCTGGACTACGTACTTGAGGTGCTCTCCAGTGGGTGCGACAAGCAGCACGCCCGCACCGGCGCCTTGCAGCGAGAAGGCACCATCAAAGTACATGAGCCACTCTTTGCTTGCTCCTTGACGGGGATGCTCGTTTCTGGAATTTCTTCATCTGGTGTTGGCGTCCACTCTGCTATGAATTCTGCCAATGCTCGGCTCTGGATAGTTGAAGTGCTCTCAAACTTGAGGCCAAAGCTTGACAGTTCCAGTGCCCACTCGACAATCCTGCATGTTGCTTCTGGATTCTGCAGTATCCTCTTCAGCGGAAAGCGAGTGACGACTGTGATTTCGTGTGCTTGGAAGTAATGGCGCAGCTTTCTCGAGGCCATGAGAAGGCCGAAAAGCAATTTCTGCACACCAGAGTACCTTGACCTAGCCCCCTGCAGAAGGGAACTGACAAAGTAAACTGGGCGCTGCACCATTTTCTTCTGCACCTCCTCATGTGCCTGCGCAGATCCACCCTTGTCGGGACCAGAGCTTGTCGGCGAAGCCCCCTGCTTGTCGCTGGATGCATCTGCCGTGGTTGCCGGCTCATCATCCGCCTCCCTCTCCGCTACTAACGCAGCACTAACCACTTGATTGGTTGCCGCTATATACAGCAGCAACTTCTCTTGTGGCTTAGGTGCGACAAGTATTGGAGTGGAGGACAGGTATCTCTTCAAGTCCTGCAGCGCAGCCTCCGCTTCCGGAGTCCATTTCATTGGACCTGCCTTTTTCAATATTTTGAAAAATGGCAGGGCGCGCTCAGCAGACTTAGAGATAAACCTGCTGAGAGCAGCCACGCAACCGGCAAGCCTTCGTACATCCTTGACGCGCTTGGTGCTTCAATCTGCTCAATGGCCTTGATCTTGTCGGGATTGGCTTCAATTCCCCGCTGAGACACGAAGAACCCGAGAAGCTTGCCGGAAGGGACTCCAAACACGCACTTCTCGGGGTTCAGCTTGAGGTTGATCTTGCGTAGATTTGTAAAGGTTTCATCTAAATCTTGAATCAGAGTTGCCTTGTCCTTGCTCTTGACCACTATGTCATCCATGTAGGCTTCTACATTTCTGTGCAACTGTGGCTCAAAAGCGTCGATGACTACTCTTGCAAATGTTGAACCAGCATTCTTCAAACCGAAAGGCATCCGTACGAAACAGTACGTGCCACATGGAGTGATGAATGCGGTCTTCTCCTCATCCTCTTCTGCCATGAAGATCTGATGATATCATGAGTATGCGTCAAGAAATGAAAGCAAGTCACATCCGGCCGTGGAGTCAACAATCTGGTCAATGCGCGGCAAGGGAAATGGGTCTTTGGGACAAGCTTTATTAACATCGGTAAAGTCAATACAAAGCCTCCATTTCCCGTTTGCCTTGCGCACGACTACAGGATTGGCCAACCACGTAGGATGGAGCACTCCTCTGACAAGGCCTGCTGCTTCCAACTTCTTGATCTCTTCTGCAATGAATTCTTGGCGCTCCATTGCCTGTTTCCTGACTTTCTGCTTGACGGGCTGCGCGTGAGGACAAACGGCAAGGTGGTGCTCAATTACTTCCCTGGGAACACCGGGGATGTCAGACGGTTGCCATGCAAACACGTCGACATTCGCCCGCAGGAAAGCAACGAGCGCGCTTTCCTATTTAGGGTCGAGCGTGGCACTGATGGTGAAGGTACCACCAGTGCCGTCCTCCTTGGCGGACACCTTCTTGGTCTCTGGTGGAGCTGCCTTCGTCTTCTTACACTTGCCGGTGGAGCTCGATGGTGCGTCCTCGACGGTAGCGCAGCACTCCGAAGAGGTGCGCTTGCCGGAGTGGGCATCAGAGCTCTTGCCGGACTTGGTCTTCTTCTTCCCCCCGGGAGCTTCAGCGGCAAGTGTCTTGCGATCTGCTGCGGCTGCTGCTTCCCGGTAGATCTTGTCGGTGCAGATAAGAGCATCTTTCTTGTCGCCAGGGACAGAGATGACACTTATCGGACCCGGCATCTTCAGCACGTTGTATGCATAGTGAGAGGCTGCCATGAACTTGGCGAGTGCTGGATGGCCGAGTATCCCATTGTAGGGCAACGGGAAATCAGCAACGTCAAAAGTGACCCTCTCAGTCTTGAAGTTCAACTTGCTGCCAAATGTTACCGGCAACGTGATCTTCCCTTTCGGCTTGCTCCTTCCCGGGTTGATTCCTTGGAATGTACCAGTCTCTTCGAGCTCGCTGTCAGGGATCTGGAGTTTCTGCAGTACCGCGGAGGAGATCAAGTTCAAGCCGGCCCCGCCGTCAACTAGCATCTTTGTGACTTTGAGGTTGCGGATAGTTGGTGAAACCAACATCGGCAAGCACCCGACCGCAGTTATGCGATCAGGGTGGTCCTCAATATCAAAGACGATAGGCGTGCTGGACCACTTCAGAGGCTTGCGTGACTCAACTGGTGGTTATGCTGCATTAACTTCCCGCACCCACTGTTTGAGCTGGCGGTGCGAAGTATGCATAGAAGCACCGCCGTCAACGCACAGAACCTCTATGGCTTTCTGAAACTCCTGCTCGTCGGCCTCATCATCATCCATATCTTCATCTTCATCTTCATCTTCATCCTTGTCGCGGCCGCGGGGAGGTCTGTCTCCTTGCCGCTGCTTGGCCTTGCCGCGGCGTCCTCCCCAGCCGGGACGCTTCTTGCCGGATCCCCCAGTACCTTCTTGGGCCTTCTCCTTGTCGCGTCGCTCGTACTCAGCTTTCTGCTGTTCAACGAGCTGCTCAACCTTCTTGCAACTCTGGAGATCATGGCCCTTGGTGCGGTGGATCTTGCAGTACTGCTTGTCGGAGCCGCCTTGCTTGTCGGCGGCAACCACAGCCTCGCCGGAGTTACCAGCTTTGGCTTTCTCGGCGCCACCTCCGTTGCCGGACTGCTCAATGACTAGCACATCTTTGCCTTTCCTCTACCTGTTGTTCTGCCGCCGGTTTCTCCTTGCCGGGGCGGCATCCTCACTGTCAGATTCTCCTGCTCCTGTGTTCTCTCCGGGGAGTTTCCTCCCTTCCTCAGCACGCGCACACTTGTCGGCCAGGGCATATAGCTCACTGACGTCTCTAATCTTGCACATTGCCATCTCCTCCCGCATCCTGCGGTTTCGTACATTCTGATGGAACGCGCTGATGACCGCGGCAGGGTGGACATCCGGGATGTTGCGCTGCACTTGGCTGAATCTCTGAATGTACTTGCGCAAGGGCTCTCCTTCCTTCTGGGCGAGCAAATGAAGGTCACTCTCTTGGCTATGAGGCTTGTGGCCGCCTGTAAAGGCGCCGACAAACTGATGGCATAGATCTTCCCAGGAGGATATGGAGTTGTCTGGCAAGTGCATGACCCAAGATCTGACATTGGGCTTGAGCACCAGCGGGAAGTAGTTGGCAAGGATCTTGTCGTCGCGCCCCCCGGCAGCCTGCACCGCGATGGTGTAGATGCTGAGGAACTCCGACGGATGCAACTTGTCATCGTACTTTTCTGGTACATCTGGCTTGAAATTTTTTGTACTGGACCACTAGACTTGCCGCAGCTCACGAGTGAACGCAGGGCAACCTACCGCGTATGGCAAGTCGCCTGGTTCCCCTGGCGCATGCATGTCGACAGCGGGCCTAGCGCGCTGGTCTGATTGACGCTGCGCTTCTCATCGGTGCTCGATGCGGGTACGAGCGTCCTCTTGTTGCCGTTCCTGAAGAACTTGGCGCTGATCGCGACGGGCTTGCAGATCCGACAATGCAGTGGAGTCGCTGTCAAGCTTGACCCAGCGAGTCAGCGATCTTGGCCTTCGGGGTGGAGAGTGCACGGTGGTTGCACCCCCACCAGTCTTGTCACCATCGGCTCGCGCCGGGGCGTCTTGCCGCGGCTTCGATGTGCTCGGTTGCCAGGGGGTGTCGCCATTGGCGAAGCCGATGAGGCTCTGAATGGTGGCCCTCCAATCGTCGATCTTGTCCGGCGCTGGAGGGTAATCCAGGAGTAGTTGAGCTCGGGCCAACGCTTCTTCTGGGGTCTTGGGTGGTGGTGGCGAACGGTGCGAGGAGCGGGATATGCTCGAACTTCTAACAGTGTTAGAAGGAGCAGCATCTCGTCCAGGCGACCGTACCGCGCTCGTGCCAGCATGTTGGCGTGCACACTGGTCTTAAGCATCCTGGGATCCACCAGCTTGGCCTTGGCCCAACGAACGTATGGTACCACGGGCGCCATGACGTTGTCGGTCCCGCGCCTCCTGAGACGGGCGCGGTGCGTGTATGGACGCCGAGGTTTGCGCCGCCTTGTCCTTGGACCTGGCAGCACCATGAGCTCCCTCGCCGGCGCCCGTTCCTCCGCCAGCGTCTACCCCACCACCTGTTTGCTCCGGTGGTGGTGGGATCGACGTGGACGGAGCAGCCACCTCCGAAGCCTTCTTCTTCGGTGGCATGTCGATGAAGATGACGATGTAGCTCGCGTGAACGCTGGATCGGGTTCACACAACCTCGACGCCCCCTACCTGGCGCGCCAAAGATGTCGTGGGAACGAACACCTATGGGGCAGGGCCCCTTTTCGGTCCGGCAGGGAGCGGAGATCGCATGAAGAGCGGATCGAGGCGAAGCACACGAGCGGTTTTACCCAGCTTCGGAGCTCTCCGGAGAGATAATACTCCTACTACTGCTTTGTGATCGTATTGCCTTCTTGCTCGAGAGCATGAGTGTGTTCTAGTTTCAAATGCTTCGAACCCCCTCTATGTTGCGCATGGGCCTCCTTTTATACGCTCAAGGGGTCACCGACAGGTGGCAACGTAAGTGGGGGTAAAAATGTAAAAAGAGTGGTTGGTACACCTAACTGAACAGTGTACCTACCTAACCCTGACGGCAGGGGACAAAGGCTTTAAATGCCCGTCTGAGTCGCCCAAATAGTGCAAAAAAGTGACCGTTAGGGGCGCCACCGCTTGCCACGATGGCCTTCTCGTCATCTCTGCTTGCCACCTCGCACCGCTAGCTGCACAGCTTCTTGCCACGTGCGCCTGGAAAGGCTCCGAGGGCGACACGTTGGTGGATGCGCTGGAGCGCGAGTGCAAAGTGGTAGCCTTTCCGTGGCAAGCGCCTTGCCGCAGTCGTTGTCTTGACGCGTCCGGAAGCTTGTCGCTCGCCGGGCCTTGGCGGGACGTGAGGCGCGTCGCGGCAAGTTCCTTGAAATGCCTCGGTTGGCCTTCCCGGCAAGCTCCTCTTGCCGGGCGTCCGGGAGCTTGTCGCTTACCGGGCCTTGGTTGGTCTTCCCGGCAAGCTCCTCTTGCCGGGGCCTTGTCTTCTCGGCTTAAACACTTTGTTCTTGAATGGCTCCAAAGGAACCAACGGAGGACCTACGGCCTTCCGGCAAGCCTTGCCGCGGGGTGCTGCGACTGCCCGTGCACAAGTTCGGGATACTAAGGTACCCCTACTTTAGTACACCGACAACTTCTAATTTTTTGCAATAATTATATGAGTTCTTTTGACTAATGTTGAGTCCATGGATTATACGCACTCTCACCTTTCCGCCTTTGCTAGCCTCTTCGGTACCGTGCATTGCCCTTTCTCACCTTGAGAGTTGGTGCAAACTTCGCCGGTGCATCCAAACCCCATGATACGATACGCTCTATCACACATAAACCTCCTATTATCTTCCTCAAAACAGCCACCATACGTACCTATCATGGCATTTCTATAGCCATTCCGAGATATATTGCCATGCAACTTCCACAATCATCATCGTTACATGCATTACTTTTGTCATATTGCCATTGCATGATCTTGTTGTTGATATCGTATTTGTGGCAAAGCCACCATGCATTATTTTCCATACATGTCACTCTTGATTCATTGCACCATCCCAGTACACCGCCGGAAGCATTCATATAGAGTCATATCTTGTTCTAAGCTTCGAGTTGTAGTCCTTATGTTGTAATCAATAGAAGTGTGATCATCATCATTATTAGAGCATTGCCCAAAAAAAGGCCAAAAAAAGAAAGGCCCAAAAAAAGAAAAGAAAAGGGCAATGCTACTATCTCTTTTTCCACACTTGTGCTTCAAAGTAGCACCTTGTTCTTCATGTAGTGAGTCTCATATATTGTGCTTCAAAGTAGCACCTTGTTTTTCATATAGTGAGTCTCATAAGTTGTCTTGTTCATACTAGTGGGAATTTTTCATTATAGAACTTGGCTTGTATATTCCTACGATAGGCTTCCTCAAAATGCCCTAGGTCTTCATGAGAAAGCAAGTTGGATGCACACCCACTAGTTTTCTTTTGTTGAGCATTCATAGCTCTAGTGCATCCGTTGCATGGCAATCCCTACTCCTTGCATTAACATCAATCGATGGGCATCTCCATAGCTCATTGATTAGCCTCGTTGATGTGAGACTTTCTCCTTTTTTGTCTTCTCCACACAATCCCCCTCATCATATTCTATTCCACCCATAGTGCTATATCCATGGCTCACGCTCATGTATTGCGTGAAGGTTGAAAAAGTTTGAGATTATTTAAGTATGAAACAATTGCTTGTCTTGTCATCGGGGGTATAGAAGTTAGGAACATCTTTGTGTGACGAAAATGAAGCATAGCCTAACTATATGATTTTGTAGGGATGAACTTTCTTTTGCCATGCTATTTTGAGAAGACATGATTACTTTGATTAGTACGCTTGAAGTATTATTATTCTTATGTCAATATGAAATTTTGTCTTGAATCATTCGGATCTGAATATTCATACCATGATTAAGAAGATTTACATTGAAATTATGCCAAAGTATCACTCCGCATCAAAAATTCTCTTTTTATCATTTACCTACTCGAGGACGAGCAGGAATTAAGCTTGGGGATGCCTGATATGTCTCCAACGTATCTATAATTTTTGATTGCTCCATGCTACTTTATCTATTGTTTTGGACTATAATGGGCTTTATTTTCCACTTTTATATTATTTTTGGGACTAACCTATTAACCGAAGGACCAGCCCAGAATTGATGTTTTTTGCCTTTTTTAGTATTTCGAAGAAACAGAATATCAAACGGAGTCCAAACGGAATGAAACCTTCCGGAACGTGATTTTCTCATCAGATAAGACCCAGGAGACTTGGACCCTCCGTCAAGAAAGCCACGAGGCGGTCATGAGGGTGGAGGGCGCGCCCTCCCCCTGGGCGCGCCCCCATGCCTCATGGGCCCCTCGAAGCTCCACCGACGTACTCCTTCCTCCTATATATACCTACGTACCCCCAATAGACCAGACGAGGAGCCAAAAAACCTAATTCCACCGCCGCAACCTTCTATATCCACGAGATCCCATCTTGGGGCCTGTTCCGGAGCTCCGCCGGAGGGGGCATCCACCATGGAGGGCTTCTACATCAACACCATAGCCCCTCCGATGAAGTGTGAGTAGTTTACTTCAGACCTTTGGGTCCATAGCTAGTAGCTAGATGGCTTCTTCTCTCTTTTTGGATCTCAATACAATGTTCTCCCCCTCTCTCGTGGAGATCTATTCGATGTAATCTTCTTTTTGCGGTGTGTTTGTTGAGACCGATGAATTGTGGGTTTATGATCCAGCTTATCTATGAATAATATTTGAATCTTCTCTGAATTCTTTTATGTATGATTGAGTTATCTTTGCAGGTCTCTTCGAATTATCCGTTTGGTTTGGCCAACTAGATTGGTAGTTCTTGCAATGGGAGAAGTGCATGGCTTTGGGTTCAATCTTGCGGTGTCCTTACTCAGTGACAGAAAGAGTTGCAAGGCACGTATTGTATTGTTGCCATCAAGGATAACAAGATGGGGTATTTATCATATTGCATGAATTTATTCCTCTACATCATGTCATCTTGCTTAAGGCGTTACTCTATTTTTAACTTAATACTCTAGATGCATGCTGGATAACAGTCGATGAGTGGAGTAATAGTAGTAGATGCAGAATCGTTTCGGTCTACTTGTCTCGGACGTGATGCCTATATACATGATCATACCTATATAACCTCATAACTATGCTAATTCTGTAAATTGCTCAACAGTAATTTGTTCACCCACCGTAGAATACTTATGTTCTTGAGAGAAGCCACTAGTGAAACCTATGGCCCCCGGGTCTATTATCATCATATTAATCTCCATCACTTTATTTACTTGCTTTGCCTTTACTTTCTACTTTGCATCTTTATACCAAAAATACCAAAAATATTATCTCTATCAGATCTCACTCTCGTAAGTGATCGTGAAGGGATTGACAACCCGTAATCGCGTTGGTTGAAAGTAGCTATCGTTTTGTGCAGGTACAAGGGACTTGCGCGTGACCTCCTACTGGATTGATACCTTGGTTCTCAAAAGCTGAGGGAAATACTTACGCTACTGTGCTGCATCATCCTCTCCTCTTCGGGGAAAACCAACGCAAGCTCGAGACGTAGCACCGTCCGCCTGAAGGCAGAGGCCGCCCGGAGCACTAGCCGGAAGCTAACCTATGAAGAAGCGAGGAAGTTGGAGCCAAGTGCTGGTCGGGTCCGCCGACCACATGATGAACTCTGGCAGCACTTCCGCCGAGCGGAAGCATGGTCTGGGGGGTCGCGCAGCCACGGCGTGCCTCCCGTCGATGACCGGGCGCTCTTCGCCACGCAAGGAGCCGCCTCCGCGACCACGGGAAGCCACCACGGGGGACGCAGGGTGTTTGCGGGGGCGGCCCTGACTGCGCTTGGTCGAAGGAGAGTCAGGCCCTTCCTGGCGAGCCTTTCCCTTCTCCGCAGCCGAGAACCTCTTCGGCGGAGCCATGGAGATAGCGAGCAGTCGGAGCGGAGAAGAGGAGGAGTAGCAGAGGGAGATGAACTGGAGCGGCTCGCGCCGTTCCGTACTTATAGCTGGAGGAGGCCAACCGTCGGCCCCCACGATCGCAGGTAATCATGACCCGTCTTTGCATGTAGGAACTTGTCAAGTCGCGTGGTTGCCGAGGCGTCGTGGGGAAGCGGAGACGCCCACGTCCAATCAACCGCCACGCGGCGCCCGAGGCCGCCGGCTGTTGGGGCCCGCGGCGCTTCGCACTTGCCCCTTCGCTTCTCTGCTAAGCCAAGTCCGGGCGCGCCTTGGGCCCGAGGGCTACTGTCGGTGTTCTGGGAACGGGGGTCCCCAGACTTGCCTGCCTGCGGCCTGCGGCGTGGCTCAAGTGGGGGCCCAATGCAGCCTAGCGTCATCAGCTCAAGCTCAAGACCCTCGCGAGGGGCCAAGCCTCACGGGGCAGACGACAGGGAGCTTCCTCGGGAGTAGCCTCCCCAGGCAGGCTCGCGAGGAGGCGGAGAGATCAAGGCAGGGCACCTCCCGAGGGGCCCATGATGCAAGCCATGACGATCGGAGGCCAGGCGGGTGCCAGGCGGGCGCCGGCCTGTGCAGCGTCCTTGTTTCCCTTTCAGTGCTAAGGGGGCAAGCACAGGCCAAGGCATCAGGCAAAGGTTATCGTTTCAATTCAAGAAGACCAAGACCAGCAGAACGGCAGGATGGAGGTCATCGTGGAGCCCAGGGCGGCGTCACCGTCAGAGCATTTGGCAGCCGAAGACCAACTTTAGTCAGGATAAGTGTACCAGATGTTCCCCTTCAATATGGCCAATTGTTGGCGCCCTTCCCGCTCATTATTTTGGGGAGAGGCCTAGGGCCTCGCTCTATAAATACGACTAGCCACCACAAGGTAGAGGCATCTAGAAAAACAACCAGAGAGAGAGAGAGAAGCGACTGAACTCACCCAAGTAGTTCATCGCATCAGCTCAAGAACAGCCCCTCGCGAGGCTGTTCTCCCTTTGTACTGTTCATCGTCATCCCCTGAGGCAATCCACCACACCGCACACTGGAGTAGGGTATTACACCACAATGGTGGCCTGAACCAGTATAAATCTCGTGTCCCTTGTGTGTTCATCTTTCTTGCCTAGATCTTTGCGAGACTTCGAGACGTGAGCTGGTAGGGGAGAGATCTCCGTGCGCACCCCAGTGTTTGAACCTCAAGGGTCTGC
This sequence comes from Triticum aestivum, assembly GCF_018294505.1. Lineage (NCBI taxonomy): Eukaryota > Viridiplantae > Streptophyta > Magnoliopsida > Poales > Poaceae > Triticum > Triticum aestivum. The sequence continues at coordinate 238,445,617 of NC_057798.1, forward strand.
CAGAAGCCGAAATCCGACACTACTCAAATGAACGTTTTAGTGCATTCCAAACGTATATACTACCGCTTCAATATGAACTAAATTTTAATTCGTTTCTCTATTTGAATAAGATCTACAATAATGATTGTTGTGAAGTCAAAGCATTTGAATTCGTTTCTCTGTTTTAATAAGATCTACAATCATCATTATTGTCAAGTTAAACCATCGTTTGTGTATTATCTTCATAGCACACCACATGATTAGTCTCGAGATACATATGAACTATGTGTACTATATGAACTCGAACTCGATTTTTTGAATTCACTTTATGTTGATTTCAAATCACATTACATTTCTAGCTCTAGCTAGATCTTCATAATCTAAACCATGTCTCATATGTATAATGTTTATCATTATGTATGGTGCCCCGCCCCCTACGCCTACAAGTATTTAGATGTGAGTTGCAAACACCACACATCACCACAAATTCGAATAAAATGTGAGAATGTTCGATATATAGTATTGTTTAGATTGTTCGATATTTATTAGTAAGCTGCAAACGCCACACATTATCACAAATTCAAATAAAATGTGAGATTGTTTGATGTATAGTATGGTTTTGATTGTTCGGCATTTAGCTGTGAGTTGCAAATGCCATGCATTATCACATTATGGTATAACATGTGCACAACACGTGTATCACCGCTATATTCATGCATGCAATGTTTAAAACACTATGATCTCCTATTCAAATATATGAATCCGCTTTCATATCAAATTATGATCTTTGTTATTCTCTTACACCCACACAATCCTCTAACCTTTGTAGCTACCACTAACTTTCTCTCGTGCATGCACACGCCCTCCTCGCCCTCCCCCTCCCTCGGCATTCTATCCACCGGGCACATTCATTTTTTTTCTTTAGGTCGTTCTCCCAGAGTCTCCACAACTCCTTTCCGACACACACCGATCGATAAACCTCTCCAGCGATGCCTGCCTACAACATACACACACACACCTTCAATCTCCTCCTTTATGTGTCCTTGCCTCGTGTCTCTCATGCAGTCACACACACGTGTAAACTCTCGCCCCTCTTTTCATTGATCTCACAACCGCACACTCCTCCCGCTATCTAGCTAGTAGCTGGGCCTCTCGCACCACCTCCTAGCTCCATTCTCTCTGTCTATCCGTCTCGCTAGGCCTTATTTGCCTCTAACAAATGGACGTACAACGACCGATCTCTCGCTATACATATAGCTAGCTAGGTCCTTATAACTCGTTTTTACCCACGCGTCGATCGATATACCTCATTAGTTATGTCTCTCCCTTCCTCCGACAAACAACAATTGATCTACCGATCTAGTTAGGTTTGCTTACCAAACACATGGTTCCCCTTCATCATCCATGGATGCGTGCCGACAGATCTATCACGCACAGGCACACACAGAAACACATCCCCACTCTTATTGATAACATTGCAGTTCCACCCTGAGTTTGTCTAGTAGGCCTCTCCCACCATCTTCGAGAAGCAACTCCATCACCCATATAGTACTCTACCCCTCTCCCTCCCTCTCTCTCCTCTCTCTCTCTCTTTCTCTCTCTCTCTCTCTCCCATCATATTTCCCGTCCTTCAGTTATGTATGGATGTCGACCGATCTCCCTCAAGACATAGCTGGGCCTCTCCTTCTCTACACATATACGAGTCGTTCTACCTCTATAGTTAGGCCTCTGCCTACCCCCCCCCCCACACACACACCGATACATCGAGCGCTCTAGTCATGTCTCCCTGCCACACACAAACTTGACATGTGCCCTCTAACGTTCCAATAGGCCAGTCGCCTATATCTTTGACTTGCACACACACACAATTTCGATGGCTCTCTTCCTCAATCTCGCACCCACCCACTTGATCCTCTCTTCGACTCGATCGATAGCTATGACCCCTTCCTCTCTTCTCGTGGATTGCCTGACCCTCTATATATGATATGGATAGGCCTCCATTTCACACACATTGCATGCAAAATTTTGTTTGAGATGTCATCGACACATATTCCCACAAATAATTCACGAAATAAACCCCCACCCCACCCCCACCCCTACCCCAAAACAAAAAACACTCACGAACGCGGTTTGTATCTCTCACACACACGCACGTAGGTGGGGGACGTGCATGAAGAGAAGAGGTGCATGCACGACGCACGTACTCCCGTCTCTTTCCCAACCACACCCGCGCGGGTACACGGTGGAGCTCATTTCTGTATGAAAAAGGCAGCTCACGTGGTAATTTGGGACGTGTACTGGTTGTCCACTTGGTGGAGGGAGGATCGTCTACCACGGGTGAACAAACAAATTGCGACTTGACGTTAAAAAAAGAGGCAAACCATGTGGGGCCTACCTTAGAGGCAAGGCTCTATACACTGGAGTACTTTTGATGTGTCCCGTCAACTCACAGAACGAGGAGAAGCTTGCTTAGTACACCGTCTCCCCCGCCCACGGGCGCGGTGGCTCGCAGGATGAGGTGGAGCTTGCTCCGCCATACACTCACTCCCTCGCCCATGCACACGGTGGCTCGTAGGACGAGGAGAAAAATTTACTACTCCCTCCGTTTACTCCTCGTCCCTACTACCTTGGTTATAGAGATTATATCATATTGTTTGGAGTATATATGTCCTTTAGTAGATATCAATATGAACTACTAGTACATACTCCAAACACTGATGTATATAGACGTATTTTAGAGTGCAAATTCACTCATTTTGCTCCGTATGTAGCACTCTCCCTCGCCCCTCGACCCTCGCCCACGTGGTGGACGTGCAGCAATTCATTCGGTCTCATATAGCCAGAACAATATATACTGCACTACCATTATTTCTCGACTTCCCGAAGAGGCGAAGAGCCAATCGCAAGGTTAATATTTTGGAGATGCCAAGCACAAGGTTATAGGAGAACGAGTAGTAGGTGCCGCGTCATTTATAAATAATTTTTTTTCTTCAGTGGCACGTACGCAATATGATAGGTCCATATGGAGAGAAAAGGAAACCGCTCCACTATATAGATAGTCAGGACGGGCCAGCCTACATTGTTGCTTGCTGGGGTTGCTCTCTTCACACTCTCTCGCAAAAAATGACTGTGGCCACATCTCTAACATCCCGGCGGATCACGTCCGCTGGGGGACGGGTGGATGCTCAGTGTAGATGCGGTCGCCGTCGCCGACGGCGAAAACCCACTGTCGGCACGTCCTGATCAGGGGTCCCCGCCGTTCTCTCTAACAAAGCTGGTGAGGTTACCTTTGTCCCTTGCTCACTGCCGCGACATGGGTTGTTGCCGCCTCCCGCCGCCCTCCTCAAGGTTGAGCTAAGTCCCTCAGGTACAACTCCCTTTACAGCCGGCTTGCACCACTGCTCCAGCTGCCCACATCACTCCCTGTGGATATTTCTCTACTTCTTTGCCCCGCACATACCTCTACTGGCTTCTACGTACTGTATTTGTGATGAGTTTATGTCTCATCAACTAATCCCAGTAATCTTATTCTAATCATGCTTCTTCAATTTCTTTGCCACATGGATGCTCATCTCGATTTTGGTGAAACTGCACAAAATGATCCGATGGTCAAAAGGTTGCAAACTTCATTTATTAGGAAGCTCGAACGTTGCAAGCAAATTGAAGCCTCGTTAGGGTTCACGGTTCAAGGGCTAGGGACTGCATGGATTGTTTTTTTCTTTAGCTGCATCTATTCCAAAATAAGTGTCAACTTTAGTAGTAGTACAAATTTTTACTAAAGTTTGCACAAAGTTGAGACACTTATTTTGGAACGGAGGGTGTACATATTTGCTATGATCTGTCAATCATTGAGATGCAATAGCATGCATGTTAGTCTCCTTTGTATTTGATCAAATGTTGCAACGGGCAACCTTGGACACAAGATACATGTAACAGAAGCTGGAAGCTTCATAGCATTGTACAAATTTATCTCGCTGATAAATTACAGTACGTACTATACTAGTACTTCCTCCGTTCCTAAATATAAGTCTTTGTAGAGATTTCACCATGAACCACATGCGGATGTATATAGATGCATTGTAAGTGTAGATTCATTCATTTTGTTCCATATGTAGTTCACCTAGTGGAATCTCTACAAAGACTTATCTACTAGTAATAGCTAGCCCCCACTACTAGGAATTCTCTATCCTCTCCTTGATCCACATCATCAAAATTAATGTAGCCATTAGATGAACTAAATCAGTCCATAATAGCCGTCTGATCTAGACGTTGAGAGGCTCCGCACTAAGCCACATGCAAGCATGTAGAAATACCGTGGCATGCATGTGAGTGGGTTTTAAATCACATCAACATGTCTGCATGCAAGCATGCACCGGTAGCATGCATGTAAGTGAGCTTTTAAGTCCCATTAACATGTCAAAAAGAAAAATATAATCCCATTATGCAGTAGGAGTTGGCTGATCTTTTTTCCTTACGTGGGATGATCTAAATGATGGTGGGAGTTTATTTAGTTTGGCTACCACACATGCGGTTATAGAGTTTCTTTTAGTTCTATGAAATCGATAATTTTGCGCAAAGAGATATACGGCTATTCCGCGGCAACGCGCGGGGACTCATCTAGTAATATTTAGGAATGGGGGAGTACTATGTAAAGAGTTAGGTGTCGCAGGTGATAGTGTGAGGTGGGCCATGTAATCACTGAGCCTGCGTGGTTTCACTGCTCTTGCACTCCTACGTTGTAAGAATGGAGAAAATTGTAATCTAGTAGTACCTCCTTTCACCAAAAGCGTGGGACATCCAGCAATCCTACCACCTCAGTAATAAAGACCAATGAGCCGTCAAATCATATAGACCCAGTAGTAAGTTGGACGGATGAAGCAACCATCACTCCTGCGCCAGTGAGAGGTCGCGTCCGCGCTGCCCGGGCATGAATGCGGCACCGATTCTTTGGAGCGGCGCTGACCGTTTCGGGCGGGAAGCGTGCGGGGGCGATGGAGGGGCTTTGGGTCTGCTAGGCTGGTCAGGAGCGGGCGTGGCAGCTGTCCGCATGTCCCTACCGGACACGCCCGGAAACGAGAGGATGCACCGACTCTGGCGGCTAAAATTGTACACTACACACCATCTCTCTATAGGAGTAGGTCGATCGGTCGCTCTCTCTAACACACACACACACACACACGCACGCACGCACGCACATGCATGCACCTTGGTCCCATTGCACCTTCTATTGTGACTTATTACACCTAGATGGAGGGAGTAGTAAGTATACGAGATACAGTGGCACACTGACTTAAGTTGAATACAAGTGCCCAAAATCGTGTGCATGTTATAATAAGGATTCACTTAAAATAGTACGTGGGTGAACAGAGGGATCAATTGGACAGTGTTCCCGAGTAGTAGCAAGATGTGTGAGGTAAGATACACCGATGGCGCTTTTAAGTTTTCTTATTAATTTGTTTGTTTCACCCTCTTACTGGTGGGATCCAACGTACTACGTGGAGAGAGGTAAGGTGACTAAGGCTGCATTATTTTTGCACCACTGTTGATAGTCTTACCACCAAAGCCACATGACACAATTATGATTGAAATCCCAATGACTCCAACACACACAAAAAAAACATGGCATCCTTGTCACACGAATGCAGGAATGTATAAAAGGTTATTTTCCTCTCGTTGAACATAACAGGAGGGTTGTGTAGCTGGTTAGCCCGTTCGCTCATCAAACTTGAGGCCTCGGGTTCGATAACTACACTTGAGCATAATTTGTGCCAGGAGGATTCTTTGACTGGTCAAAATGGATGGATACGGAGCTATACGATCTCGTAGCGACCGTATAATCACCTCATCACGTATAAGCTGCAGCCTCGACGCTTGTTTTCTAGGGTTTGCATGCTTCACACTCTCTCTCTCAAGTATATATATACACGTTGGAGCCTCAGCGCTTGTAGTTGCTCTCTTCACACTCTCTCGCCCTCTCCAGATCTAAACAAGACTTTGTTGGCCTCTCTCTCCCCTCACTGCTGCTCAAAGAGCCGGCAGGATCCGTCCGCCAAGAAGGGAAGGAGGCTTAACGCTGTCGCCATCGGCGAGGGAGGGAATCCACTACCGGCGCAGCTGTTCACTTTCACCCAGCGGCGGCGCGGAAGGGCCTCCGACCCCTTCTTCTTCGCCGCCGTCCCGTCGCCCACCGAGCCACGCCCCAAGAACCTTAAGGTATAATTTACTTACTCCACATGCATTGCTCTAGCTGCATGTATACCATGAATCTAGGATCAAAGATGAAAGGAGTGGGGGAAAGTAGTGGGAAAAGTTGTATATAGCATGAATATAGGACATGGTTCAAAGAGGAAAGGAAGGGGCGAAAGTACTAGTACAGACTGGCTATCCAGCACCTACATTGGTCGAAAAGGGAAAACAATGACAAACACAGTACGCACATCTGTAACAAACTGATCTTTTGTTTTGGGGGACAAGGCTGTAGAGTTCGAGAAGGACTAGATTTGCTGCGCTCACATAGGGAAAGGTGTCTAAAGATAACAAAACTGGGACCAAAACAAATATGCTCCTTGGTTGTTTGTTCTTTGTTGCAACAGACTGTGCATGACCACAGTACATCGGTAGATGCACATGGTGTTGGTGCGTCCACTGTCCCGTGCAATCCATTAGCTGTTGTTAGTCTAAGGCCATGTTTGGTTAAAAACTCCCTAGTCCCTACCTGATTGGTTCCAGGGACTAAACATGGACTAGAGGTTATTAAATGACATGCTAAAAGACCATGTTACCCCTAGTAATGAACTAATAGAGACAAGGTGCGTTGCGTGGCAGGTGCAACTGTTGGAAAAAGTCCCAAAAAGACTCCCTCGGGGTCTTCTTTCTTTAGTCCCAAATGCCCACTTTTAGTCCCTAAAAGTCCCTCCTGTTTGGTTTAGATGGGACTGACACGGAGTTTTTTTAGTCCCTACACCAAAATGTTCCTGTAAACAATCACACTCTAATAATGCCGCTGGAAAATTGATGCAATGCCATAGTTAAAAGCAAATTACATGTTTAACGAATTTTATTGTTAATATAATCTCCATGTTAATATTAATCAATGCCACCGTTTGAGAAATGCTACTGTCTTGCTTTCTTTCCCATTTAGATAAGGTAGATGCTTCTTTTTGTTGGCTTCTATGTCATTCACCGTTATTGACCACAAATTGTTTCCTTTGCACCTCTATGTAAATAGGGTTATCTACTTCAGCTCGTTGCCATTGTGACCTTTTGTTGCACTGCACAAAACACTTTTGTTCTAAGAGTGTTTGTGCAGTTCAACCAAAATGTGACACCGACAACGTTGCTTGATTGCTTGATCTTAGTGGAACTGAACAAGAGGAGATCTTACTTCTTATCCGTGTTGGCAAATTTGGTTCAGATCTTCTTCTTGTGAGTTGTTTGAATTCCGCATCATGAGAGGTTAGTACTAGCCTTCTTTCACATGATTCTGTAGTGTGCTTTCATATGTTGTGCTACTTGTACGATAATGTTGCTTGATTTTAGTGAACTGCACAAATGGAGACAAGACTTCCAATCTGTATGTGCACCGTAATATCCCATTGAGTTAAGATAAGGATATTTCATAACTGTTGGCCTGTATTTTGCCACTTTCATCAGAAAATTAAGTTTAGTACTATACTTGTGCTCCCTAATTGATATGCCAAATCTTACATTGAAGGCGAAGCATGTCTATTATCGAACCAAGTGATGAAGGGGAAGAACAAGCGTAAGAAAAACAAAAATCAACTCCCGGTGCTGTAATGAAGCACTGGAACTGTGATGACACAAGTAATGATATAGTTTTGCATCTTAATTTATTGCTATGGATGGAACGAGCAATTGTTTTGCCACTGATTTGATGCCACTCTTAATGTAATACGTAATTATCTCTACTTGTGCAAACAGGGATCTTCTTTGAAGATACCATATATTTTGGTGGAACTGCACAAGAAGATGTTGGAAACATTAAACTAATCGAGGAGTATATAGTAAGCATGGCCACCACCGTAGATAGCAACAGATGGTTCCGGAGAAGTGCTTCATCTGTATGCTCTACACAATAAGCCTCCTGACAAAGGTTGGTACTCGCCCACTGATTTCATCCATATGATTGAGCTTTGTCATCTCTATTGGTGTTGTGCTACTATTTAGATACTGTCATGAAAAAGTGGTATTGTCCTTGAGAAGTGCTTCATCTGTGCTGTTTTAAATATTTCCTTTCCTTTTTTCGAGCAAACAGGGATGCTAGCATTTAGTAGTCCTCTTGTCTTTGCACAACAGGGTCATCTTCCTCTGAAGAAGAATATGGAGTACGTGAAGTGACTAGTTCCGATTATGCCAGGATGAAGAAGCCCTGTCTATCTTCTCATCAGAAGGAGCAATTCAAGGATGGTTACATTACTCCCCACAAGACCAAACTAACTTCAGCTCAGAAGGACAGACAAATCTCCATTTTTTTGCTGTGATGCGCGAGTACAATGTTGTTCTAGGATTCTTTCTAGTGAGTTCCATTTTTCTAAAAGTGTGCTCTACATGGACCATGTAGGTGCCTGTTTAAACTGTCAATTCATAGTACAGTCTGATTTATACTAATCACTTTTTTGTATTTGTGCAAACAGGGGTGCTTAGCTTGATTTCAATGGGAACTGCACAAAATGTTCATGAATACATCGAATCATTCATTTCCACCACATGAAAGGAGGTGCTGATAAGTTCAAGGTGTTGCAACATATAAGGGCGAAATCATACAAGCTACGTGCGAATTTGGTTGATTTTGGTGGAACTGCACAAAAAGAACAGCTGGATTATTTAGCACGAGGTGCCATGTCAATGTCCGAACTGATGGCAAACCCTGCCCATTCCACAATCATAGGCATTTGATATTTTGGAATGGGACAACCTTGTCAAATTTTGCTCATTGATTTTAGCAAGACATGCGTTTGATATTTTCGAATGGGACGCCCTTTGCTGTCAACAGCGTTGATCAATTTTTTCTTTATTCTTTAGTTGTGAAGTAAATATTGCCTCTAACATGTGAGTCGCTGAGATGCATAATCATCGGATGTTTTGAATTTTCTCTACGAATTGCCAGCCCTGTGTGTTTGATTGCAATGTACAGAAATACTAAAAAGCTGCTCAAACTCTTTGTACTCCTTCTGTTCCTTTTTACTTCACACATTGTGAAAGTGCACACTTTTTTGTATAAGATTGGTCAAAGTAGAGATACTTTGACTGCAGACAAAACTTGTATGTAGACTAGAAAGGACCGGAGGGAGTACATGTGAAACTGCTGCAAACGAGGTGATCACCCTGGGAATAATGCTAGTACGTATTGTTTTGCATGTTCATCCAATGCCAGTGATACAGGAATTCGAACTAATCAAAATAAATTCATTCATACACGGTCGGATTTCATTACATTTCATACATTCTTCAACTAAAAAGGGGTGCGCTGGAGGTATAATTAATTAACCGAAGCTACCCACCTGTGTCCCGCTGCCCGAACAGAAGCTTCAATGACTTAACTGCAGGTGCAGTTGCGTAACTGACATGTGGCCTATTGGGCCCACATGTCAGTCAGCCAACTGCACCAGCAGTTAAGTAGAAGCAGCGTTCTTCTCCAGCGCAGCTCTCCGACTCCACGTTGCCGCCAAGAAGCTAACCGGCGTCAATGGTCAACCCGCCTAGCTTGGCTTCAACCGGAGGGTAGCAGCGGTGGCCTTACTTGGACCCGAGCGGCGGCAACCTACCGTGTTCTACTCTTCCTAGTTTTGTGTGTGGCGCGGCCTCATTGGCAGCGGGGCGGGGCCTCGGTGGAGCCAGCGATGTCCTCTGTCTTGTTGCCGGCGGGCGGCGCCTCGGCGGAGTGGTGGAAATCCTCCCCCTCGTTGCCGGCAGGGTGGGGCCTCGGTTGAGCCAGCGATGTCCTCTGCCTCATTGTTGGCGGGGCGGGGCCTCGGCGGAGCCAGCGGTGTCCTTTGCCTCGTTGTTGACGCTGCGGGGCCTCGGCGGAGCAAGGCCTCGTCGACGCCAGTGGAGCGGGGACTCGTCGAAGCTGGCATTGTCCTCTGCCTCGTCCTCGGTCTCGCCAAACAGCGCCTCGCCCGCTTGATCGCCCTGTTTGTACGCGGCCGCAGCCTCCACCACCCGCATGCGATACCGCCAGCGCTCGAGGCGGCCCTTGCGGGCGGGGCGGTACGAGTCGAGCAGCGCCTCCTGCTCCACCCACTCCGCGGCGATCTGCTCCTCCGCCTGCAGGTGCTCCTGGAGGAGATGGTGGTTGTAGGCGGCATCGGCCTGCGCCTCTCGGAACTGCTTCTCATGCATCTGCCTCACCGTGTCCATATATTGGGCACGAGCCTCGCCTATGGTCATGGTGCAATGCACCGGCGAGGATGGCGCGGAGGAGGGGGTTGGCGCCGGATCATCGATTACCATGTTCTCCATTGGGACGTTGTCGTCCTCCGGCTGCCTGCCGGCCAGTCGGTCGGCAGCAATGGCTACCATCTCCTTGTGGTCCGTCGTCCGCCCGTCCCGAAGAGCGCTGGAGCGCGAGGAAGCCATGGTGGGCAGTAGTGGTGTGGACAGGAGAAAGGGAACGGATGCGGATGACTGCGGCTATGGCCGGCGCAGCAGTTTATATAGCAATGGTGGGCGGCGGAGAGATGGACGTGTGGCACCGGAGTACCCGCCTCGGCAACCGCGTATCATTAATGTGGGCGGCAGATGAACGGAGGGACGACACTTGTGTCATTTGAACGCGGAGCAATCGCCTGCACCAGGAAGCGGGGCGGGCGGCGCTGACTGTTTCGGGCGGAAAGCGCGCGCGGGCGAGGAGATGACTTTACTTGGAGAGGATGACAATGGGGACCCACCAGGGCCATAGCCTCACGTACGCAAGTGCCTCCTTATTATATATATATATATATATATATATATATATACATATATATATAAAATTTATTTTGCTTCCTCCTGGTTTCCTGACATCACAGTCCCACACCATTGTCAACCTATGTACTCCCTCCTTTCCGGTTTATAGGGCTTATCTCAAAATTTTAGTTTTTCCATTTTATAAGGCTCAGTTTGGTTGTTTTCCATCACATGTTCAGATTCCAAGGTGCATTAAATCATTGCATGCAAGTATTAAGAGAAAATTGACCAATGCATGTACTTTATGCATGCATGCATTGCAATTAATGCATTGATAAACATATTTTTTTGAGGATAACAAGAGCATTAATTAGGTGCTTTTGCAAAACTACAAAAAGTATTCCACCACTAGCCATCTACCTTGATTGGTGAGATTTTTGAATTGAGCACTATAAACCGGAAAGGAGGGAGTAGTCAATAAACGAGAGAATTTCTCAAGAAGCAGCTCGAGCAGTATTTGTGTTTTTGAGGTGTGAGCATTGCAGAGTTTTTTGATGTTTAGCCCAGATATTAATTTTTCTCCTCTGAACAACAACAAAAATATCGCTGCAGGTATTAACTGGGCGGGTTGTGGCCCGTCCAGCCCAGGCCAGATATCCAACCCAGATATTAATTTTTTTCAAGCTGAAAATGGCTAGCCCAGCTAAACTTTTTTTAGGAATACCAAGGCAAGGTCAAGTTGCTATTCTCCGCCCCGCTGGGCTGCAAATCTTTCCTAGGAGGGATGCATTAGGCTTAACAAGAAAATGGCCTTTAAGAAATAATAAATGGGATGTAATTATAAAAACTCGGCAGTAACTATAAAAAATGCACCAAACACGTAATTACTTCATAAAATATTATTTTTGGATATTGAAAATTTTAATTTCATTAATTGTTGTGAGCGCAATGTTTCTTTGGATTTTTACGTAATATAAATTTAAATTGAAATTGTATTTAATCTGACTAGATAATTTCAGGATAAAAATATTTCGGATCCCATCAAAATGTGGGAATTTTTATTTAATTCTGTTTTGAACGGTTGGTTGAAATGGGATGTACTTTTAACAAACTGTAAATGGGTTGTAGTAAATTCCATTAGAATTCAAAAATGGGTTGCACATTCTTACAAATCTCAAATGGGCTATAAGTTCTCTGCCATACACTTCTGGCCTTACTAATTTGACGCGTCCCCTAAGAAAACAGAGTTGGCGCGTATGCAAGGCTTTGTCAACTTATAATCAACACACGGTTCTAGCAGCAGTGGCCGTTGGATGTCCATCCAACTGATGCCGTGCTTCTTCTTCAATCTCGGATATTCTAGCTTCACCCGCCCAAAAAATGATTCCTCCCCCTGACATCTGGGGCGCACCGTTACGGAAGCTGGCCTGTGGGCCTACTAAGTTGATGTACCAAGGGCTTTGTCAACTTAGTCAATATAAACGAGTCTAGCTGCAGTGACCGTACGATGTCCATCCAACGGCCGTAGTGCTTCTTCAACCTCTGGTCTTCGTGCTCCAGCCGCCCAAAGCAGCGCCGGTCGTGCCGCATGCTCCTGCCTCCTGCGGAGGCCTCACCGCCTGAAAGAACATGCGGTGCCCCCATGTTTGGTTTTGGTAATTGATGACAATCTCTATGGACTAATGGTTGCCTTGAGTTATATTTGAAGGGTTTGTCCATAGGCTTTTCTTGGAGTCCATTTGTTGGTTTCAAGGAGAGTTTGTGATGACCACGGTGCTATTAAGGAATTATCCAAAGATTGGTCATACATCATTCAAATGAAGAGAGTTGGAAAGATTCAACACACAAAGCGCACAAGATGTATCGAGGGATCAAGTGATCCCATGGTATGGTAAGCATTGTCCATTACGCTTTGTGTGCTAACCCATGGTCTTCGTGAGAGTTCTTTGTGGGGTTAGGTTGCGGTGTGCAAGCTCAAGTAATGCATCACGAAGAGATCAAGTGCCTGAAGCTTGCCGTCCATTGTGGTGACAATGGACTTGTGAAGATGAGCGGAAGAGTGGCTCACCCATAGTGGAGTATGGGGGAGCAATCAACTAGTCTTCATCGAGCCAACGCAGTCAAGAAAGGTGGTCCATCTTGAGGAGGAGTAGATCGTCATCATCTAGCTCAAGTGGACTTTCTGCAAGGCAAAGGTTTTCCCTTGATAGGTTTTCTATTTTACCGGTCTCATGGTAGTTGTGGGAGACCGGGTTATAGGATCGATTGCCGTACTATCAAGGGGGGCTCTCGATGAGTTGCTTGATCGTATCATTCGTAGAGAGCTCAAACCATTGCATCCTTGCATCATCCTTATTGGTTCTTTTTTGGTTCTTCTCCTTGTGAGATTTGGAGCTTTTGGTCATTTTATGACAAGCTCGAGTTCATCGAAAATGGAGTTTACATGCATCTTCTATGATGTTTTCGATGTTGGAGGCTCTGCCGGTTCTTCTCTGTTGGAGGTTTCTCTCCTCTCTTGTTAGGCATACCTCCCCTGCCTCTTCTTACTATAACCAACAAGCTTGAGTTTGCTACTCGTCTTCCTCTATCCAACAAGGTTGAGTTTGCTCATTTCGGAACTCATTTGCAGAAGTTATGGCAGTTCTGGTTTTTAGTGTTTCCCTCTGTTGTCTTCTCTGCAAAATGAAGGACTCCTAGTGTTGCTGATTTGGGGCATGCGGTAGTACTGCTCTCCGGAGCGGTAGTACCGTAGGCCCTCGCGGTAGTACCGCTCTGTGGGAGCGGTAGTATCGTGGCCTCAGGCTAGGCGCAGCTGCTCGAGCGGTAGTAGGGGCGGATGTAATTTTTTACATCCGTGCCCTACGCGGTAGTACCGCGCCGCGAGCGCGGTAGTACCGTGGGCTCTGGCCGGGCTTAGCAGCATGAGCGGAAGTAGGGGCAGATGTAATTTTTTACATCCACGCCCTACGCGGTAGTACCGCTCTTCGTGTGCGGTAGTACCGTGCCGGAGTTTTGTGTAGGTCCTCCCTCAGCGGAAGTAGGTACGGAAGTAATTTTTTACGTCCGTGCCTTCTCTGCGCCTAGTGTTGCCTGCCTTACGGTAGTACCATAGGGGCGCGCGGTAGTACCACTCCGGCGCTTCTATCGCTCGTTGCCCTGTGCAACAGGCCTTCATCTGGCCAGAGCTGCACATGCGGTAGTACTGCAACCTGCAGTGGTAGTACCGCGGCCAACCGCGGTAGTACCGCAGCTCCCTGCGGTAGTACCGCGTCGTGCGGGCTGAGTGAGGGGATAACGGTTGGATTTTCTCCCCTCCTATAAAAGGGGGTCTTCTTCCCCATTGGGTTTTTATCTTTTGAGCTCGTTCTTGCCCCCATTGTTGACCTTCTCCGAGCTTGCTAACTCTCAATCCCTCCATGGATTCTTGCTAGTTTTTGAGGGAAAAGAGAGAGGAGATCTAGATCCACGTTTCCACCAATCACTTTCTCCTCTTAGTGAGGGGAACCCCTTGGATCTAGATCTTGGAGTTCTTCGTGTTCTTCTTTCGTTCTTCCTCTCATTTTCCTCCCTAGCATTAGTTGCTTTGGTGGGATTTGGGAGAGAAGGACTTGGGCACTCCGTGTGCCCTTTCCGTAGCATTTGGTGCATAGGTTTCCGTTACAAGTTGAGAAGCTTATTACTCTTGGGTGCTTGGTGCCCTTGAGCTTGTTTTTCTTGGGTGCTTGGGCCCCCTAGTTGGTTGGTGGTGTTCGGAGCTCAATCATTGTGGTGTAAAGCTCCGGGCAAGCGTCGGGGTCTCCAATTAGGTTGTGGAGATCGCCCCGAGCATTTTGACGGGTACCGGTGACCGCCCCCAAGGGTTGCCAAAGTGTACGGGTTCGGTGACCGCCCCCAAGGGTCGCCATTTGTACGGGTTCGGTGTCTGCCCTCAAGGGTCCCTTAGTGGAATCACGGCATCTTGCATTGTGCGAGGGCGTGAGGAGATTACGGTGGCCCTAGTGGCTTCTTGGGGAGCATTGTGCCTCCACACCGCTCCAAACGGAGATTAGCATCCGCAAGGGTGTGAACTTCGGGATACATCGTCGTATCCGCGTGCCTCGGTTATCTCTTACCCGAGCCCTTTACTTATGCACTTTACTTTGTGATAGCCATATTGTTCTTTGTCATATATCTTGCTATCACATAGTTGTTTATCTTGCTTAGCATAAGTTGTTGGTGCACATAGGTGAGCCTAGTTGCTTTAGGTTTTGTGCTTGACAAATTAACCGTTAGGTTTATTCCGCATTTGTTAAGCCTAAACCGTAATTATTTTAAATCGCCTATTCACCCCCCCTCTAGGCGACATCCACGATCTTTCACCGCCCCTACTACTCCCACCGCTGGCCAGGCCTTCCCTCTACTCACCCACACCCGCTATTATTCTGTGGTGACGGTAGCCTCACACCGCAGCCGAACCAGTGAACCCTCGTACTCCTCTTCGCATGGGCATCCACTGTTGCGTCTTCCCCGGCTCCGCGTCATCCCGTTCCTAGGCCTCACCGTCGTCCACCGCCGTGGTGCTCTCGGCGCGGCGTGGTCAATGTGGTCAACGACCGACTTCCATCAGAAGAGTACTGTGCGTGGAGAGGCTGACAGCTGGGTCCAGGGGCTGGAAGTGCCTCCTTATTACGCGCAAAATAATTATTCCTCCACCTGACAGCAGGGACCCACCAGACGGGCCACCGTATTTTGCGAAAAAAAACGTTTCCCCCCGACTGCTAGGACCCACCAGCTACACCTTCGCACGCAAGGAAGTGCGTCCGGGCAAAAAAAACGATTCGCCCCCCTGACTGCTAGGACCCACCAGCAACCTCTTCGCATGCAAGGAAGTGTGTCCGAAAAAAATGATTCGCCCCCCTGACTGGTGGGACCCACCAGCTACATCTTCGCACGCAAGGAAGTGCGTCTGAAAACAAAACGATTCGCCCCCCCGCCTGACTGCTAGGACCCACCAGCTACATCTTCGCACGCAAGGAAGTGTGTCCCGAAAAAAACAATTCGGCCCCCCCGACTGCTGGGACCCACCAGCTACACCTTCGCATGCAAGGAAGTGCGTCCGGGCAAAAAAAACCGATTCGCCCCCCGACTGCTGGAACCCACCAGCTACATCTTCGCATGCAAGTAAGTGCCTGACAGTCGGGACCCACCTGGTTGAAGCGTACGTAGCGTTGTCATTCTAGTCGCGACCGTGTACATACATATATACTGGTGGATGTAGAGGCGCGCACGTGTCGTGGTAGAGGCGCGTATGTGTCGTAGTAGAGGCGCGCACGTAGCATGTACACATACGCACATCGGCCAGTGTGCAAGAAAGAAAATACGGTCACGTATGTGTACATACAGGCGGGGTCTCGAATGCCTACTCACGCATACGTACGGCCAGGGCTCGTGTACATGGCTGGGTCAGAACGGAGAAACAACATCGTCGTCGTGTTCATGGGGAGCCAACCAGCTGGGTCAGAACGGAATGTGTCGTCCTGTTCATCGGGAGGGCTTGGACGGAACAGCCGATGGAAACGAGGCCTGGCGTACCGCAGAACGGAGGAAACGGCCTTGTGTTCGACCGGCCACGTTTGAAACGGGATCCTGTTCCTCGGGAGGGGTCTGGCGTACCGCAAAACGGAGGAAACGGACCTCCTACGGTCGAAACGGGGGTCCTGTTGATCGGGAGGGGTGTGGCGTACCGCAAAACAGACTAAACAGACTTGTGTTGGAGCGCTACGGTCGAAACGGGGGTCCTGTTCATCAGGAGGGGTGTGGTGTACCGCAAAACGAACGAAATGGACTTGTGTTGGAGCGCTACGGTCGAAACGGGGGTCCTGTTCATCGGGAGGGGTGTGGCGTACTGCAAAACGGGACTCCACAAGATACTGTTCATCTCCACCGTTGAGCTCCTCCAGCCTCCATGGGCTACCGTCGACCTCCTCCAGCCTCCATGGGCTCCTGTTCATCCAGCCTCCACCGTGCGCTACTCCACCGGCTACTGTTCAACCACCCCTCCATGGGCACCCCTCCACCGTCTATTGTTCATCCAGCCCTCCACGAGGTCATCCTGTTCATCCATCCCTCCACACCATGGGGTCCTATTCATCTAGAGGCAACGCCACCGCTCACTGTTCATCTACCCCCCCCCCCCTGCAACGCTCACTTGTTCATCCAGAGAGGCAGCATCGATCGGCTTCAGTTAGCAGCAACAGCAAACGAATTGCTCGATCGGGTTCAGTTAACAGCCATCGATCGACCCCTCTGGTTCAGTAACGCTTAGCCTGCAGTGCAATCGCTCGGGTTTAGTTAGAGCCCAATGCCTCGCTTGGGTTCAGTTAGAGCCAACGCCTCACACACACGCACGTACGTGTACGAGAGAATAGCGCATCACTCGGCCCCCGACCGCCCACCGTCACCGGGAACTCCCCAAAATTTTCCTCGCCCTCGCTTCTACCACGGTTTTTTCCGTCATGGACGGCCCAAAGAATGTCATGCAGCTGCGTCTCCGGCCCGCCCAGGACGAAAAGCCCACTTTTTGTCATGATTTTTTGTCATAGAAGTAGGAGCCCACCACATCTATAATGATACCGGGTTTTGTCACAATTATCGTCATAGAAGTGTCATATGTATGACAGAAAAAAAATTCGTTCGGCCCAAAATGTCACGGATGTGTCTTTTTTTGTAGTGATGGGAGGAGAGTTCCCTCTCTGGTCCTTCGTCTCCATGGCGGTGGAAGGGCGGGATCACCTCTGAGATTGGATCTCCCTCTTTGTTCTCTTCTGTTTCGCGCTCCCCTGATCTGGCCGAAAACCATTTGCTATATTCCTGAAGATCCGTAACTCCGATTGCGCTGATCTTTTTACACGATTTTTTTCTAATATAAGCTTCCTTGCGCCCGAAGTACAGCTCCAACCAATGTACGAGGTGAGCAGCACCCACCTCCACGCGCCAGGGGCCTGGGGCACGCCCTGGTGTCTCGTTGTCCATGCGGGCCTCCGTTTGCGGTGATTCCAACTCCTAAAATTCACAAATATTCCAAAATAATTCTCTCTTGAGCTGCATCACGTTTGGACTTAGTTTTATATGGATTTTATGCGATATAAAAACATGCAACAAACAGGAACTAGCACTAGCAATGGATAAGTAAGTTAGTCCAAATAAATCATATAAAAAGTTGCCAAAAGTATGTAAAAGTTGAATAATATTGGCATGAAACAATCAAAAATTATAGATACGACTAAGACATATCAATCCACGAATTCAAGTTACCAGGGGCAAAAATTTAACTTAAAAATAGGAAGGCAGTTGCACTCCGGAAATCAACATAACTTGAGAAATGTAAGCTACATGCACTTTGAAAACCAGCTAATGATCCAAAGTAGTTCTAGATTATAAAACACTAGATGATGTAAGCACCAAAAAACACAAAATACAACATGGTGTACAAGGACTACTAACATGGACTGTACTTGCTTGAATTATTCGTTCTCTGGCCAAAAATATCCAAGTCTAGTTGCACCTTGATGTCTACTACGCCACCTTCTTCTTGTAGACTTATGTTGGGCCTCTAAGCGTAGAGTTTTGTAGGACAGTAGCAAATTTCCCTCAAGTGGATGACCTGAGGTTTATCAATCCATGGGAGGCGTAGGATGAAGATGGTCTCTCTCAAACAACCCTGCAACCAAATAACAAAGAGTCTCTTGTGGCCCCAACACACCCAACACAATGGTAAATTGCATAGGTGCACTAGTTCGGTGAAGAGATGGTGATACAAGCGTAATATGGATGGTGGATATGGGTTTTTGTAATCTGAAAATATAAAAACAGTAAGGTAGCAAGTAACAAAAGTGAGCGAAAACGGTATTGCAATGCTTGGAAATAAGGCCTAGGGTTCATACTTTCACTAGTGCAAGTTCTCTCAACAATGATAACATAATTAGATCATATAACAATCCCTCAACATGCAATGAAGAATCACTCCAAAGTTCCTATCACGGACAACATAAGATGAAATTGCTAGTAGGGTACGAAACCCCCTCAAAGTTATTCTTTCCGATTAATCCATTAAGCTATTCTTATAAGTGTCACAAACAACCCTAGAGTTCATAGTAAAATAACACCATATGACACACATCAATCAACCCTAATGTCACCTAGATACTCCAATGTCACCACAAGTATCCGTGGGTCAATTATATGATACGCATCACACAATCTCAGATTCATAACAATCCAACACAAAGAACTTCAAGAGTATCCCAAGATTTCTATCGGAGAAAGGAATATGAAAATGCATACCAACCCCTATGCATAGGTTGCCACAATATCACCGCGGGAATCGGCAAGTTGATAACGAAAACATACAACAAATGGATCAACAGAACATCCCATTGTCACCACGAATATGCTTTCGCAAAAAATACATCAAGTGCTCTCACATCCAAAGATTCAATCCGACATAACAAAACCTCAAAGGCAGGCTTTTGAATAGCATCCGCTACCTCTGCTATTGCGGCCGCAATAGCGGTAGCATCACCCTGCTACTATTAGTTTAAGGTTGCATTAGAAAATAGCGTGTTGTCATGATGTGGGTGCATCACTTGTTAGACCGCTATATCGTCCGCTATCCGCAATATCGCCTGCTATATAAGTCATTGTTGTTCTATTGTGTAATCTATTTTGGTAACTGTGTCTTTCTTGCATTGTTGCACGACCAAATATTTTTCAATTATAGTTTATATTCTTTTATAAATGATGATTTCTCAAACTAGGTGCCATATTTTTGTCAATGGTCTAGAAATATACACAACAATCTCAAATTTATGAGTGTTTTTCAAAAATTGGCTATGTGGACATAGCGCCCGCAATATCGCCCGCTATCCGCATTCCGCTATGCGGACCCTAATCCGCAACCAGTCCGCTATCTGCTATTTAAAAGCTTGCTCAAAGGAAAAGACTCAATTCATCACAAGGTAGAGAGGGAGAAACACCATATAATCCAACTATAATAACAGAGCTCGTGGTACATCAAGTCTGTACCAAATCAAGAACACGAGAGAGAGAGAGAGAGAGAGAGAGAGATCAAACTCATAGCTACTGGTACATACCCTCAGCCCCGAGGGTGAACTACTCCCTCCTTGTCATGGAGAGCGTCGGGATGATGAAAATGGCCACCGGTGATGGACCCCTCCAGCAGGGTGCCGGAATAGGGTCTTGATTGGGTTTTCATGGATACAAAGGCTTGCCGCGACAGAACTCCCGATCTAGGTTTATTTATGGGGGTTTCTATATTTATAGGAATTTTCGGCATCGGGAACAAGTCAGGGGGGTCCACGAGGCGACGACAAGATAGGGGGGGCACCCTTGGGGGTGCCCTCCACCCTTGTGGAGGCCTCATGGCTCTTCTAGCCCAACTCTTTTGCTTCGGGGGCTTCTTCTGGTCCATAAAAATCACAAATTTTTAGGTCATTTGGACTCCGTTTTGTATTCCTTTTTTGTAAAACTCAAAAACAAGGAAAAAACAAAAACTGGCACTGGGCTCTAGGTTAATAGGTTAGTCCCCAAAATAATATAAAATAACATATAAATGCATTAAAACATCCAAGATGGATAATATAATAGCATGGAACAATAAAATTGTTTAGATAAGTTAGAGACGTATGAAGCATCCCCAAGCTTAATTCCTGCTCGTCCTCGAGTAGGTAAGTGATAAAAACATATTTTTTGATGTGGAATGCTACCTAACATATTTATGCATGTAATTTTATTTAATGTGGCAAGAATATTCAGATCCATAAGATTCAAAACAAAAGTTTAATATTGACATAAAAACGATAATACTTCAAGCATACTAATAAAGCAATCATGTCTTCTCAAAATAACATGGCTAAAGAAAGTTATCCATCCAAAATCATATAGTATGGCTATGCTCCATCATCCTCACACAAAATATTTAAATCATGCACAACCCCGATGACAAGCCAAGCAATTGTTTCATACTTTTGATGTTCTCAAACCTTTTCAACTTTCACGCAATACATGAGCGTGAGCCATGGACATAGCACTATAGGTGGAATAAAATATAGTGGTTGTGGAGAAAACAAAAAGAAGGAGATAGTCTCACATCAACTAGGCGTATCAATGGGCTATGGAGATGCCCATCAATAGATATCAATGTGAGTGAGTAGGGATTCCCATGCAACGGATGCACTAGAGCTATAAGTTTATGAAAGCTCAAAAAGAAACTAAGTGGGTGTGCATCCAACTCGCTTGCTCACAAAGACGTAGGGCAATTTGAGGAAGACCATCATTGGAATATACAAGACAAGTTCTATAATGAAAAATTCCCACTAGAATAAGAAAGTGACAACATAGGA
Source organism: Triticum aestivum (assembly GCF_018294505.1). Classification (NCBI taxonomy): domain Eukaryota; kingdom Viridiplantae; phylum Streptophyta; class Magnoliopsida; order Poales; family Poaceae; genus Triticum; species Triticum aestivum. The sequence goes on from NC_057798.1 coordinate 238,466,904, forward strand.
GACTCTCTATCATGAAGATCATGGTATTACCTTGAAGCACAAGTGTGGTAAAAGGATAGTAATATTGCCCCTTCTCTCTTTTCACTCTCTTTTTTTGGCCTCCTTTTTTTCTTTTTTTTCTTTTTCGTCTGGAGTCTCATCCCGACTTGTGGGGGAATCATAGTCTCCATCATCCTTTCCTCATTGGGACAATGCTCCAATAATGACGATCGTCACACTTTTATTTACTTACAAGTCAAGAATTGCAACTCAATACAAAATATGAATCTATATGAATGCCTCCGGTGATGTACCGGGATGTGCAATGAATCAGGAATGACATGTATGAAAGAATTATGAATGGTGGATTTGCCATAAATATGATGTCAACTACATGATCATTGAAAGCAATATGAAAATGATGAAGCATGTCATACTAAACGAAATAGTGGAAAGTTGCATGGCAATATATCTCGGAATGGCTATGGAAATGTCATAATAGGTAGGTATGGTGGCTGTTTTGAGGAAGGTATATGGTGGTTGTAAGGTACTGGCGAAAGTTGCGTGGTACTAGAGAGGCTAGCAATGGTGGAAGGATGAGAGTGCGTATAATCCATGGACTCAACATTATTCATGAAGGACTCACATACTTATTGCAAAACTCTATTAGTCATCGAAACAAAGTACTACAGCATGCTCCTAGGGGGATAGATTGGTAAGAAAATACCATCGCTTGTCCCCGACCGCCACTCATAAGGAAGACAATCAATAAATAAATCATGCTCCGACTTCATCACATAACGGTCACCGTACGTGCAAGCTACGGGAATCACAAACTTTAGCACAAGTATTTCTACCAATCCACAATTACTCACTAGCATGATTCTAATATCACCATCCTCATATCTCAAAAGAATATGAAAGAAATCAAACTTCTCATAGTATTCAATGCTCTTTATATGGAAGTTTTTATTATATCCCTCTTGGATGCCTATCATATTAGGACTAAATTCACAACCAAAGAAAATTACCATGTTGTTTAAGACTCTCAAAATAATGTAAGTTAAGCATGAGAGTTCATCAATTTCTTCAAAATAAAACCACCACCGTGCTCTAAAAAGATATAAGTGAAGCACTAGAGCACATGACAAACTACTCCAAAAGATATAAGTGAAGATCAATGAGTAGTCGAATAATTGTGTAACTATGTGAAGACTCTCTAACATTTAAGAATTTCAGATCTTAAGTACTTTATTCAAATAGCAAGCAAAACGAAATAAAATAAAATGAAGCTCCAAGCAAAACACATATTATGTGGTGAATAAAAATATAGCTCCAAGTGAAGTTACCGATGAACAAAGACGAAAGAGGGGATGCCATTCAGGGCATCCCCAAGCTTAGGCTCTTGGTTGTCCTTGAATATTACCTTGGGGTGCCTTGGGCATCCCCAAGCTTAGGCTCTTGCCACTCCTTATTTCATATTTCATCAAAACTTTACCCAAAACTTGAAAACTTCACAACACAAAACTCAACAGAAAACTTGTAAGCTCCGTTAGCATAACAAAGAAAATCACCACTTAGGTACTGTTGTGAACTCATTCTTTATTTATATTGGTGTTATATCTACTGTATTCTAACTTCTCCATGGTTCATATGCTCCGGTACTACTCATAGATTCATCAAAATAAGCAAACAACACAAAAAACAGAATCCGTTTAAAATAGAACAGTGTGAAGCAATCTGTAAACTTCGTATACTTGTGTAACTCCAAAAATTCTATAAAATTAGGAAAATCTAGAAATTTGTATATCAATCTTGTGTAAAAAATTCAGATCAAAAGCATGTTCTAGCGAATTTTCAAAATTCCTGGATTAAGAGCAAAAGTTTTTGTTTTTGCACAGAATCAAGCTAACTATCACCATAGACCATCCCAAAGGTCTTACTTGGCACTTTATTGAAACAAAACCTATAAAACATGATTACTACAGTAGCTTAATCATTTGAACACACAAAAACAGTAGGTAATGGTGTTGGGTTGTCTCCCAACAAGCGCTTTTATTTAATGCCTTTCTAGCTAGGCATGATGATTTCAATGATGCTCGCATAAAAGTAAAGAATTGAAACGCAAAGAGAGCATCATGAAACATATGTGGCAAGCACATTTAAGTCTAACCCACTTCCTATGCATAGGAATTTTGTGAGCAAACAACTTATGGGAACAAGAATCAACTAGCATAGGAAGGCAAAACAAGCATGAGTTCAAAACTTTCAACACATAGAGAGGAAACTTGATATTGTTGAGATATGTAAAAGCATATGTTCCTCTCTCATAATAATTTTCAGTGGCATCATGAATGAATTCAACAATATAACCATCACATAAAGCATTACTTTCATGATCCATAAGCATAGAAATTTTACTACACTCCACATAAGCAAAACTCTTCTCATTCGGAATAGTGGGAGTATCATAAGAAACTCGAATACTATAAATTGTTTCCACATTAAAAGAATAATGTTCAGAAAAAGGGAAATCATAATTATGACAATATTTATAAATATAATCGTCACTACTTTTTATAACATAAGTTTCATCATAAGTACCAACTTTGCTCTCATCATAATCAATTGAAACCTCTTCCAAGATAGTGGAATCGTTACTAAATACTCCCTCTGTCCCAAAATAAGTGTCTCAACTTTGTACTAACTCTAGTACAAAGTGGTACTAAGGTTGAGACACTTATTTTGGGACGGAGGGAGTAATAAGATCAAACACCCTCCAAAATAGTGGGTGTCGGTGTCAAAACCGGCGAATCTCGGGTAGGGGGTCCCGATTTGTGCGTCTAAGGCTAATAGTAACAGGAGGCAAGGGACACGATGTTTTACCCAGGTTCGGGCCCTCTCGATGGAGGTAAAACCCTACTTCTTGCTTGATTGATATCGATGATATGGGTATTACAAGAGTTGATCTACCACGAGATCATAGAGGCTAAACCCTAGATGATTATGATCGTGATCGTCCCTCTAAGGACTAAACCCTCTGGTTTATATAGACACCGGAGGGGGCTAGGGTTTAGACGGAGTCAGTTACAAAGAAGGAAATACATTATCCGGATCACCAAGCTTGTCTTCCACGCAAAGGAGAGTCCCATCCGGACACGGGACGAAGTCTTGAGTCTTGTATCTTCACGGTCCAACAGTCCGGCCAAAGTATATAGTCCGGCTGTCCGGATACCCCCTAATCCATGACTCCCTCAGTAGCCCCTGAACCAGGCTCCAATGACGATGAGTTCGGCGCGCAGTTTGTCTTCGGCATTGCAAGGTGGGTTCCTTCTCCAAATACTCCAAAGTAATTATCGAACACTTAAACCATGTTCGGATCTACAAGATCATTTTCACAGCATAGCACTTCATAGATCTGATCTGCTGGCAATTTCTGCACGGCGCGCTCCTGCCCCGTGGCCCGGCCCAACATGAACTGGTTTTACTTGGCCTCCCCTGATACACGTTGCGAGGCGGTTTTACTGGCACGTCTAGGCAGAACAGAGATCGTGCTCCCCTTAGCGCGGGATCTTCCATTAATATAGGTGCACACGTCCCCACGACATCTGTTGGTATGACTTTGTGTTTTTAGGTAAATCCCGAGCGGTTACGCTGAGGATGCTTGATATTCATCCCCTTTATAAAGGGGCAGAGGCCTATCCCTCTTTTCCACCACCCTTGCGCCTTTTAGCACCTCGAGTTCCAACACCCAAAACCCAAGCCCAAGCACCTCGGATCCTCAATCATGTCCGGATCTAACCCTCAAGGATGGTGGGTGGCCTCCTCGGTCACAGAGGAGGACATTGCGAAGCTTAGGGAGGTCGGGTATCTGACCGTCGACATCAAGCACAGGCTTCCTGCTCCAGGGTAGGTTATCCCTACGCCCGAGCCCAACGAGAGCGTCGTATTTGTTTCCCACTTCCTCCATGGCTTGGGCTTCACCCTTGATCCTTTTGTGAGAGGGCTCATGTTCTATTACGAGTTAGATTTCACGATCTAGCCCCGGACGTTATCCTCCATATTTCGTTGATCATCCTTGTGTGCAAAGCTTTTCTCCATGTCACTCCACACTTCGGCCTATGGCTCAAGACCTTCAATGTGAAGCCAAAGATGATTGAGGGGCGACACGCGGATTGCGGAGGTGCTGTAATAAGTGGGAATGCCGACGCCCCATGGCCAGAGGGCTCCTTCCCAGAGGTGTCCGATCTATGGCAGCGGAGGTGGTTTTGCGTCACAACTCCCAGGGGCACAAAGTGGGTGTCTGCCCCCGACTTCCGTCCGGGCCCTCCTTCTCAACTGGCGTCACGGACCAATGTAGGACGGGATTGGGGATCTGCTAGTGATGTACCAATACTGCAGAGCCGTATTCAGGAGGTTCTTGAGAGGGATATTAGCCTTGTCAACATAATTCAGGTAATGCTAATCCGACGGATGTTGCCATGCAAACGCCGGCCTCTCCGGATGTGGGAGTTCAATCCGGAAGGTCCGCAGACTATTCTGCACTTCTTCGGCCTGACGCTCGAAGGGATGTGTAAATTATTCTTCGGACCACAAGTAAAGTGTCCGAACACCACCGAGGATGCGGGCCTGAGTTGCAATCGCCTAGATACCAAGTAAGTAACCCTGAAGCCGAACACTTTGTTTATATTTATCATAATCCTTATTCTGAAAAATCCTCCGTGGCTAGGAATGCCTCAGCAAGGCGGAGAGAATCAGGTGTCCGGCTCCACTTCCCAAAGGCTCGCCTAGTCCCACCATAGCCAAGATGCTTGGTCGGGTGCTAAGCAAAAATGCCCTCAGGGAAAGACGAAGGAAAGAACAAGGAAGCGGAACTTCACACGTTGCACATCCAAAACGGGGGAATTTCTACCTCCCTAAAGAAGGATAGCCGGGAAGGGGAATCTAAAGCCTCCTCCCCTCGCAGGAAGAAGAGGGCTGCCTCCGAATAGTTGGAGACGGAGGTACCCAAACAGGGGAAGAAAGCTTCACCAGGGGGCCCTGCCTCGAAGGGCGTCCTCACCGCGTCATGCCCGCCGATGGGCCAGCCCTCGGCCGAGTTGTAAGTTGATCGTAAACACGAAGGTACTGCTTTTCTCCGAGAACAATAACCAGGATCCATTCTTTGCAGTCCGGCTAGCAGCTCTTCTCGACAGAGTTCGTCTTCGAGGTATCTCCTTCCGGAGATGATGGAGAGTGAGACCCCACCAACCTCTCCGCCTCATGAGGCGGGCGACCCCGAGGTGTCGTCACGGTGGAGTCCGGATCTACCGAAGCCAGAAGCTAATCCTTCGGCCGCCCTGAGCCCAGAGCGTTCGGCTCCCACGGGGGGCGAGGAGAAGGGTCCGGCACAGTTCGGTGTCCGGCCGGACACACTGACCGGCCTTCTAGAGCGAGCTGCTCTCTCGGAGGCGCACCATTCATTAATGAGCATGGTGCACGAGAGGATTTTATCCTCCACAAGCGGTTTGAATGAAGCATTTACAAGCCTGCTCAGAGGCTTTGAGGTATGTAATGAAAAATACATAATTTTTTGGCTGTGACGCACGCGCTAGGTGTGCTCCATATGGATAGTAGCCCCTGAGACTCTGGTTGCCAGCCCTAGGCGGCAAACGGAGGATCATAGTTTGAAGTAATGATCGCGTTGTGCTTATGCGCAGGTGTCTAAGGATCCGGCACCTGACCAGTCCGTTGAAGTTTCCGAACAGAGGAGGCAAATTGGAGTCATTGATGCCGACATCACGCTTGTGAACGAGCGGCTTAACGAGTCACAAGGTATGTGCTGTGCTTTCCTTATTATTTATAGGAAAAATTGAAAGGAGTATAATATTGATGTGATATGTTTGGACTGTAGACGGTGCTGCTGCTGTGGAAGCCCTGAGGGCGGAACTTGCCCTAGCCAAGGAACAGGCCCGAGCTAGTAATGTGGCTGCCCTAAAGGCGGCCGATGAGTTGAGAGCCGAACAGGCTACTCATTGCCGAAGCGAAGAGTGAATGGCCAAAATGGTTGTGGAGCTAAAAGACGCCGCCAACCGTTATGAGCTTCTTGAAAAAGAAAATAATGTGAATAAGGTTGACCTGAAGAAGGCTATTGATGCAGCCAAGGAGACGCGTTCCGGCCTTAGGGATGCACGGGAGGAGCTTCGACAGGCCGGAGAAATCGTGGCTGGAAACCCCTATTTGTTGTGGATGAAGTTTTTAGATCCGAAGTACGCTCCTCTGGATAGACGTTGGAGTCGTGCAGACGCCTATGCGGATTTGTCGAAGAGTACGGCTGATGCAGCCAAGTTTTTTGAGGATCAAAAAGATGATGAAGTTGAAAAGCTGTTCTGGTCGCAGTTCAGCGCTCCAACGCGCAAATTGCCTTTGAGTGAGAAGATGGCTGTTGTGGCCGAGCTCCACAGGCTGTCCGGTCTTGCAATGCGGGCTGTACTAGACCATCTATGGCCGAAGGTGCCGAAGCCAGACTGTTATTTTGGTTTAGTGCAACAATTCCTTGGTGCCGCATCGTGGATCGATGCCATGAAGAGGTCGGCGTGCATAGAGGGTGCCCGGATGGCTCTTGCACGTGTTAAGGCATACTGGACAGATATGGAGGCCACCATCGTTGCGACCCAAAATCCGGCGGGGGGCCAGGGTCCGGCTGAGCACATCTTGGAGCAGGTAGCGGCAGGTTCTCGCTTAATGGAGGCGCAGTGCTCGAAGAATGTCATGTTCGAGTGACAAATCGTGTCATTGTAAAAATAATGTTATTTTGATTATGAGGCTATATTTATACTTTTTGCCCGAAAGTATTATTGTGCCTCCTGTGCGGCCGTTTTTATGTATATATGTAATCTGAAAGTTAGTAGTCATTGGCTTCAGCCCCCACAGATACAATGCGGGGGTGTTCGCGAAAAATATGCGTAATCACACTTGATCCAACGTCTTGGTCCATTAAGGAGGTGATCGCACGTCAAACTAGGCAACCGGACTATATAGATGTAACACTTTCACTTAGCCATAGGAGTTTGACGATGGGGCTACTATGTAGCCCCTGGTACCTTCGCGTGCATCCGAATACGGGCGCGTTTGTACATGACCGGGAAACGTTCCTTCGTTAATGCGGAGGAATCCTAAAGATTCTGATAAGTCTTCAAGTGGTTGAACAGTCTCTCGATGTATCATGACAGTCAGTTTTCGGCTTTCTCTACTGAGGTGCTCATCCAGAATAACCAGGGCACAATCGCAGTAGTTCTCCTTTGGCCGCCTTAGCCGATAAGAATAGAACGTAAGGCGGCGAACCTAGGAGCCGGGCAAACCCAACATTTGACCAAAGACATGATTCGGAGCTGATGCATATTAGGCCAAACTCGTGACGCCGAACACTCCCGAGGGTATTCGGACTTTGCAACATAAAATGGGCTGAAGAATGCCCTTTCATTATGAACCCTGTATTTCTAGGCATGTGCATTAGTCTGTCGTGGCGAAATGCCAATAACGGCAGTACCCTCTATGGGTATAGTACCCATGGGATGTGGAAACAACAAGAGACAATAAAAAAGGCTTACACAGGGGCTTTATCTAAAGAGAAACCTTTGAGCGGGGCCCTGCTGCACGTCTACGCCTTTATCTCCGTTGTGCCGTGTCCTGGAAGGGTATCGCACGAATTGTGTCTGTAAAAAAGAAAAACTCATGTAGACGAGTATAACGTAAGCGTGCGATGGATAATAAAAGTGTAAGACATTGGCCTATTAATAAGGTCAAGCCAATAGTGGGGCTTTATTAAATATCTATAGCCCCTGGTGTCCTTTATGGGATTACATACATGGTGCCCTAGCTCAGGTTTATCCGGGCTACCAGACTCTTCTAACCATGTCCGTGGTCTTAACGACCAGTCATGCTTTCTGGTATTTAGAGGCTGCGTAGAGTCCGGCCGCTGGAGCCGTCGCGTATTCCTCCGCGCGTGACGAGCGCTCTGTGTTTCCGTTAACGGTGATGACGCCACGTGGACCGGGCATCTTGAGTGTGAGGTAGGCGTAATGCGGTACTGCATTGAAGCGGGCGAAGGCCGTTCTCCCAAGCAATGTGTGATAGCCGCTTTGGATTGGGGCGATGGTGAAGAGTAGTTCTTCGCTTCTAGAGTTGCCGGGGGAACCGAATGTTACCTCTAGTACTATGGAGCCCCTGCTGTAGGCTTCAACGCCTGGTATCACCCCTTCAATGGTGGTGTTGCTTTGGCTGATTCTGGATGGGTCTATCCCCATCCTGCAGACAGTGTCCTGGTATATTAGATTAAGACTACTGCCACTGTCCATGAGGACGTGAGTAAGATGGTATCCGTCGATTATTGGGTCGAGCACCAAGGCATCTGATTCGCCGCACCGAATACTAGTCGGGCAGTCCGTGTGATCGAAAGTGATCGGACAAGCTGACCACTGGTTAAGTTTGGGTACGACGGGCTCTACAGCGTATGCGTCTCTGAGCGCACATTCGTGCCCTCTCGTGGATGTGTGAGTCGCGTGGATCATGTTTACTGTTTTTACCTCTGGTGGGAATTTTTTCTGTCCCCCAGTGTTTGGCTGGCGAGGCTCATCCTCGTCTTCACTTGGTGTTCCCTTCCCTTGTGTTTGGCATTTAATTTGCCGGTCTGCTTGAAGACCCAGCATTCTCTGTGAGTGTGGTTCGCAGGTTTGTCGGGGGTGCCTTGAATTTGGCACAGTCTGTCCAGGACTTTGTTCAGGCCGGACGGTCCCTCTTTGCTGCCTTTAAATGGCTTCTTTTGTTGACCGGGTCAAGAGCCCTTGAACCCGGTGTTTACCAGTGTGTTGTCCGGACTCTCTTCCTTGTTTTGATGTTTGTTTTTATTGCACCGTGGCTTCCCATTGCCATCCCTAATTTCGGATGTACTTGGGTCGCTGGTGCCTTTACGGGCCAACCAGCTATCTTCACCTGCGCAGAAACAGGTCATAAGGCTTGTTAAGGCTGCCATTGTCCTCGGCTTTTCTTGGCCGAGGTGTCTGGCGAGCCACTCGTCCCGGGTGCTGTGTTTGAAGGCCGCTAAGGCTTCGGCATCCGGACAATCGACAATTTGATTCTTCTTAGTGAGGAGTCTATTCCAAAGCTTGCGGGCAGACTCTCCGGGCTGTTGAATTATGTGACTTAAATCGTCCGCATCCGGAGGCCGGACATAGGTCCCTTGAAAATTGGCCCTGAAAGCATCCTCGAGTTCCTCCCAACTTCCAATTGAATTTTCGGGGAGGCTTTTCAACCAGTGTCGAGCTGGTCCCTTCAACTTGAGGGGAAGGTATTTGATGGCGTGGAGGTCGTCCCCACGAGCCATGCGGATATGCAGGATAAAATCCTCGATCCAGACCCCTGGGTCTATCATTCCATCGTATGCCTCTATGTTCACAGGTTTAAAACCCTATGGAAATTCATGGTCCAACACCTCATCGGTGAAGCATAGGGGGTGAGCAGCCCCTCTGTATCTGGATGTGTTGTGGCATGCCGTCGGCTGTTGTTGTGTCCGGTGCTGATTCCAAACTGGTATCCGATCGGTACGATCGTTTTGGTGACCGTAGTCCTGCGCCGGGGTATGTCCTTTAGATCCATAGATGGACCTAGCCGCGCCGGCTTTTTTATCTAGGAGCTCGCATAAATCGTGTGTGGCGTCGGTAGCTGCTCTATTGCGGTTGCGAAGTGGTTTGTCCGGCCTCCTAGCCATATTGTTTTTTGGCGGAATGGCCTCATTGTCGAATTCTGGCAGCAGCTTACGTTTTGGGTAGCTCTTTTTGTGGCGATCATCGCCGTACTTTTCTTTAGTGTCTAGCACTTTATTCCATCTGCGATTGAGCGTTTCCTGTGCGGCCTTAAGCCTTTGCTTCTGCTTCTTTAGACTTCTCGCAGTGGCCATAAGCCTTCTGTGGAGGTTATCTCGTTCCAAGCGTGTTTCCGGGATGATGAATGCATCGTCATCCGAACTGTGCTCTTGTCCTGGGGCGGTTTGATGAATTCGTCCCTCGGGATCATTGTGATCGGGCGTCTGCTCCGAGCTATGTTCGGTGTGACCTAGCTCATCCTACTCCATTGCTGGGTCCATATGGTCGTTGTTGCCTTCGGAGTTGACTGGGGTGTCGATCTTCCTAGCGCTGTTATCGCTATTTTTACTGTTGCTGGACTTGGAGTGGCGTCTGCGCCGTCATTTTGGCTCTTGTCCGGGGGTTTTATCCTACGGTTTGTCGCCGTCGTCTTCTTTAGGCGTATCCACCATGTAAATGTCATATGACGAGGTGGCAGTCCAGCGCCCTCTTGGTTCTGAATCGTCTCCTGCGCCGACGTCCATACCGTCGGTATCATCGGAGTCGAAGTCAGGCATGTCTGATACATTGTCGACAGTGGCTACGAAGTGGGTGGCGGGTGGGCCACGGATTTCCTCATCGCCTTCTTCCCCCTGAGCCGGACATAGTTCGGCCGAGATTCTCCTGACAAAGAGAGAGACTTTAATGAGTTCAGCATGTCGCCAAAGGGCGAGTACTGGAAGATATCCGCAGCGGTTAGCTCCATTATCGGAGCCTAACCAGATTCGGCGGGCTCGGGAGTGCGCGGACTGGAACCTACACCCGGATATGAGTCCAGGGGTCCGATGTCACAGGCCTCCTCGGGGGTGAAGCCTGTGTTCGGCTCTACCACCGATGAGTGTGCGGCCTCTGGGCGGGGTCCATCCACCCGTCCTCGGGCGACGCAATCTGCTCTGGATTTAGGTCCGGAGCTCCTACCGGGGTGATACCACGGGCATTGTTCGACAGCAGGTCTAAGCCGTGCTCATCGTGATTGTTCGGCGCTCCGGGCGCAGGCCCAAATCTGTTGAAGATCAAGTCTCTGCGGATATCGACCGTGTAGTTCAAGTTTTCGAACCTGACCTGACGGCCAGGGGCGTAGCTGTCGATCTGCTCCAAATGGCCAAGCGAATTGGCCCGCAGTGCGAAGCTGTCGAACATGAAGATCTGTCCGGGGAGAAAAGCCTCACCCTGGACCACGTTGTTGTTGACGATTGAAGGGGCCATTAAGCCTTCCAGCAATGACACAGAGGAACTCTCAATGAAAGCACCAATGTCGGTGTCAAAACCGGTGGATCTCGGGTAGGGGGTCCCGATCTGTGCGTCTATGGCTAATGGTAACAGGAGGCAAGGGACACGATGTTTTACCCAGGTTTGGGCCCTCTCGATGGAGGTAAAACCCTAGTTCCTGCTTGATTGATATTGATGATATGGGTATTACAAGAGTTGATCTACCACGAGATCGTAGAGGCTAAACCCTAGATGATTATGATTGTGATCGTCCCTCTAAGGACTAAACCCTCTGGTTTATATAGACACCGGAGGGGACTAGGGTTTACGTGGAGTCAGTTACAAAGAAGGAAATACAATACCCGGATTGCCAAGCTTGTCTTCCACGCAAAGGAGAGTCCCATCCGAACACGGGACGAAGTCTTGAGTCTTGTATCTTTACGGTCCAACAGTCCGGCCAAAGTATATAGTCCGGCTGTCCGGATACCCCCTAATCCAGGACTCCCTCAGTGGGATAATTATTAAAAAAGTTGACACTCTTCCGAACCCACTTTCATAAATATTGCAATCATCATAAGTAGGAGGCATTCTATCATCATAATAAATTTGCACATCAAAACTTGGGGGACTAAAAATATCATCTTCACTAAACATAGCATCCCCAAGCTTGGGACAAACACTAATTGCAGCAAATAAATTCTCAAGCATGTCATTCTCATCAAACATAGCATCCCCAAGCTTGTGCCTTTGCCTATCATAAGCATAATCACTCTCATCATTAATAGTATGGATAGCACCAATAGTATAGCAATTATTATCATCCCAATTTTCTAAGTTGGTGCCAAAAATATTCTCAAGATTATAACAAGTATGATTACTTTCCCAATCATAATCATCACAATGAGTAATAGGCATAACAATAATAGGAGCAACATCATTTGGGAGGCATACATTTTTACCTGTGCTTCTCCGTCTTTTCTTTTTCTTATTTACATCATGTATGGGTTTAATCACCTTTTTGGAGCTCATTCTTGATGAGATTGGTTGAATAAAAAGCTCCTCCTTGTTACCTTATTCACCATAAGAAAAAATAGGAGGGTATTGGGAAACCTCTTCCCCTTCATTAGTATTCTCTTCATCTTCTATTTTTTTTCTTTTCTTTAAGTAATTGGCAACATAAGGATTTTCAAAGCAATTTATCAAACAATACATATAAATTTCCTCTAGATCAAAATCAAGAACTCTCTTACGGTTATATTATGAAATACCCTTTATATGTTTAATTTCTTCATAACCCAAAAGCAAACTAAGTTCATTATGATGCACAAGGGAAATCAAGTCATCACAATTTTTGGACACGATTTGATCATGAAACAATTTGCATTGGAGATTTAAATGACCACGTTCATTGCAAAGTTCACAAGGATAGCGAGAAAAATTAAAATTTTCAGCACACACATGTAGCCTCTCTTGTAACCATTTAGTTTCTAAATACTTATGCCTCTTGCAAAATCTACCTTCCCTTTTTGGTATGTAACTGCAAACTCTATGCACTCCACAAAAGTTGACATGCTTATAAGAAACATTTTTATCATGACTAGTGCAATCATCATTAGTACTATGGATATTCAAAGAGTTCATACTAACAACATTGCAATCATGCTCATCATTAAAATATTTAGTGCCAAACAATTTATTGAATTCTTCTTCTAGCACTTGAGCACAATTTTCCTTTCCATCAGTTTCATGAAAGACATTAAAAAGATGAAGCATATGAGGCAACCTCAATTCCATTTTTTGGTAGTTTTCTTTTACAGACTAAACTAGTGATAAAATAAGAAACTAAAAGATTCGATTGCAAGATCTAAACATATATCTTCAAGAACTCACCTCCCCGGCAACGGCGCCAGAAAAGAGCTTGATGTCTACTATGCAATATTCTTCTTGTATACTTGTGTTGGGCCTCCAAGCGCAGATATTTGTAGGACAGTAGCAAATTTCCCTCAAGTGGATGACCTAAGGTTTATCAATCCGTGGGTGGCGTAGGATGAAGATGGTCTCTCTCAAACAACCCTGCAACCAAATAACAAAGAGTCTCTTTTGTCCCCAACACACCCAATACAATGGTAAATTGTATAGGTGCACTAGTTCTGCGAAGAGATGGTGATACAAGCGTAATATGGATGGTAGATATGGGTTTTTGTAATCTGAAAATATAAAAACAACGAGGTAGCAAGTAACAAAAGTGAGCGAAAACGGCATTGCAATGCTTGGAAAAAAGGCCTAGAGTTCATACTTTCACTAGTGCTAGTTCTCTCATCAATGATAACATAATTAGATCATATAAAAATCCCTCAACATGCAACGAAGAAACACTCCAAAGTTCCTATCACGGAGAAAATAAGATGAAATTGCTTGTAGGGTACGAAACCACCTCAAAGTTATTCTTTCCGATCAATCCATTAAGCTATTCCTATAAGTGTCCCAAACACCCCTAGATTTCTAGTAAAATAACACCATATGACACACATCAATCAACCCTAATGTCACCTAGATACTCCAATGTCACCACAAGTATCCGTGGGTCAATTACACGATATGCATCACACAATCTCATATTCATATTATTCAATCCAACACAAAGAACTTCAAGAGTATCCCAAGGTTTCTATCGGAGAAAGGAATATGAAAACATGTACCAACCCCTATGCATAGATTGCCCCAATGTCACCACGGGAATCCGCAAGTTGATAACCAAAACATACATCAAATGGATCAACAGAACATCCCATTGTCACCATGGATATGCCATCATAAGACATACATCAAGTGCTCTCACATCCAAAGATTCATTCCGACATAACAAAACTTCAAAGAAAAAGACTCAATTCATCACAAGGTAGAGAGGGAGAAACACCATATAATCCAACTATAATAACAAAGCTCGTGGTACATCAAGACCATGCCAAATCAAGAACACGAGAGAGAGAGAGAGAGAGATCAAACACATAGCTACTGGTACATACCCTTAGCCCCAAGGGTGAACTACTCCCTCCTCGTCATGGAGAGCGCCGGGATGATGAAGATGGCCATCAGTGATGGATTCCCCCTCCAGCAGGGTGCCGGAACGGGGCCCCGGTTGGGTTTTCATGGATACAGAGGCTTGCCGCTGCGGAACTCCCGATCTAGGTTTATTTTTGGGGGTTTCTATATTTATAGGAAATTTTGGCATTGAGAACAAGTCAGGGGGGTCCATGAGGCGATGACAAGACAAAGGGGTGCGTCCTAGGGGGGCGCCCTCCACCCTTGTGGAGGCCTCGTGGCTCTTCTGGCCCAACTCTTTTGCTCCGGTGGCTTCTTCTGGTCCATAAAAAATCACCATAAATTTTCAGGTCATTTGGACTCCGTTTGGTATTCCTTTTTTGTAAAACTCAAAAACAAGGAAAAAACAGAAACTGGCATTGGGCTCTAGGTTAATAGGTTAGTCCCAAAAATCATATAAAATAGCATATAAATGCATATAAAACATCTAAGATGGATAATACAATAGCATGTAACAATAAAAAATTATAGATACGTTGGAGACGTGTCACACCTATAGCCAGTGCGCAAACTGCATATCAATTATCTATCTTGCACAAGTATGCCAATAGTTTCAAACAATAGATTAGAAAAGTATTTATGCTAGGTTGTCATGATACGGGGACGTTTTGCTAGATGGCCTCAACGTTTACTCAAGCCATCAAAATGTACTATAATTTGCTTGTCATCAATTCCTGCAAATCTCTATCTCTCTCTCAACATAGCAGATCATCATTAGACACTACTAGTAAGGTACATGTGCATTTCTTTGATTAAATACCACATGATGAGATTTGGCAACCAAATTATGAATAAATACCACACTATAGCATGTAAGCTTTGAGTCATATATGCATGATGTAGATGTTTGTTTAGTTCTTATAGTTCATCTCATTCAAAATCAATTAGTTTTATAAAGCATAAAGTAAAAAGTAAAAAACAAATAATGTCAATTCATTTAGAAAAAAAGTTTGGGCATGATACGAAAGATTCTTGAACAATGGAGAAGTGCTTGTGTTTTGAGGTTTGTGCATTATGCTTAAGTTCAACCATGGAATCTTTAGATTGTACATGTGGCAGAATCTGGTGGAATGTATATGATATCCATCAGCCAGTAGTGCTCAGATTTGTCATCTCTGCACCGTCGGATTGGCTTCATCCAATGAACATCTTTCAAAGTTATTCCCACACTATATAGGGGTATAGATATAGAAATCCTTCAATGGGAGCTTGCAAAATGCTTGCATTAGATCCCTCATTAAACACTATATGGTCATCACCAGGAGCATAAAAAATGTTTGCATCAAATCATTCTTCAGCAGTCTGTTCATTAGACACTTCAGGTTGAAGAACAACATGAGCTTGTATGTTTGCACTGGAAACTTGGTTAGACACATCAGGTTCAGTCAGTTCAGTGTTGATTGGGGGAGTTATAAAATAAGCAGAAATTGGTTTAATTTTCTTATAGATTCCCTACATACAAGCAGTTTTAAAACACCATCAGGTTTAACTAGCCAGAAATTGAATAGTTGAATTAGATATTATCAAGGATGTGATGTACCTGCTCATTGCGCATGCTGCTCTTGCAAGATACGATTGTCCATTTGCGCAAGCTTGATGCCAAGCCCGTGCTACCGCCGATGCCTCCAACGCAGGCTACACCCAGGGTTTGATCTTCATCTTCTTGTCTTTCCATTTGCTTGAATCCCGACGATCAGCATCCAATGAGGGCGCGAGGAAGAGCTCTGTCAGTCTATCCAGCGGCGGCTAGGTTAGGAGCGAACCAGACTGGAGGTTGGAGCAAACAAATTGGGGATTTTTTCCTGCTGTCGATCAATATGGGAGGTGTTCGTTTGGGTTGCAAGCCTGCTATAGAGCCTGACTTGCACTTATGGCATTGGCCCATCCAAATTGAAATGTTTTTCTTCATTTTTTTACATTGCCTGCTTGTGCGGAGGGACAAACAAAACTAGCCTGGGCGAACCTGGATGACTCAAACTAGGTGCGCACTTTCCAGCCACCCAAGGCGGCCATCCATACCAGCCCCTATGGTGGCTCTGCCCCTTTTGCGTGTTGATTGGGGTAGTGAAAAATATTCTGGTGGTGCTTTTGATTTACCCACGGAATGGTTGATGCTTGTTTCTATGAACTGAGTTCGCCAAAAATCCGAAGGATGCCGGTCTTTTCATCTTATTGTAGATTGCTTAGATCTCGATATGCCAAACATAATCGCATGAAATATACAGGAAAAGCCAGTTTGATGTGTGTTTCTACAACTAGTCTGACAACCCGTCCTCATATAACATATCAAGGATGCATCATCTTATCAGATTAACCATTCGACTTACCAATGCAGTGTGGGAAGAAAGAAGTATTGGGACTGCGTATCCAAGCAATTGATGCCATGGACTCCTTCGTAGAACCTTGTAAGCGGAAAAGAAGTTGCAGTGTGCCTGTACAAAGAGCTAGCGTAAGTTCAGTTACATGCTTCTCAAAATTTTAGTTAGACACTGATTACAAAATTGTTCAATTACCTTGCTTGGCTTAATTTAGTTTATTAGTGATTACATAATGCCATAGCCTGTTAATCCTATTATAAATTGCGCCTATCTATGTGTTTGATACTTACTATTTATAGAATTACCTGTTTCCCTGAACTTAAATAGCTACTTAAGCACGTAGATAGCTGGTCATATGTACTTCTAGGGTACAACAAAATTCATGTGTAATTTATGTTCTGATACCCTGTTTGTTTAAAAGGTTTGTTATTATGACTTGTAGCACTAGTAATATTTGCATGTTCATAGACAAACAACTGTCAGGTTTACATGAGGTACAACGTCTTTTTAACTTATATATATGTGTCAGAATCATTAGCACGACTGTCATTAGGGTCTGTTGTGTACTGGCTGCTAACTACTGATGACCCACAAGTATAGGGGATCAACCGTAGTCCTTTCGATAAGTAAGAGTGTCGAACCCAACAAAGAGCAGAAGGAAATGACAAGCGGTTTTCAGTAAGGTATTCTCCGCAAGCACTAAAATTATCGGTAATAGGTAGTTTTGTGATAAGGTAATTTGTAACGGGTAACAAGCAACAAAAGTAAACAATGTGCAGCAAGGTGGCCCAATCCTTTTTGTAGCAAAGGACAAGCCTGGACAAACTCTTATATAAAGGAAAACGCTCCCGAGGACACATGGGAGTTATCATCAAGCTAGTTTTCATCACGCTCATATGATTCGCGTTCGTTACTTTGATAATTTGATATGTGGGTGGACCGGTGCTTGGGTGCTTCCCTTCCTTGGACAAGCATCCCACTTATGATTAACTACTCTCGCAAGCATCCGCAACTATGAAAGAAGAATCAAGGTAAACCTAACCATAGCATGAAACATATGGATCCAAATCAGCCCCTTACGAAGTAACACATAAACTAGGGTTTAAGCTTCTGTCACTCTAGCAACACATCGTCTACTTATTACTTCCCAATGAATTCCCCTAGGTCCAGACAATGGTGAAGTGTCATGTAGTCGACGTTCACATAACACCACTAGAGGAAATACAACATACATCCTATCAAAATATCGAACGAATACCAAATTCACATGACTACTTATAGCAAGACTTCTACCATGTCCTCAGGAACAAACGTAACTACTCACAAATCATATTCACGTTCATAGTCAGAGGGGTATTAATATGCATTAAGGATCTGAACATATAATCTTCCACCCAATAAACCAACTAGCATCAACTACAAGGAGTAATCAACACTACTAGCAACCCACAGGTACCAATCTGAGGTTTTGAGACAAGCGGATACAAGAGATGAACTAGGGTTTGAGAGGAGATGGTGCTGGTGAAGATGTTGACGGAGATTGACCCCCTCCCAATGAGAGGATCATTGGTGATGACTATGGTGACGATTTCCCCCTCCCAGAGGGATGTTTCCCCGGTAGAACAGCTCCGCCGGAGCCCTAGATTGGTTCCGCCAAGGTTCCGCCTCTAGACGACGGCGCTTCGTCCCGAAAGCTTCCTTCTGATTTTTCCCAGGGCGAAAGACTTCATATAGCAAAAGATGGGTATCGAAGGCCTGCCAAGGGGCCACGAGACAGTGGGTGCGCCCAGGAGGGTAGGGCACACCCCCACCCTCGTGGCCAGGGTGTGGCCCCCCTCTGGTTGATTCTTTCGCTAGTATTTTTGTTTAATTCTGAATCGTGCCTCCGTGAAGTTTTAGGACTTTTGGAGTTGTGTAGAATAGGTCTCTAATATTTGATTCTTTTCCAGCCCAGAATTCCAGCTACCGGCATTCTCGCTCTTCATGTAAACCTTGTAAAATAAGAGAGAAGAGGCATAAGTATTGTGACATAATGTGTAATAACAGCCCATAATGCAATAAATATCAATATAAAAGCATGATGCAAAATGGGCGTATCAACTCCCCATGGCTTAGACCTCGCTTGTCCTCAAGCGGAAGCCGAAATCGAAAAATATGTCCACATGTTTTAGAGTAACGGACATGAGGGCATCATGGTCATTCTTGAAACAGCAACATATATAAATATATATTGTCATATGATTTCTTATGCGAAAATAACAATCTATTCATAGTGTCAAGTATGAATCAGAAACTTCATTCAAAACTAACAAACTATAATCTCGGTAAGAGTCAATATAAGAGCTTTTCAGCAAGTCCACATACTCAACTATCATTTAGTGTTTCACAATATGCTAACACTCACGCAATACTTATGGGTATGGAGTTTTAATCGGACACAAAGAAAGATAGGGGCTTATAGTGTTGCCTACCAACTTTTTACCTCAAGGGTAATGTCAACAATAATAGTTCATGATGACTTACATCCAATTGGATATATGTATCAAGATCTTTCCAACACAATGTGCTTGCCAAAGGATAAAATATAAAAAAGAAAGGTGAAGATCACCATGACTCTTGCATAAGGCATAAGACAAATGTAAAAGATAGGCCCTTCACAGAGGGAAGCAGAGGTTGTCATGTGCTTTTATGGTTGGATGCACAAAATCTTAATGCGAAAGAACGTCACTTTATATTGCCACTTGTGATATGGACCTTTATTATGCAGTTCGTCGCTTTTATTACTTCCGTATCACAAGATCATATAAAGCTTATTTTCTCCACACTAATAAATTATACATATTTAAATAGCAATTTTTATTGCTTGTAACAATGACAACTTACTTGAAGGATCTTACTCAATCCATAGGTAGATATGGTGGACTCTCATGGCAAGCTGGGTTTAAGGATATTTGGAAGCACAAGTAATATCTCTACTTGGTGCAAAGAATTTGGTTAGCATGAGGGGGAAAGGCAAGCTCAGCATGTTGGATGATCCATGACAATATACTTTATTTCAGATATAAGAAAAAATAACCCATTACGTTGTCTTCCTTGTCCAACATCAACTTTTTAGCATGTCATATTTTATATGTGAAAACCTCTCTTTCTTTATTACTTCCTATTAATTGCAACGATGACCAAAACTATGTTTGTTAACTCTCAATAATCTTTATTCATCATTACTCTTTTTATGTGAAGTCATTACTCTCCATAAGATTAATATGATCTCTTTAATTCTTTTTATTCTCTCTTTTTTCTTTAATTCCCTCAAGATCATAATAGGATAATCAGGCCCTTGACTGGGCACTAATCTTTATTATATATATGGCTCACGGACTCGATTACATGGAAGGATCATAAAGCAAAACTCAATACTAAATCAAACTAAAACTTTATTCTAACAGATCAAGATATTACCAAAAGGATCGAACTAAGGAAAACAATAAAGATAGGAGTGTGATAGTGATACATACCGAGGCACCTCCCCCAAGCTTGGCAGTTGCCCAGGGGAGTGCCCATACCCATGTGTGTATGTCTCTTTCTTTGGAGGTGGTGATGGTGATGACGATGGCAATTGTGCCCTCAGCTTCTTCATATTGTAATTGATGAGAGCAATTTCCTCCTTTAAATCATCGACCTCCGATTCCAGCTTCAAGATCTTGTCACATAAATCTCCTTTGCTTTTTTGCCGTAAACGAGAAGGAATAGATCGGTTGTTAGACAGTTTAGCCCTCTTAGGGAGACTAGAAATCTTGAACTTCACGTGCATATCCCCAGGTTGAGGTAGAGGTACATCCTCCTCCTCCTGAGTTGAATCATTTATCCTCATCAAATTAGCATCCTCATCATCATCCGCAATTCGTCCACAAGGAGATAGATCCCCATAGGTCTTTGGTTCAGCAATGAGATGTGAGGCATAGCTCTCTCCGTCAGAATCTTGAGATGACATCTTGCTCCAAATCTGCTACAGAAACAACTCTAAACAAACACAGAGGATATTTGCGTGGTATGGTGGTCAAAACCTTCGGGAGATTATATAATGAATTTTTACCAACCAAAAGAAGTATCCTGCAAGAAAACGGAATCCGGAGAGCACACGAGGTGCCCACGAGGCAGGGGCCGCGTCCAGGGGGGTAGGGTGCACCCTCCACCCTCGTAGATGCCTCGTGTCCTTCCCGGACTACTTCTTATTTTCCTATTTTCTTAAATATTCCAAAACAGAGAAAAATTGCTATTAGAACTATTTTGGAGTCGGTTTACTTACCGTACCACATACCTATTCCTTTTCAGAGTCTAAAACGTTCTGGAAAGTGTCCCTTATGTATTCCTCCGTTGTTACGGTTTCATTAACATTGGTTTCACCATTTATGGGATTACCTGAGATATAATGTTTGATCATTTGACCGTTCACCACCTTCGGATTTGTGCCTTCGAAGTTGTTGATTTTTATGGCACTGGAACGATAGACCTCCTTGATAACGTAAGGGCCTTCCCATTTAGTGAGAAGTTTTCCTGCAAAAAATCTTAAATGAGAGTTGTATAGCAAAACATAATCACCTACATTAAACTCACGCTTTTGTATCCTTTTGTCATGCCATCTTTTAACCTTTTCTTTAAACAGTTTGGCATTCTCATACGCCTGGGTTCTCCACTCATCAAGTGAGCTAATGTCAAATAGCATCTTCTCACCGGCAAGTTTAAAATCATAGTTGAGCTCTTTAATGGCCCAATACGCCTTATGTTCTAGTTCGAGAGGTAAGTGACAAGCTTTTCCATAAACCATTTTATAAGGAGACATACCCATAGGATTTTTATATGTAGTTCTATAGGCCCATAATGCATCATCAAGTTTCTTGGCCAATTCTTTCTAGATCTATTAACAGTCTTTAGCAAAATTAAATTGAGCTCTCTATTACTCAGTTCTACTTGGCCACTAGACTGTGGGTGATATGGAGATGCAATTCTATGATTAACATCATATTTAGCAAGTATTTTACGGAAAGCACCATGAATAAAATGTGAACCACCATTAGTCATTTAGTATCTAGGGACTCCAAACCTCGGAAAAATAACTTCTTTGAGCATATTAATAGAGGTGTTATGATCAGTACTACTAGTTGGAATAGCTTCTACCCACTTAGTAACGTAATCAACAACAACTAAAATATGTGTAGACCCATTACAGGAAGGAAACGGTCCCATATAATCAAAGCCCCAAACGTCAAATGGTTCAATAACAACTGAATAATTCATAGGCATTTCTTGACGTCTACTAATATTACCGATTCTTTGACATTCATCACAAGACAAGACAAACTTACGGGCATCTTTGAAGAGAGTAGGCCAATAAAAACCGGATTGCAATACCTTATGTGCAGTTCTATCTCCAGTGTGCACTACTAGAAAAACAACTATAGCTAATATGGACACTAATGGCGCACCATGTATGTGGTGCGCCACTGCTATATAGCAGTGGCGCACCAGATATAGGTCCGCCATTAATGGCCATATTACTAATGGCGCACATGGTGTGTGGTGCGCCATTACTAGTTTTGTCCTAGCCCCACACCCCTTCCCAGACTTAGCAGTGGCGCACCAGGGGATAGTGCGCCATTAATAGTTTTAACTAGTAATGGCGCACCACACCCACGGTGCGCCACTACTAACATTTTTTTCAAAACTAGTAATGGCACACCACACACCAGGTGCGCCATTAGTAACCCTGGTTACCAATGGCGCATTCTTAGGAGGTGCACCATTGGTAACCTCAGAGCAGCTAGATATTTTTGATAGCCACCTACCACACTCACTTTCCCCACTTCATTCTCTCCACCTCTACCAAGCTTGGTCTCGGCTGCCTCCTCCTCCTCACCTCATTTGCACCATAGATTCACCCAAATTAAGTGGTTAAATTTCCTTTTTTGATAGGTAAGTAAGGGGAAAGCTTTCTCTATGTTCTAGATCTACTTTTTCTCCCTCCAACAACATACACACTTTTTATGGCCTAGATCTACGTATGTTTGTGGTATTGCATATGTTTGTGTTTGTAGGTACCGGTATTTGAAATGCGATAGTTGCCAATATTTTGCCGGAATGTTGATTCATTTCCGTTTCGGCAAGAATTTGGCCCTATGCATTCTTTTTGGTCATAGTTTTTAGGCAAAGTGATGCCAAAAAAATTTTGGTTCTAAAATATCGTTTTGCTCTACCCCGCAGGTGACCATGGTCCGCACGATGACCGAAGGCATCATGAATAGGTTTTTGAGCTCCGTGAAGGCCGAGATGCTTCAAAAGAACGAGACGGAGATAAGATGTCTGTGTCGAAGATACAAGCTGAAGAGCCTTATGGACCCGGATTCCAGACAGGTGCGGGACCACCTGCTCGTGCGTGGTTTCATGGATGGCTATCGGTGGCAAGGTGATGAAGATGATTATGAAGTTGTCCATGGGAGTTGGGCTAGAAATAAGGAACGGCAGCAAGACAATAGCGGCGAGGGCGGGAGAGAAGACGAAGAATCTCTAGGACATGATCACGAAGTAGATGCAGGACACAGCCATCATGTAGAAGATGCCGGACATGATGATGAGGAAGATCAAGATGAAGGGCATGATCATGAAGATGAAGATGCCGGAGCAGACGATGATGGACCGTCGATGGGCTGGGTGCAGGACCCTCATATTCAAGAGCTGCTTCTCAAGAAGACGGGTAACGCAAGAGCTACCGCCTGAGTGAAAGCCAAGCTGGATCAACTGGAGATAGACACGGTTACTCCATTGTATGAAGGATGCAGGCCCGAGGATATCCACCTGAAATTAACGCTCATGGCTCTGGAGATGAAGGTAAAACACAAAATGACCGACGCATGCTTCGACAAATGTCTTCCCAAGGGGAACAAGTGCCCGACCAGTTTCGAGGAGGCGAAGAAAAACATGTGTCCTCTGGATTTACCACACGTGAAATACCATGTGTGCATGAACGATTGTATCATTTATCGGGACGAGCATGCAGAGTCTACCATGTGTCCGGTGTGCGGCGTCACTCGATACAAGAAGAGGAAGAAAGCTCCTCGAAAAGTGGTGTGGTACTTTCTGATCACTCCTTGTCTACAGTGGTATTTCGCGGGCCCTAAGCTAGAAAAGCTCCTGCGTTGGCACGCGGATAGGGAGGAGAAGAAGTGAGAAGATGACGGAAATGATCCGGAGATAAATAAAAAAGACAAGATGCTGAGTCACCCTAAGGATGCGAGCCAGTGGCAAGCGTTGAACTTTGAACACCCAGAATTTGGGGACGATACAAGGAACATCGTGTTGGGCACAAGCACCGATGGAGTCAATCCATTTGGCAGCCAGAGAAGCACACATAGCACCTGGCATGTGTTTGTGTGGATGTACAACCTTTCCCCTGGATGTGCATGAATAGGAAGTACATTCACATGAGTATGCTAATTGAAGGGCCGAAACAACCAAGGAACGACATCAATCTGTATCTAGGGCTGCTGAAAGAGGAGCTAGACATGCTATGGAAAATGCCAGCCAATACGTGGGACGCCGCAGCGAAAGAATATTTCCCTATGAGAGCCGTACTGCTCACGACGGTGCACGACTATCTCAATTACGGATATGTCACGGGGCAGGTGGTCCATGGATTTTGTGCATGCGTTAGGTGCATGGATGACACAACATATCGCCAGCTAGATAGAGATCCCGGGTCTTTGAAAACCGTGTTCATGGGACATCGAAGGTGGTTTCGCGATGATGACTCATGGAGAAAACGCAAGGAACTGTTCAATGGTGAAACCGAACCCTGAACACCCCCACGTACGAGGAGCGGCGAGGAAATAGACAAGCTGTTGAAAAATTGGAAAGAGTGCCCACCGCCGGGAAAGAAGCGAAAGGCGCCAGAGCCACTGCTGAAGGTATGGAAAACAAGGTATTTTTTCTGGGACTTGCCGTACTGTAAGATCCTCCGTGTGCCTCACAGCCTTGATGTCATGCATATCACGAAGAACATGTGCGAGAGTCTGCTTGGTACCTTGCTCAACATGCCAGAGAGGACCAAAGATGGGCCGAAAGCAAGGGCAGACTTGCAGTCAATGGGCATCAGGGAGGAGCTTCACACAAAACGCCCTAATGATGATGATGATGATGATGATGATGATGATGATGATGATGATGATGATGATGATGATGAGGCGAAGGACACGGAAAGTCGCCGCAAAGGCAAAAAGGCCAAGAAGATCAAATATGACTGCCCTCCCACGTGCTTCACTCTAAGTCAGGAGGAGATCGAGCAGTTTTTCACCTGCCGCGTAGGAGTAAAACTTCCTTACAGTTACGCGGGGAAGATAAGCAGATACCTAGACTCAGCGAAGCAGAAGTTCAGCGGGATGAAGTCTCACGACTGTCACGTGCTGATGACGCAGATACTTCTAGTTGCAATCCGTGGGATCATGGACGCGCACGTCCGTGAAACGCTATTTGGCCTATGCAACTTTTTCGACGCCATCTCTCGGAAGTCGGTTGGTGTGAGGCAACTCAGAAGGCTACAGGAAGAGATCGTGGTGATACTATGCGAGCTTGAGATGTACTTCCCGCCCGCATTCTTCGATGTTATGGTGCATATGCTGGTCCATATTGTGGAGGATATCATCCAACTCGGGCCGACGTTCCTGCACAGCATGATGCCGTATGAAAGGATGAATGGTGTCATCAAAGGATACGTTCGCAACAGGTCACGTCCAGATGGAAGCATAGCCAAGGGCTTTCTGACCTAAGTGCATCTCCTTCTGCATGAATTATCTAGGCATCGAGAACCCCATTGGTCTGCCCGTCAACAGGCACCTCGGCAGGCTCGCTGGATGGGGTCACGGCGAGGGTTGCCACAAAATGCATGTCGACTTCAAGGGTCGACTCGCCGACTTTGAAAGAGCAAACCTAGTCACGCTACAACACATAGACGTGGTCGATCCTTGGGTGGTAGAGAACAAAACCTTTATTGAGAAGACGTACAATAACCGAGGCCAACAGAGGACGGATGGAGATATAATCAAAGAGCAAAACTCATGTTTCACGCGTTGGTTCAAGGATAAGCTTCTGTCGTACCCTTTACATGAGCTTTCTTCTGTGGAAGAAAAACTCATATTCGCCTTGTCGCAGGGCACCGAGCACAACCTGATGACCTATGAGGCGTACGATATCAACGGCTACACGTTCTACACCGAGGAAAAGGACATGAAGAGCGATTATCAGAACTCCGGGGTAACGATGCCTACACCAGTAACGACAAGGACAGATACTACGGAAGGATCGAGGAGATCTGGGAGATGAGCTATGCTGGAGATAAGGTCCCAATGTTCTGTGTCAGATGGGCCAAGAGCGTCCTAAAAGAAGACCAGTATTTCACCACCATGGTTATACCCGAAGCCAAATCCAAGACCGCGGGCGCAACTGTCACCGCGAAAAATGAGCCATGGGTACTGGCTTCCCAAGTGGACCAATGCTTCTTCATTACCGACCCGTCAAAGCCCAGTCGTGTTGTCGTGAGGACAGTCAAAAGGAACATCATCGGAATGGATGGAGTCGCCAATGAGCAAGACTTCGACAAGTACGGTGACCCAAAGATGGAAGATGACGACGACGATGAAGTACCATACACCAAAAGAAGAAGCAGGACCACCCTACCTAAAGGACGTCCGTTCAAGAGAAGAACTCCATTTGCAAAAAAAGAAGGGCAAGAAGATTGTGAAAAGATAGCTAAGATCGAATCACGACGTGTCGGCTGCGCGTGTGTGTGTCAGTGGCAAGCTCAATTATTACATGTATCACCTGATTTCAACCATGTCATGCATCTAATTATAAATCTTTGCACAATGGTTTTATCACTCCATTTGCATTTTCCTTTTCTTTTATCTCAAATCTTAAATTATTACATGCAACTAAAAATCCAAAAAAATAAAAAAAAGTTAGTAATGGCGCACCAGGAGAAGGTGCGCCATTGCTATCATGTTGTTTATGGCGCACCCCTAAAAGATGTGCCATTGATATACCAATTTTTATGGCGCACCCCTAAAAGGTGCGCCATTGCTAACCCTCCCCCCACTAAAAGATCCCAAATCCCCAATCCCCAATCTCACACCTCTCTCAGCCCTCGACCTGCTGCCCCCGACCTGCGCCGCCGCCTCGACCCACTGCGCCGCCACCCCTACCTGTGCTGCTGCCCTGCCTCCTCGGCCCCCCCTCCCCACTTGCCCCCTCGCGCTTCCCCTCGCCCTCTGCGCCTTCTCCTCTCCCCCAGATCCGCATCGGCAACCCGCGTGCGACGCGCCCGTCGCCGGCCACCTCGCACCGTTGTGGCAACTGTCGACCTCGTGCCACACCGACGTGCCCAAGCACTCCACCTCCCTCAACTACGTCTCCCCAGACAAGCCGCAGGACGTCGGACGCCCCCGCGATGCCTTCCCCGCCACCGGCTTCCTCCTCGGCACGGCAGACTCCGTCGACAATTCGCTCCGGCGAGCTCTCCCCTGAGCCTGCTTTGCTCACCTGCAGGTCATGGTGAGCTCCTCTGTCGATCCCCTCCTTTTCCCCTTCGGTTCGTCGCCGTTTGCCGTCGTTTCCAAGCTCATCCGAGCTCCCGAATACGCATACATACGTGTGTGTGTGTGTGTGCGTGTTGCGGCTGCTTCTGTGCATGCACGCCGGCCTCGCCGCGTTCTTCTGCTGCTCCGCTATGGCTGCGGCTTGCTGCTCTATTGGCCGCCGCGGCTCCTACTGCTGTGTGTTGCTGTTGCTACTGGTGATTGTTTTAGGACCAACTAAAGGTTATTCTAATGTTGCCAGTAATTGCTGCTATCCCTTTAGTTGCTCCTGTGGTCATGCTCTTGCTTATGTATCTGATTTGGTGTTCTGGTTTGTGTAAGAACTTGGATAATGCCACTATGTTATTGATATCCTACTGTATGTAGTTCAAGTGGTTCTAGGTTGTTTCTACTGTTGTTGGCACTATGGATATAGTTGCTGGTTTTCTTGTACTGTTAATTGTGCTATTGTTATCAGTTTTGTAACATTGTTAGGATAAAATGCATGAATTACTAGTCTAAGGCTTTACTGATTGTTCTCAGTACTACTGTCATGAGGCATGCTAATTTTTTAGTCAGTATGCTACCGCTTTAAGTCACATGTACATACAGGGGTCACTTGACAGCTTGTTTATACTGTTATATAGTTTTGAAGTTTATTTAGGTGTGAACTGTAACTCCTGATTATGGGCAATTATCAGTCATGCTTAGTATTGTTTCATTATTGGTGTCATATAATTTCTTATACTTTAATTAAATGTTGAATATGACTGCTGGTTGTTACTGCAGTTTGGTCATGACATATTTTGTATTTCTCTGCTATGTTCCACTTATTAATGACGGTAGTACTGCTATTTTCCTTATGAGCACATAATATGTATCCTTCATTTTGTTTGGCTGTAATTTTACAGCATCTACTTTCCTCTGGTTGACACAACAACATGTTTATAATTGACTTGGGAACTTAAATAAATTTTTCAACTGAAGAATATTAATACATTGTGTTTGTTCACAAATTTTGGAAGACATTGATATATGACAACAGTCGAGTCTTTGTTTGTTAAGTGGTTAGCACAGCCGGGAGCATTAGTGTATGAGGTGTACTAATTACAAAATAGTAGCAGTGAGGCCAGGCCTAATAACTATAGGTAAACATAACTATAGGTAAACCTTTCCTGTACATATTTGGTTTGGTTGATTGCTTGGCATGAGCTAGATGAAATGATCCGTTTGCTTTATTGATTCGAGTGGATGTGGATGCTTGATAAAATTATCTAATGAAATGATTCCAATGCTGGCAGCTTCTGATGTTCCAATGCTGGCAGCTTCTGATTCCAATGATGGCAGCTTGTGATGTGAAATGACCCCTTTCTCCTGAAATGTTGATTAATTTCTATTTCGGTTGAGAATGGGGCAATCCTAGGTCAAGAGAATTAGCAAAGGTCATGCCCAATTTTCTTGACCTAGAAGGTGCCCGATTCTCAACCGAAACGGAAATATTCCTCTAAATCTGAGAAGAATAGATACTACCCTAATCTCATCCAATAACTCTAGTAGCCTTTTTCCTATTTAGAGTGAACATGGCCGACAACGATGAGGGCGGCGGTTCGGGGAAGCCATTCTGGCAGCTGTCCCAGGAGATGGAGGAAGAACCTCACCACTATGAGGACGCCGCGGAAGACACCGATCCCGACTACACAACCCCTAGTGGCGTCGGGGATGACACCACTGATGGTGCCGCCGGGGATGCCACCACTGATGATGGCAGCGAACACACAGATGGCAGCCAACTGAAGAGGCAACGGAAGGACCAGCGCCCGAACGTGCTTGGCACCATCAAGGAGGAATTTACTGAAGTGTCCTCCAGTGGGCATCCAACGACGCCCAAAGAATTAGTCAGTGGGTACGCGGGACAACTCGGGTGCATTCTCTGGAGAACTGTCTCGATCAACACCGAGAACCTAAGGCATCGTGACCGAGGGAATTTGCGCAACCTCCTCTTCACGAAGCTGCACGAACGATACAAGTTCCCCAGTGACTTTGCAAACACACGCCTCTCAGGGAATAGAGTGAACAGTGCCGCCCTCACGAAGATGAGCACGGCCCTGGCTACTTGGAGAGTCGCGATGAAGAGAAGGATTCTAAGTGGTGATAGTTATGAGAAGATCAAGGAGACAAATCCTTCGATTAGCAAAGCTAACTACCTGGAGTTCAAGATCAAGTGCGAGAGCAATGCATCCGTGGAATCAAGTCAGTGGGGGAAAGATATGCGGGACTTGAACTTAGGGGTCCACAAACTCGGTCTCGGCAGTTACAAAGTGGCGGAACCTTAATGGGACAAGGAGGACGCGGAGCATGCCGAGCAAGGCCTACCGCCCCTCTTCGACAAATACCACGAAAAGCAGACTAGGAACTATGTCAGGGCCCGGTACAAGGTGGACCCGGTAACAAAGGAGCTTACCATGGATCCGAAGGTGAAGGCGTTTGAGCTTGTTCTGGTAAGGAATACACCCCCGTGTAATTAGCTCCATATGGCTGCATTCTAATTAATGAAGCCAAATTTCTAAATGGTTCACGTCCCTTCTGTAGGAAACTGAAAGCAGTAGCGCAGGGTCTCAGAGTTCCCCGTCTGCCCCTTGGGACACCACTTTAAATAGGGCGTTGAACGTAATGAAACACAAGGATAAGTTTAGTAAGCCGTCGTCAGCTGGTCGTGTGGCCGGCAAAGGCTTGTCCACGAAATGGTCAGAATACTATAAGGATGGGCGAAAGGAGAGAAAGACCAGCTCGGAAAGCCAGGAGCGCGAGGTTAAAGAACTCAGGGCACAAGTGGCGTGGATTGTGGAGATAGTCCAAGAGCAAGTGGGAGACCAACTGGGAGAGGCGATTACCGCCATTATGCCTACCTTGCTTGAGGGGCTGCAGGCGTGGATTGCAGGCGGCCAACAGGGGCCACCCCCGATTCCCAGCTTCACGGGCAGCAACTCGCACAACGCGCCGGCATTGGTGTCTCCGGCGAAGGCGACATTGGTGTCTCCGGCGTCGGCCCCGGCATTGGAGCTTAATGCACCCGGGTGTGGGAAGAATACGTCGGCCGGCACCTCGGCAGCAAGCGGCCCCTCCGTCACTTGCACGCCTGCCGTTGGCGGTGCCTCGACATTAGCAGAGCTCGACGCCATCACGGTAACTATGCCTCGGCCGATGACTTCATCTCCTTGCCTTTAACTGGGCATCCCTGACGCCCTACATGTTTTCATAGGGCGCCGCTAACATTCCATGCACTCTCCTACACTTCGTGGACGGCGAGTTGATCGATGTCGCCAAGGCCAAAATCGTTCAACCGGGCAACCGCGTGTTCCACGGTAATCTGATGCCACCCACAGTGTATAGGGTTCAACTGGTTCAGGTGCTGCGGGGCTGCGACGACTTGTTACCTCCGTTTCGACCCGCTGGGGCCAACGAAGATGATGTGATGACCCTTAGCGCTTGCTTAAACTGGCCCCTTCTTTGGCCGAAGAGCCAAATTCATTTGGGGACGGGGGACACCACCCCACAGACAACACTGCCAGTCGTGCCGGCGCCGAGCCATGGCAAGACTGCTGCAACGCTACCGCCGTCAGCTGATCCAGTCATGCATATGGCACAGGATCCGGACGACGACGACGGTACATTTTCCAACGTCGATAAGTACTTCCACGAACATGGGTACGGTGACGAATTCTTGGGGCCTCCTTCTCAAGAACCCAACCCTGCAAAAGACGATCGTGATCTAGCTGGTACCGCGGAGAAACCCAATTGCAACAGGCGTCGTCTGGCGTTCAGTTCTCAGGAGACGCCTCCAGCTGCCGCCTTCACCGTGACTCAAATATCTGAGGTGCGAAATATTATCAGCCCCAACACACTCAAGAAGGTGGTCTCTGAGCAGAACTCGATCCCATTACAGCAAAAGAAGCAGAAGGGACGGGAAAGAAAAAATAACAAGGGTGTGAGCCAGCCGGCACCAAGTACGATCTGTGCTCAGGACGGGCCACTAATACCTAAGGATATCTCAAGGAGGGTTCATGTGGCGGGTAGGCCAATGCTACCGACTAATCTGCTCAATGTTGCAACCGGTGCTATGCGGAGTCTGCATGACTGTGTTCTTTCTATGGAGAAGCGACGTCTCTCCGAGAATGATGTGGCATACCCGATTTCCGTGGCCAAGGTGCCAGAGGGCAAGGGCTTTGTCGAATAGCACCATCGGGCATATGATCGTCCTGCGATTTGATGACATCTTTGCTATGTTTCACCTTCATCCGCTGCACTACACCTTCATTCGGCTATTTTTGCTGAGTATGGAGATGCGGATCATTAGAGACAAGACCCCGGACATCATGATAGTCGACCCCTTCTACATGTGTGCCAAGATCTTGGGAAGTGCTGGGGACCGGCAAGTCGCGAGTTCATACCTCGAAGGCGTCATTCTGGCGAACCCAGATAAGGATAACTTCCTCGTGCCTTACTTTTTTCTGAGTAAGTCATCCCCTCACTGCCCCGTAACATATGATTTCTTAGATTTCGATCGTTCTTTTTTTTCTAACATTCCCTGTTTTGTGCAGTGACACACATTGCACACTCATCCTCTTAAGCCCGAAATATTCCATGGCCACGTATTTTGACTCAGACCATCAGTCGAATAAAGACTACACAAATATCAAGAAAGTTCTTGATGATGCTCTCCCCGGCTACGCCAAATCTGGAGGCACCTTTAGGAGGCCAATTTATAGGTACGACAAGCACGTGTTCACCCATGTAACGACGTTCCCCTGCGTCAAGCAGCTGCCTGGCAGTCAGAAGGATGCCTACTATGCCCTCCATCACATGTGGGCGATCGTACGGGACCATAATCACCTTATGCTACCAAATAATCTCAAAGACTGGGCCACACGCTTGTCGGCAATCCAGGATGCGGACATCAGACAAGAATTCTTTTGCATCCAGTCGGAGTTTGCGGAAATCATCTTTCAAGATGTCCTTCGTACCTCGGGGCAGTTCTACCTCAAATATCAACCGTCCAATAGTGAAATAGAAACAACACTACAAATGCAGGCTGACAACGACCGCACATTCATGACCATCACGATAGACGGCGGCTTCATCCACGCTCTGGTCCCTAAGTCGAGTCTAAAGTATTGATGCTATGTAGTTCTGAAATATCGATTAGCTCATGTTGTAATTAAACTTTAATGAACTTGTATGTCTCTTTATTTTGGACAGTCGTTCAACTTATAAGTAATCGATGCTATTTATTAGTAGGACCATGAATCGTGCTATTAATGTGTTGCTTTTATCTTCCGATCCTTTTGTTGCATACTTATATATTGCTTATATATTATCTGTGAATTGCTACTAACATTTTGTTTGTCTAGTGCATAGAGATGCCGTTGTATGTTGTGTACAAGGGTAAGGTTCCCGGAGTCTACGACGACTGGGAGGAGTGTCGGAGATAGGTTCACCATTTCAGCGGTAACAGTTACAAAGTGTACACCACTAGGGCGGAGGCGGAAGCTAGATACGCGCGTTATCTAGCCGGAGAGAGGAGGGAGCGGAGGAGGAACCGGATGAAGACCAGTTTCATCGCGATGATGCTCATCGTGACCGCAGCTCTCTTCTATGTGATGGTAGTTTAGATGATCGATATCGACTTTGTAATGTGACGACAAACTCGGCTAATATGATGAACTTTGCTAATGCCTCGAGACCTAAACTTGGCTAATGTTTGAACTTTGTTCACTATTTCGAATTTGGAGACTAATATGATGAATTCTATTATGTGATGTTTATATTCTGTGTTGTAACATATTGTGTAACCTGTGCAAATACCAGAAAAGCAAAAAAAAACTAATATTCATAGTGGCAAATATGGCCCCCAGTAGTGGCGCACCATATTGAGCATTAGTGGTGCACCAAGGCTAAATACCAGTGGCACATTATGGGGCATAGTAATGGCGCACTTGGGGGCATACTTGAAGGTAAATATGGCCCCTTATGAGGCATAGTAATGGCGCACTGTTGGACATAGTAATGGCGCACTATGTGGTGTGCCACTATTATCTGGGATACTAATGGCGCAACAGAGGTGCGCCATTACTATTTGTTACTAGTGGCGTGTTAATAGTGGTGCACCTATAGTGCGCCATTAATAGCAAAAGCTGGTGCGCCACTAACAACCTTTTTCTAGTAGTGGTGGTGTCCTCCGTAAGCCTCGGAGTGACACTTGCGTAGGATCTGTTCCTGCTCATGCTCAGGTACACAACGTCTAATAACACCATATACTCCTTTATAAAGGTGTGGGTCATCCCAGAAGTAATGTCTTAAATAATAGAAAAACTTTTCCTTTTGCTGGTATGTGAAACTAGGTGGTATAAATTTGGCAACAATGTAATTAGCATAATCAGCATACCATGGAGCAGTACGAGAAGCATTTATGACAACTAATTGTTCATCAGGAAAGCTATCATCAATAGGTAGTGGGTCATCAAGAACATTTTCTAACCTAGACAAGTTGTCTGCAATGGGGTTCTCAACTCCCTTTCTATCAATAATATGCAAATCAAATTCTTGTAGTAAGAGAACCCATCTAATAAGTCTAGGTTAGCATCTTTCTTTTCCATAAGATATCTAATAGCAGCATGATCAATGTGAACGGTTACTTTAGAGTCAACAATGTAAGGTCTGAACTTATCACAAGCAAATACAACTGCTAAAAATTCTTTTTCGGTAGTAGCATAATTTCTCTGGGCACTATCTAAAGTTTTACTAGCATATTGGATAACATTTAGTTTCTTATCAACTATTTGTCCTAGAACATCACCTACAGCATAATCACTAGCATCACACATAATTTCGTAGGGTAAATTCCAATCAGGTGGCTGAACAATAGGTGCAGAAATCAAAGCTTTCTTAAGTATTTCAAATGCTTCTACACAATCATCATCAAAGACAAAAGGAATATCTTTTTGTAAGAGGTTAGTCAGAGGCCTAGAAATTTTAGAGAAGTCTTTAATGAACCTCCAATAAAAACCAGCATGACCAAGGAAACTTCTTATACCTTTGATGTCCTTAGGCCACGGCATCTTTTCAATAGCATCGACTTTAGCTTTATCAACTTCAATACCTCTTTCAGAAATTTTATGCCCCAAGACAATACCTTCATTAACCATAAAGTGGTACTTCTCCCAAATCAAGACAATATTAGTTTCTTCGCATCTCTACAAAACTCGGTCAAGGTTGCTCAAGCAATCATCAAAAGAAGTTCCATATACGGAAAAATCATCCATGAAAACCTCAACAATCTTTTCACAAAGATCAGAGAATATAGCCATCATGCATCTTTGAAATGTAGCAGGTGCATTACATAAACCAAAAGGCATACGTCTATAAGCAAAGGTACTAAAAGTGCAAGTAAAAGTGGTCTTATCCTGATCCTCTTTTGACAGATGTATTTGAGAGAAACCGGAATAACCATCTAGAAAGCAAAAATGGGTATGTTTAGATAATCTTTCTAGCATTTGATCAATAAAAGGTAAAGGGTAATGATCTTTTCTAATAGCCTTATTTAATTTGCGGAAATCAATTACCATCCTATAAACTATAACAATTCTTTGTCGTATCAATTCATCTTTATCATTAGGAACAACAGTAATACCTCCCTTCTTAGGGACACAATGGACAGGACTTACCCACTGACTATCAGCAACGGGATAAATTATACCTGCCTCCAGAAGCTTCAGCATTTCTTTTCTTACCACTTCTTTCATCTTAGGATTTAACCGTCCGGTGATCAACAACCGGTTTAGCATCTTTCTCCAATTTTATCTTGTGTTGGCATAGAGTGGGACTAATGCCCTTAAGGTCATCAAGAGTATATCCAATAGCAGCACGGTGCTTCTTCAAAGTTTTCAATAATTTCACCTCTTCCTGCTCTCAAAGGTTAGCACTAATAATAATAGGATATATCTTCTTTTCATCAAGATAAGCATATTTAAGAGTATCAGGTAATGGTTTACGCTCAAACACGGGATCACCCTTGGGTGGTGGAGGATCCCCTAGGATTTCAACAGGCAAGTTGTGTTTCAAAATAGGTCCCTGTTTAAAGAATACTTCATCTATTTCCCTTCTTTCATTCATAAACATATCATTTTCATGGTCTAGCAAATATTGTTCTAAAGGATCATTAGGAGGCACGACAATAGAAGCAAGACCAATAATTTCATCCTTACTAGGCGATTCTTTATCATGGGGTTGTCTACGAAATTTAGCAAAGTTAAAGACATATCATGCATAATTTCTTCGTATAAAGAATGAGGTATTGCAGTCGCACTAGCACCCATATCACATAAGCCATGATAGCAATGATCTCCTATTTTAACGGAAATAACATGCATGCCTACAACATGTCTATGTTTATTTTTAGTATCGGGTCTAGCAATTTTAGCAGCTTCATCACAGAAGTAAATAACATGCCCATCAATATTATCGGCCAAGAGATCTTTAACCATAGCAATACTAGGTTCAACTTTAATTTTCTCAAGGGGTGTAGGTGTTCTAGTATTACTCTTACGAACCATAACTGAAGCTTTAGCGTGATCCTTTATTCTAAAGGTGGTTTCTCAATATAAGCAGTAGGAACAATAGGATTGACATTATAAGTGATAGTCTTTTCTTCAACTTTATAGGTTCAACTACTTTTACTTCAGTGGGAGGATGATATTTAAACCACTTCTCCTTAGGGAGATCGACATGAGTAGCAAATGATTCACAGAAAGAAGCTACTATCTTAGAGTCAAGTCCACATTTAGTGCTAAATTCACGGAAAACATCGGTATCCATAAAATGTTTAACACAATCAAACTTAGGTGTCATACCTGACTCCTTACCTTCTCGAGATCCCAATCTTCAGATTTGCGTTTAATTATTTCCAATAAATCCCATCTGAATTCAATAGTCTTGATCCTAAAAGAACCAGTACAAGAAGTACAGAGCATGGAGCAATTGTTGAGAGAAAGTCGAGCATAAATTTTTTGAATAATAATTTCTCTTGAAAGCTCATGATTGAGGCATGAATATAACATTGACTTAAGCCTCCTCCAAGCTTGAGCGATGCTTTCTCCTTCGCGAGGCCGAAAATTATATATATAATTACGATCACGATGAACCTGATGCATAGGATAAAACTTCTGATGAAATTCCAATTTCAATCAATTGTAGTTCCATGATCCCATATCATCACATAGCCTAAACAATGTCAATGCCTCTCCCTTCAAAGATAAAGGGAAGACCTTCTTCTTGATAACATCCTCGGGCATACCTGCAAGCTTAAATAATCCACAAACTCCATCCACATAGATTAGGTGCAAATCGAGATGCAATGTTCCAACTCCTGTAAAGGGATTAGCTAGCAGTTTCTCTATCATACCCAAAGGAATTTCAAAGTAAACATTTTCAGTAGATTCAGTAAGTTGAGGAGCAACTCTTTCCTCTACTGGTCGGGGTGAAGATACCCCGAACAAGCCCCGCAAAGGATTACTTTCCATAGTAACAAGTGACAGTAAATTTCAGCACATTATATAAAAATTTTCCTTACCAATTTCCACTTACCAAAGGCGCTTCACTCCCCGGCAACGGCGCCAGAAAAGAGTCTTGATGACCCACAAGTATAGGGTATCTATCATAGTCCTTTCGATAAGTAAGAGTGTCGAACCCAACAAGGAGCAGAAGGAAATGACAAGCAGTTTTCAGTAAGGTATTCTCTGCAAGCACTAAAATTATCGGTAACAAATAGTTTTGTGATAAGGTAATTTGTGACGGGTAACAAGCAACAAAAGTAAACAAGGTGCAGCAAGGTGGCCCAATCCTTTTTGTAGCAAAGGACAAGCTTGGACAAACTCTTATATAAAGGAAAACGCTCCCGAGGGCACATTGGAATTATCGTCAAGCTAGTTTTCATCACGCTCATATGATTCGCGTTCGTTACTTTGATAATTTGATATGTGGGTGGACCGGTGCTTGGGTGCTGCCCTTCCTTGGACAAGCATCCCACTTATGATTAACTACTCTCGCAAGCATCTGCAACTACGAAAGAAGAATTAAGGTAAACCTAACCATAGCATGAAACATATGGATCCAAATCAGTCCCTTACGAAGCAACACATAAATTAGGGTTTAAGCTTCGGTCACTCTAGCAACCCATCATCTACTTATTACTTCCCAATGCCTTCCCCTAGGCCCAAATAATGGTGAAGTGTCATGTAGTTGACGTTCACATAACACCACTAGAGGAAAGACAACATACATCTTCTCAAAATATCAAACGAATACCAAATTCACATGACTACTTATAGCAAGACTTCTCCCATGTCCTCAGGAACAAACATAACTACTCACAAATCATATTCATGTTCATATCAGAGGGGTATTAATATGCATTAAGGATCTGAACATATAATCTTCCACCGAATAAACCAACTTGCATCAACTACAAGGAGTAATCAACACTACTAGCAACCCACAGGTACCAATCTGAGGTTTTGAGACAAAGATTGGATACAAGAGATGAACTAGGGTTTGAGAGGAGAAGGTGCTGGTGAAGATGTTGACGGAGATTGACCCCCTCCCGATGAGAGGATCGTTGGTGATGACGATGGTGACGATTTCCCCCTCCCGGAGGGATGTTTCCCCGGCAGAACAGCTCCGCCAGAGCCCTAGATTGGTTCCAACAAGGTTCCACCTCGAGACGGCGGCGCTTCACCCCAAAAGCTTCCTTCTGATTTTTTCCAGGGCGAAAGACTTCATATACAAAAAGATGGGCACCGGAGGCCTGCTAGGGGGCCCACGAGACAGGGGGCGCGCCCCCCACCGTCGTGGCCAGGGTGTGGGCCCCTCTGGTTGATTCTTTCGCCAATATTTTTTATTAATTCCAAAACGTGCCTCCGTGAAGTTTCAGGACTTTTGGAGTTGTGCAGAATAGGTCTCTAATATTTGGTCCTTTTCTAGCCCAGAATTCCAGCTACCGGCATTCTCCCTCTTCATGTAAACCTTGTAAAATAAGAGAGAAGAAGCATAAGTATTGTGACATAATGTGTAATAACAGCCCATAATGCAATAAATATCAATATCAAAGCATGATGCAAAATGGACGTATCACCTACACTTAATGGTTCAGATATTTCAGTAATATTTAGTACCTGTAAAGTTCACAGGGTTTCAAAATTCCGTCCCTAGGATTAGACACTAGTCATGTTGGATTGTTGGTCATAGTGACATTGACCCAGATTACTACTGCAGGCCAAGTTTGTAGACAATTTTACTTGTCTTTCTTATTCATTCGATATGATATCAAATTATTCACTTTGATTAGTTGCAAACAATAAGTGGTAGATCAACTTCTTGATTCAGATTTTGGACGGTCTCTTACTGCAGTTACAATTTTGCATACTTGTACTAGTAAGCTCACAAGTAACGATTGATTCACTACCTCTGTGCTTGCCTTGTCATATTTGTTGTCGACATTATTTTAGGGTGGACCACCCTGTTTCAAAACATTGGAACCGCAGACATGAGTGAACAGAAAGAAAAGTGTCATACCCACATTTTACATATACTACGATCTTTTACATGGAATACAATCTGCCTACTTGCTTTGTATCGCACTACCAGCACTCCACCCTTGAAACTAAACATTATGCCACTCATAATTCCTTTGTTTATTTGTTCAAATACGAATTTGATATGATTCTAATGTTCCTACTTCAGTTTTGAAATGTGTGTCCGCCCCTTATAGAGACATAAGAGGTTTGTATTTTCTGTGTGTGGTCTGGTCAGCACGGTTGGGGTATGTACTTTTTATACACAGGGGTTTGTAGAGAGACACTCTTCGAGTTGAATCTGCAATGCATTACATAGATAATCTGACTACTTTTTATGTTTTCATGAATTTCAGATAGTGAACAGCATCATAATAACTATGAGCTTGCACGCTTGAAAAGAATGAAGCAGAACAATGCCATGGCTATCAAATGTGGAATTAAGGAACAGAGATCCAGTCTGGATGCAATGCAATGCAAATGCTCTCCACCTACAGATTTGTGTTCAGAATATGATCCTAACAATGATTCTGAGCTAGAGGGAGACCTAAGTCAATGTAGCTCCCCAGTTGAGGAGTCAAAGGGAGATGCCCTATCTTTATTCACCCATAAAGGTGCTTGCTCTAACTTTGCAAGGTTATATTGGTCGCACATATCTTGCAACGGATGCTTTGCATTGCTTCTACTTTGTTGCACTACCATTTGCTTAGTTTACACATCGTGTATGGGAATACGCCATGCCTATCCATTTTCAGTGCATATTTCATCTGTCATCATACCATATTTATCCAATATCCCATTAGGTGTAGTTACAATATCACCGGACCCAAAAAACACGGCCCCAACTCTAGCAGACTCTAGCCCTACTACACTAGCCATCTCTGACGCCCAACTGCATCAAACAGTATGATGATACCGGTTGACATAGCACCAGCTCAACGACGCAAAAGCCCCATTCTAGCAAAGAGTACACCAAATCCAGTTGCCAAATCCCTTTTCAAACGAGAGAGAGAGAGAGAGAGAGAGAGAGAGACCCAATTGCAGCAAATAGGACGTCTGTTCCACTTCTTCCTAGTTTAGAAGACGAAGCTTATATTGTTGTCACAAACTTTGTGTGCATATTTCCTTCATGGAAAGATTATACCACAGACAAAGAACAATTTCAAATCTTCCTCCCCAAGTTACGTGTAAGTAATGTACTAATGTTATTCGATGTAATTAGTGCATATGTTTCTGCTCACAGAAGACACAAGGTTTCATTCTTTTAAATAGGCGAGGATCAAACTGGATAGTCAAGACGAGCAAGGGTTGGTTGCGCTTTTCAAGCACTCGTTGATGAAGTATCATTCCTACCTGAGGCAAGCGCACTTTGATGGAAAGACTCTGAAAGAAATTTCTGTAAAGTCACCGGTGCTACATTTATTAGATAGTGACTGGAATAATCTTGTTACACATTGGTCTCGTCTGCAGCGTAAGGTACTGTCTATTATATCACATCACAATTTGAACCACATTTCTGCATGTGCCTTACCGTCTCATTTGTACAAAAACTGTTTGCAGAAGAATATTCATTCTCAAGGGACCACAGAATCTCACAACTATACTGTGTTGCTCTTGTGAGTACCTCTTGCCTTGTATGACCATACTTACTTTCATAGCTGGTTGATTGTGTAGCATCACTGCACATGTTAGCCTCCTTATCCTCCATTTGGTGGACATTATACGATCTACATA
Source organism: Triticum aestivum (assembly GCF_018294505.1). Classification (NCBI taxonomy): domain Eukaryota; kingdom Viridiplantae; phylum Streptophyta; class Magnoliopsida; order Poales; family Poaceae; genus Triticum; species Triticum aestivum. The sequence goes on from NC_057798.1 coordinate 238,507,367, forward strand.
GACTCTTTCATAAATTTAGAATCAACCCAATGCTTTTGAAGAGGTTTAGCTCTATAGTCCTCTTGTAAGGACCAAACGTCTTCTATCATTGTACTTACATTAACAGCTACTCCCTCCGTCCCCTAATGTAAGAGCGTTTTGTACAGTACACCAGTGTACAAAACACTCTTATATTATGGGAAGGAGGGTTTGGTTCATTGTGTAGCATTACTCTGCATCTTATCTCCCTCGCCCACAATTTACTAAAAGATATTAGGTCTATATTTAATCTTACCAAAAAGTTGAATACACGGACAATGCTAGTGCAGAAGTGTAGCCCGTTGCTCTTGTTAGTACACTTTTTCCTGTAACACTTGTACTTATAGAGATAGGTAGTTAATTATGTAGCATCAATCTACATCTTATCTTCATTATCCTCTATCACTTCAAGTATTATCATATCTATAATTACTCTCTACAAAATGTAGAGTACATGCAATGCTTATGAAGAAGTTTCTGTGCTGAAATTCTTGAGTCATCCTTCCCTTGACATGGAGAAGGGCATTATAGAGCAGGTGTTAACTATTAATGTAAGCCAGTCATTCTAAAGCATTTATCCTCAACTGCTGTTCAATTTGCTCATACTCCCTATCATCAACTGCTGTTTAGTTTGTTGTTTCTATTAAAATGCGTGTTCGCAACAAATGTAAGTTCCAAATTTTAGTTGTAAAACCAAATTCCTTATTCATACCATGCACATTACTCAATACAGATCCAATGATTTTCTTTAGCCCTGCATGTATGCTTGTTTTTGTTGTCTATAATCCACTGTGTGGTGAAGCAGCCCACATTTGCACCTTTTCATTTTTTGCTTTATCTTACTGAAGTGGCTGATAATATGAACAACATGCCATGCACATTAACCAAAATAGATGCAATGATTGTCTTTTGCGCTTCATCTATGCTTGTTTCGTTGACATGATAATCCAGAGTGTGGTGAAGCTCCCTGCATTATGAAAAATGCCAAATTATGCTATTGACATTTTGAACTGTCTCTTTATTTTCTAATTTGAAATTAGATGGAATTGACAGCACAGTTACTATCTTTATTATATGCGTGCAAAACCTGTCATCTCTGTGCTTGTTTCAGGGTGATATGTCTGATGGCATGCACAAGTCTGTTGAAGGCTGTGAGACAAACCCAACACATATTGCAGCAAAGAAGGCAAACCATCTTGAAGATAGCGAGACAACCCCAAAGTCATGTCTTGATGCAGTCTTCAAGTTACCTGAGACTAGCAGTCACACAAGCTCACAGAATTCGTTGCTTGAATCAGTTCAACTTCTGCAATGTCAACTTCAAGCAGAAAGACATTCTGCAACTCAACTTCGACTTGAAGTCCAATCTCTAAGGAAGATCGCGTAGAACTCCAATGAGAACCTCATTGCTAATGAGCTACAGCTGAAAGCTATGACCAACATGCTAGGCCGGTCTCACAGGCTTGCTCGGCTGCTTGCGCAGCAGCTCCCGCGCAAGGCTAACCTTTCTTGTACTGTCTTGGAAGTGGTCTTGGTTCAGTATTATTTTGCTATGCTGCAATGGAGCCTAGTTTTTGTAATCTACTTGTTCATTGCGCTTTATGATTACTGGTGGCGAACTTCGATGCCCAGTGGATGTAATATACCATAAATCCTTTATTATATAGTGTAGGTTTATTCTAAGTTATTATCCCGTAATTTCTTTATTGTATAGAGTAGGTTTGTTCTTAATTCCTAGTAGTTACCGTATATGCCATCATTCGCTATCTGAAAAAAAGACGAAAATCTGATGTAGGCTACCGGGCTGAAACATTCGCCTCTAAGCGGGCCACAAATTGGGCCGGCCCGCAACTTTCTTGGGCATGCGCTGACTGGCCATTTGGGCCCTTCGTGCACACTGTGCGCCAGGCCCACAACTTACATGGGCCTTCGTTGGGCCCAACATTTAGTTGGGGCCTTCTGTGGACCCAACGCTGAGTTGGGCCCATGTAGCTTCGGGCCTTTAACATGCTGAATATCCTCCTGGCCTGTTACGGCCCAGAAGATACCAGGGGCCTTTAGCAGGCTGAAATGCATGTTAGGCCTCAATTTTTAATAGTTGTCCATGTGCCTTTAGCAGGCTGAAATGTAGACCAAAACATTATTGGCCCAGTTATGTGACGGGCCATTACCAGGCCGAACATATCTTGAGCTTTAGTTGGCCCACTGATACCTTTAAGAGGCCGAAAGCTTAATAGAGGCATAACGGGCCGAAGTATACTGCAGGCCTTTAACATGCCCAAAGTCAAGTTGGTTGAACTGTTGCCACCTTGATCATGGGACGTTAGTGGGCCGGATGTCGCTTCTGACCATATATAGCCCATGGGCAGCACGGGCCATTACTAGACCGAAAGTCACATCGGGCTGAAATGGGTCCATGTCTACATCGGGCCACTAATAGGCCAAAATCTCACTGTGCCGTAATTGGGCCAAAGACTCGGCGAACAATTAACAGACTAGATCTAGCGGTGGACCATAAATGGGCCATGTTTAATCAGGCCATTAGTGGGCCAGCCCACCAGTACCTGAGTAAATCAAACGGGCCTTTGACTGGGCCGGCCTTTTTAACCTATATGGGCCTCTGTTGGGCCCTGCCATGTGTCAATGTACCATAGGCATGTCTCCTCCATTGGACTGAAGACATCTGGCCCATCGCGGAGCTGACACGTGTTTCCTCCAGCCAATAAGAATTTTACATGTGGAAAATCGCAATTGGTCGTTGCTGTTAACGGGTTATCGGATTCAAAACCGGACCCGATAGCTTAATGGTGACCCGTTACGGTCGATGCCATGTGTCGGTTACCCTTAACGAAAGCACTTCCATGACGCGTCATTTATCGTCATGGGAGTGAACACTTCCGTGATGATAATTTGAGTATTGTCATGGAACAGTTCTACGACAACACAGGTATGACTATCTTGATTCTGTTATAAAATCGTCATGGATGTGCATGCATGATAGAAAATGTGATCTACTGTGACAAACACGTATCATCAAGGAAGTGTATTTTCTTGTAGTGTATAGTCATTGTTATGAGCGAATGCACTCATACCGCACATCATCTTCTCTCTTGTTGACACCAAATTAATATCACTCCAAAGGGAAATTTGTCCATTTTCTTAATCATCCAAATATGATTTCAAATCATTCAAAAAGTGTTTGTTCCTGAAAACAATAAAGGGTACAAGGTTTTTCTATTTGATGAATATTGATTAGTGAAACGACAAAAATCTGTGAAATCCAAGGTTAAAGCAAGCAAAATACTCTTGGAAAACTCTATAAATTTGAACCATGAATAGACGGTTGGTGGTCCAACGCTTAGTAAAAACATCCGGTGACTCAGAAACATGCACAAGACGAATGACCCTTAGACTCTGTATGTACTACCCCAACACAATAAGATTGAGTGCCTCGTGAATGTCCACGAGCTGCAGTCTACCAACATCACGGATGTTAGAACGCTTCTAGATGTGTCCCGTGTTGAAATATATTGTCTGTCTCACTTCATCATTTCACGCGTTTAAAAATAACTGGTTGAAGCATAAGTTCAATATGGTATCTGAGCTAAGAGGTCTCAAGTTCAAAACCTTGCCAACTAAGTGTATTTTAAGAAGAGGCGAATAATAGGGGAACGTTAGCCCACGAGGATGCCTCAAGTGAATGATCCATCCTGGATGGTTAGCTCGCCAGCGTACCCGAGTGTGATGCTTCCCCTCGACCCAGAATCGTTTGCTCAGCACATAGCTCAGCGTGATGCTTGGCCAGGCTAATTCGAACGAGCATGCCTCGTGCGCCAGGAAGCTGATCGGCACGGGCCATGCCCCTATACCATGGAAAAAATTAAAAAAGGTTTGTACCGATCACATGAAAAAACTGAGATAATTTTCATTTCCTAAAATAATTCAAAGGTGAGGTGTTTAGGGAATTTAAAAAAAATCACGTGGTAAAATTTAGGAATTTTTCTCTAGAAACATGGCAATTTTTTGAACTGTATCTAATGATCACATGGAAAATTTAGGAAAAATATTGTGTTTCCAAAAATCATGATAAAGATTTAGAAAAATTGTAATACTCACAAGGCAAAATGAGGTGGAAATTGTTTCTCTAGAACATGACAAATTTTGAAAAATTGTTTGTAGTCATCACACATAGAGGATTTATCCAAATAAATCATTTCATGAGTGGAAAATAAATTAAGTTTTTTAAATAGTCACATAATTTGCCAAGGTATGTTTGACAAATTTGCCAACATATGTTCCACAAATTTTCCATTGTATACAATTTGTTTTACCATTGTTTGTTCAATATATTTCTCATGGTATGTATTTTCTTGCTATGGTGAACCCTAGCAATAATTTGCCAACATAATTTACCATCGTATGTTCAAATAAAACTGTCATGGTATATAAAATAAGATTTTTCATAGTCAAAAAATAAATTCGTCATGGTCTAAGAAATAATTTTGCACGATAGATCATGAAAATTATTTACCATGGTATGTAAAAAAATTGCATCGTCTAAAAAATAAAAATATGCATATACTGGAATAAATGACATTCTACTGTATGAAAAAACATGAATAAATAAAACTGCCATGGTCCATGGCAACTTTGAGAGACAAAATGTTATTATAGATCATGGAAAAGTTGAAAAAAGAAAAGTTTGTAACAGTGAGAGGACAAAACTTAGGAAAAACAAATAGAAAATATTCTTGTAAAAGATGTTAACATGGCAAAAGTAGGAATTTTTGTTGCTAAAACTACATGGAAAATGTTTTGGTTAAAAAAGAAATGTAAAATATTACAGGCAAATTTAAGTAGAAATGTACTCCCTCCGTCCGTTCCAAAAAATACACTAAAGTTAATACTCCCTCCGTCCCAAAAAATGTCTCAACATTAGTACAACTTTGTACTAAAGTTAGTAATAAGTTGAGACACTTATTTTCAGACAGTGGGAGTATTTTCTAAAAAATAATTTATGGCAAATTAGATATGTAGATCATGGCAAATTAGGAGAAAAAACTACTAGTATCATGTCAATTATACATAAAATGGCCAAATTTACTACCTATACCATGGCGAATCTTGTTTGCATGTTCAATTTTTAGAAAAAACCATGATATTGGCAAAAGAGCTAATTAGCCATGGTGAATTTAGAGAAAGTATTTTGTAAAGCAATAAATAGGCAAATTCGCTCTATACATCATGGCAAATGTGGAGAAAAATTACTGTATCAAGGAAACTATAGATACCATGACAAATTTATTACCTATTATCATGGCAAATGTCGTTTTCCATGGCTAATTTCGAGAAAAAACATGGTATTTGCAAAAAGCTAAATTAGTCAATAGTTAAACGTTGTTATGGCAAAAAAAACATTAGTTAATAGGCATGTGAAAAAATACACTAAAGTTACCATGGCAACACATCTTAAATTGCTATGGGAAAATCATCTATAGATGGCATGTGCAAATGACAAGTGTTGACAGCTATTTTGATAAGTAGTTTCCTTGTGAAGGAAAATCTAAAAACACAAATTGCCACCCCTTAAAGATATACAAAGATATAGCCATGTGCGACCACTTCTTAATGTAATAGTCGTCGTGTACCCAAATTGTCCAAATGCCACCAAACAACACAAAGTGATTCATCATGAAAAATAGCCACCTCCTACTAGCCTCTATGTGTACAAACTGTCCAAATTGTCACTAACTCCCAGCAAAAAATTGCCACTAACTATACTACCTCTCTTTCGGCTTTTAGGGCTTAACTCAAAAAAATTGTTTTACCGTTTTGTAGTTCTCAATTACATTGTTGTTTATCACATGTTCGAATTTCAAAGTACATTAAAATATTGCATGCAAGGATTAAAAGAAAACTTATCAATGCATATAGTAAAACTTTCTTATCATTTATTGGTTACACATGTATGCATTGCAATTAATGCATTGTTGAACACAATTTTTTGATAAAGACTACTCCCTCCTTGTTTATAGGGCTTATCTCAATTTTTCATTTCACAAATTTAAAGGGCTCATTTCCATCTCCTTTTGAGATTCTGAGGCGCATTAAATCTTTGCAGGAGGAACTCACCGATGCATGTAATGCTACTACTCATCTAGTGGTCAAGCATGCATGCACTGCGATTAATCCCAATTAATGCATTAATTTAGTTTGGTTAGTTTTGTAAAGTACAAGATACATTCCTCCACTCATCATTTGCCTTGGTTGATGAGATTTCATATTTGAGCCCTATAAACTGGAAAGGAAGGAGTAGTGCATTAATGGAGTACCTTTCCAAACTACAAAAATTATTGCACCACTCACCATATACCTTGGTTGATGAGATTTTTGAATTGATCCATCAAAACCGGAAGGGGGGAGTATGTTCCAATGCACCTAGAATGCTAATGGTTGCTACTTCTATCGATGTTGCCCTCTAATGCTAGTTCCCCAACCCCTTAACCAATGCCCTTAGCTAAAAACTTGCCCCTAAATCCATGTTGAGATGAACTGGAAAATCATGGGTGGATGATTTGTGTCAATGGCAGAGAGGGGCTGGAGGCGCAGATGCAGGCGAGACTGGAAGAGCTCCGCCACCACGGCATGACCGTCGTTGAGCACCAGCTCGGCCTAGTCCATCAAGCATGCCACATCAGAGCGCACAGAAACGTGGCATACATCACTCCAAGCACCATATCTTGCTGGAGAGAGGAGAAGATGGTTCGACCTTGTCGCGTTGAACCAGCCCTGATGCGGTAGTGTCGATCTCGACGGGCAGCGCGCGCGAGGGGGGAGGGTACCACCGGACACAGCCAGGAGCCGTTGTGCGCCACTGCGAGCCATGATGTGACTGTCGTTGCTCCTTCGCGGCTGCCTTGTCACTGTGAGTGGAAAGTGGAGGAGCTGCGTCTTGCTTATAGGACCGAGGGGGTGGAGAAGGTCGGCCTTGGAGGTAGTAACTTATATTAGTGTCATATGCATGACACTGGTATAACTTATTCCCACTATGACCAGCCTAATACTGATGAACCTTATCATTTGTGTAAAAGAAATATTTTGTGGCCTACATGGATCACACGTCTACCTAATTGAGTCTGTTGAAATATATCGTTCGTCTAACGCTATGCATGAAATCTAAGCCGCACAGTCACCTTATTAATCTTCTACACCTAATTAATATTAAGAGACAGTGCGTTTCTTCGTCTTTTGGTCCATCCTGAAGTTGATAATAATTATCCACCATGCCACCCATAAGTTAGAAAAATACCCCTCCATTTTTAGGTCGCCTGCTCCGATTTTCCTCGTCCATTCAAAAGTTGATAGTAGTTACCCACCATGCCACGCATAAGTCAGAAAACACCCCTTTGTTTTCAGGTCATTTCGTTGCACGCATTGTTTCACCTCAAAAAAGAAATGTGAAACAAGGACTCGAACCATGGTCACGTTAAAGGAGCCGCCATGCACGAACCAAGTCATCTAGCCAACGTTGCTAGGGAAATAAAGGAAGGTACCCTTTATTGATTAAGCGAGTTTTCTCAAAAAAAATAGATGCCACAAATTGATCCTGTAAATCCATCGCTCACGATGGGAATCCCTTCCGCGTCGCACACGACTCATCGTATTTTTCCTACACTATGCAACAACCTCATTGTTCCTTTTTGGGGCCACGCTGGCCAGACGTACTCCCCGGCCTTTGCCTTTTCTACGCAGCAACCGTATTGTGCCTTTTTCGGGCATCATCGAACTGTGCCACGCTAGGCCAAAACGAAAAAAATTGCCACCATGGACGATCAAACTCTTACTGCCTCCCTTCGGTTCACGAGGGTTCAACCAATTCAACTAGCTTTTGATTGTGATAGAAGACATGATTCACTTATTAATCAATAGTCCAATATCGTTGCCATTTAGTATTGGGCTGTTGTCCCATGGAGGACGTGTATGAGGTGTGTGTGCAGTTCGACGTGGCCTTATGTCTTTAGTAATAATCATGTTGAGAAATCGGCACCCTTCACCAACACACTCCGGCCATAGGCGCCACCTCGCAAATGCCTGCTACTTCTTGAGTTTGCGTTGGTTTTTCCCTTGAAAAGGAAAGGGTGATGCAGCAAAGTAGAGATAAGTATTTTCCTCAGTTTGAGAACCAGGGTATCAACCCAGTAGGAGACAACGCACAAATCACCGAATACCTGCAGAAACAATCAAACAAACTTGCACCCAACACAATAAAGGGGTTTCCAATCCCTTCATGGTTACTTGCAAAAGTGAGATATGATAGAAATAGATAAACGATAAAGGAAATATTTTTGGTATTTTTGGTTTATAGATTGGAAAGTAAAATATTGCAAGAATAGTAGATTGGAAACTAATATTGTAGATCGGAAACTTGTATGATCGAAAAGAGACCTGGGGGCCATAGGTTTCACTAGTGGCTTCTCTCAAATTAGCAAATAATACGGTGGTTGAACAAATTACTGTGTAACAATTGATAGAAAAGAGCAAAGTTATGAAGATATCTAAGGCAATGATCATGAATATAGGCATCACGTTCGTGTCAAGTAGACCGAAACGATTCTGCATCTACTAGTATTACTCCACACACCGCTATCCAGCATGCATCTAGAGTATTAAGTTCATAAAGAACGGAGTAATGCATTAAGTAAGATGACATGATGTAGAGGAATTAACTCAAGCAATATGATGAAAACCCCATATTTTTATCCTCGATGGCAACAATACAAGACGTGCCTTGCTGCACCTACTATCATTGGGAAACGACACCGCAAGATTGAACCCAAAGCTAAGCACTTCTCCCATTACAAGAAAAACCAATCTAGTTGGCCAAACCAAACCGATAGTTCGAAGAGAATTACAAAGATATCAACTCATGCATATAAGAATTCAGAGAAGATTCAAATAATATTCATAGATAAGTTGATCATAAATCCACAATTCATCGGATCTCGGCAAACACACCACAAAAAAGTATTACATTGAATAGATCTCCGAGAACATCGAGGAGAGCATGGTATTGAGAATCAAAGAGAGAGAAGAAGTCATCTAGCTACTAGCTATGGACCCGTAGGTCTGTGGTAAACTATGCACGCTTCATCGGAAGGGAAATAGAGTTGATGTAGAAGCTCTCTGTGATCGAATCCCCCTCCGACAGGACGCCGAAAAAGGTCCCTAGATGGGATCTCATGGGTACAGAAGGTTGCAGCGGAGGAAAAGTGTTTTCGTGGATGCCTCTGGTGGTTTGGGGATATATGGGAATATATAGGCGAAAGAATTAGGTCAAGAGTTGCACGAGGGGCCCACAAGGGTGGGGCGCGCCCTCCATCCTTGTGGCCGCCTCGTGGCTCCTCCGACTTCATCCCCAAGTATCCTAGTTGTCTTCTGGTCCAAGAAAAATCATCGCGAAGGTTTCATTTCGTTTGGACTCCGTTTGGTATTTCTTTTCTGTGAAACTCTAAAACAAGGAAAATCAGGAACTGGCATTGGGCTCTAGGTTAATAGGTTAGTCCCAAAAATAATATAAAATAGCATATCAATGCATATAAAACATCCAAAACAGATAATATAATAGCATGGAACAATCGAAAATTATAGATACGTTGGAGACGTATCAAGCATCCCCAAGCTTAATTCCTGGTCGTCCTCGAGTAGGTAAATGATAAAAACAGAATTTTTGATGTGGAATGCTACCTAACATATTTATCCATGTAATTTTATTTATTATGGCATGAATGTTCAGATCCATAAGATTCAAAACAAAAGTTTAATATTGACATAAAAACAATAATACTTCAAGCATACTAACAAGGCAATTATGTCTTCTCAAAATAACATGGCCAAAGAAAGCTTATACCTACAAAATATAGTCTGGCTATGCTCCATCTTCATCACAAAAAAATATTCAAAACATGCACAACCCCGGTTTCAGTCAAGCAATTGTTTCATACTTTAGTATTCTCAAAAAATTTCAACTTCCACGCAATACATGAGCGTGAGCCATGGACATAACTCTATAGGTGGAATAGAATATGGTGGTTGTGGAGAAGACAAAAAGAGGGAGATAGTCTCACATCAACTAGGCGTATCAAAGGGCCACGGAGATGCCCATCAATAGATATCAATGTGAGTGAGTAGGGATTGCCATGCAACGGATGCACTAGAGCTATAAGTTTATGAAAGCTCAAAAGAAAACTAATTGGGTGTGCATCCAACTCGTTTGCTCACGACGACCTAGGGCAATTTGAGGAAACCCATCATTGGAATATACAAGCCAAGTTCTATAATGAAAATTCCCACTAGTATATGAAAGTGACAACACAGGAGACTCTCTATCATGAAGATCATGGTGCTACTTTGAAGCATAAGTGTAGAAAAAGGATAGTAACATTGCCCCTTCTCTCTTTTTCTCTCATTTTATTTGGTCCTTTCTCATTTCATTTTTTTATTTTTTGGCCTCCTTTTTTTTCGTCCTTGTCGGTGTACAAAAGTATGGGCTCTTTCTGTACCCCTTACTTGTGCACGGGCAGTCGTAGCCACACTTGCGGCAGGTCCTGGCGGGGCATTAGAAGATAGAACAGAAGGCTACCAAGACAGATACTTAACAAAGTGAACAAAGAGCAGAGGACAAACAGAACCTCCCCCGACAACATCCTTGCCAGGGCGGCGTGCGTAGCCCCGACAAGCTCCTTGCCGAGGGAACCTACACAGCACCAACAAGGCCATCACCCTTGAGGCTGAGAGTTCTGACACCATCAACAATGTTAAGGCCAAAATTTGGGAATGCATGCGTGGTAGCATGCAGATCTTCATGAAGATTGATGGCCTGCGGGTCCACATGGGACAAGAAGACGAAGACCCCCGGCAAGAGCCCTGCCGGGACGACTCCGAGGCCCCCGGCAAGCCTTGCCAGGGACGATTACTGGGCCATGCCCAGGCCCGCGCCCGGCAAGGATTCGCCACCTCACCACCACTCCAGTGCGACGACCAGCATCCAACTAAGCAGGCGCCTGCGTGGTGGCATGCAAAATCTTCATGGATGCTCTACCACCGTGTCAACACAGTAGCTAGCTAGCCAGCGTGACACTACATGCCTCGTAAGCCTGGACGCATGTCGAAGCAAGGAGGGGCAATGACAGATGGGACGACTCCTATTGCCGTCCCCGATAGAGTAAGAGGGCACGTAGGCAGCGCATTAAATGCATTTGTCATACGGTGCCGAGTGATAAGCTCATACACTATAGCTTGCTTTCCACCTCCTGTATGCCGCTGTGGCAACCCCTTTGACATATAAAAGGAGGCCTGAGGTGTACTGAGAGAGGATTCAGACTTTTTGGACTGGGCATGTATCGCAGCTAGTTCAAGAACTCAAGAACACTAATATACACACAAGTAGGACTAGGGTATTACGCATCTCTGCGGCCCGAACCTGGGTCAAAATCCCCTTGTGCTGACTGCTAGACCTGCTCTTCGTGCAACTCCTCTCCCCGCCAACCATAGAAGGGATCGCCCCTGATCCCATAGGTGTTCGTTAGTCCGAAGTCTCATCCCGACTTGTAGGGGAATCATAGTCTCCATCATCCTTTCCTCACATGGGACGATGCTCTAATGAAGATCATCACACTTTTATTTACTTACAACTCGATACTTAGAACAAAAATACGACTCTATATGAATGCCTCCGACGGTGTACGGGATGTGCAATGAATCAAGAGTGACATGTATGAAAGAATTATAAAAGGTGGATTTGCCACAAATACGATGTCAACTACATGATCATGCAAAGCAATATGACAATGATTAAGCATGTCATAATAAATGGAACGGTGGAAAGTTGCATGGAAATATATCTCGGAATGACTATGGAAATGCAATAATAGGTAGGTATGGTGGCTGTTTTGACGAAGGTATATGGTGGGTGTATGGTACCAACGAAAGTTGCGCAGCCCAAGAGAGGCTAGCAATGGTGGAAGGGTGAGAGTGCGTATAATCCATGGACTCAACATTGGTCATTAAGAACTCATATACTTATTGCAAAAATCTATTAGTCATCGAAACCAAGCACTACACGCAAGCTCCTAGGGGAAGGATTGGTAGGAGTTAACCATCGCGCAATCCCGACCTCGACACAAAGGATGACAATCAATAAATAAGTCATGCTCCGACTTCATCACATAATGGTTCACCATACGTGCATGCTATGGGAATTACAAAAATCAACACAAGTATTTCTCAAATTCATAATTACTCCACTAGCATGAGTCTAATATCATCATCTTCATATCTCAAAACAATCATAAGGAATCAAACTTCTCAATACTATTCATTGCACTTTATATGAAAGTTTTTATTATATCCCTCCTGGATGCCTATCATATTAGCACTAAATTTATAACCAAAGCAAATTACCATGCTGTTTAGAGACTCTCAAAAAAAATAAGTGAAGCATGGGAGTTCAACTATTTCTATAAAATAAAACCACCGCCGTGCTCTAAAATGATATAAGTGAAGCACTAGAGCAATATTTCCTAGCTCAACAGATATAAGTGAAGCACATAGAGCATTCTAATAAATCACGATTCATGCGTGTCCCTCTCAAAAGGTGTGTACAGCAAAGATGATTATGGCAAACTAAAAAGTAAAGACTCAAATCATACAAGACGCTCCAAGAAAAACACATATCATGTGGTCAATAAAAATGTAGCCTCAAGTAAAGTTATCGATTGACGAAGACGAAAGTGGGGATGCCTTCCGGGGCATCCCCAAGCTTAGGCTCTTGGTTGTCCTTGAATATTACCTTAGGGTTCCTTGGGCATCCCCAAGCTTAGGCTCTTTCCACTCTTTATTCCATAGTCCATCAAATCCTTACCCAAAACTTGAAAACTTCACAACACAAAACTCAACAGAAAATCTCATAAGCTCCGTTAGTATAAGAAAATAAATCACCACTTTATGGTACTGTTGTGAACTCATTCTTTATTTATATTGGTGTAATATCTACTATGTTCCAACTTTTACATGGTTCATATCCCCCCCCCCCCGATACTACCCCTAGATTCATCAAAATAACCAAACAACACAAAGAAAACAGAATTTGTCAAAAACAGAACAGTCTATAGAAATCTGTAACTATACAATACTTCTAAAACTCCAAAATTCTGAAAAATTAGGACAACATGGGCAATTTGTCAACCAATACAGTTCAAAAAGAATCATATCAAAAGCACGTTTCTGTGAATTATGAAAATTATTTTCCTGGGCGCAAAAGTTTCTGTTTCTCAGCAAGATCAAAACAACTATCACCGTAAGCTATCCCAAAGGTCTTACTTGGAACAAACACTAATTAAAATACAAAACCACGTCTAAATAGAGGCTAGATGAATTATTTATTGAAAAACAGGAACAAAAGCAAAGAACAAAAATAAAATTAGGTTGCCTCCCAACAAGCGCTATTGTTTAACGCCCTTAGCTAGGCATAAAACACGATAGATCTAGGTATGGTCATCTTTGGTATGCAATCCATCAATTGCACACTTGCAATCCATAGGAGATTCTTTAGTTTTATCAATGATCAAACTCCTAGGCAAGAAATCAGGAATTTCACTCGTGGCAATCGGTTCCTTAATAATATCGAAAAAATTGGGGTGAACACTTATTATTTTGAGATCTTCATTTTCTTTACTAGAAGATTCACCCTTATTCTTAGGAACGTAAATAAACTTGGCAGTCTTAGTAGGAGGAATATTTTGAGTAGTTTTAACAGAGGAAAAAGCGGAACCCAAGTTGGTAGTAATATGTTGTAGTTTGCCAATTCTAATAGAATATTGATCTATCTTTTCATTAACTATGGGTTCCTTTTCTGTAAGATTCTTTAAGGTAACTCCTACCGTAGATCGATATTGAGTAATCTGATTTTGAATCTTTTTATCCAAATTTTCAATCAACTCAACAGTAGCAATTTTATTCTCAATAATATCAAGCCTTTCCATCACATGTTCCAAGGTTAAAACAGTCCCATTCATCAAAAGAGGTGGTGGACCTAACAAATCTATCATGGCATTGTAAGAATCAAAAGTATGGCTCCCAAGAAATTCCCCCCGATAAAGGTATCTAGAACATATCTATTCCAAGGATTGACACCCACTTAAAAATTGCAAAGAAGAACTGCAGTAGATTGCTTTCGAGTAGATCTATTTTGAGCATTGCCAATTCTATACCAAGCATCTTTTAAATTTTCTCCCTCCCTTTGTTTAAAGTTGAGGACTTCATTATCGGGAGTGCTAACAATGATGGGAGGACTAGCCATGAAGGCAAGATAAACGATCTAATGCACAAGCAAACAAAAGGCAATCGAAGAAGACAAACGGAAAAGGGGCGAAGAAAAGGCAAATCTTTTCGAAAATCATTTTAGAAGTGGGGGAGAGGAAAATGAGAGGCGAATGGCAAATAATGTAATGCAAGAGATGAGAGTTTATGATGGGTACTTTGCATGTCTTAACTTGGCGTAGATCTCCCCGGCAACGGCGAAAAAAAATTCCTGCTACTTCTTGAGCTTGTGTTGTTTTTTCCCTTGAAGAGGAAAGGGTCATGCAGCAAAGTAGAGATAAGTATTTCCCTCAGTTTGAGAACCACGGTATCAATCCAGTAGGAGATAACGCACAAATCACTGGATACCTGCACAAACATTCAAACAAACTTGCACCCAACACGATAAAGGGGTTGTCAATCCCTTCAAGGTTACATGCAAAAGTGAGATGTGATAGAGAAAGATAAATGATAAAGGAAGTATTTTTGGTATTTTTGGTTTATAGATCAGAAAGTAAAAGATTGCAAGAATAGTAGATTGGAAACTAATATTGTAGATCAGAAACTTGTATGATGGAAAAGAGACTGGGGGCCATAGGTTTCAATAGTAGCTTCTCTCAAGATAGCAAATAATACGGTGGGTGACCAAATTACTACTGAGCAATTGATAGAAAAGCGCAAAGTTATGACGATATCTAAGGCATTGATCATGAATATAGGCATCACGTCCATGTCAAGTAGACCGAAACGATTCTGCATCTACTACTATTACTCCATACATCAACCGCTATCCAGCATGCATCAAGATTATTAAGTTCATAAAGAATGGAGTAATGCATTAAGTAAGATGACATGATGTAGAGGAATTAACTCAAGCAATATGATGAAACCCCCATCTTTTTATCCTCGATGGCAACAATCCAATACGTGCCTTGCTGCCCCTACTGTCACTGGGAAAGGACACCGCAAGATTGAACCAAAAGCTAAGCACTTCTCCCATTGCAAGAAAAACTAATCTACTTGGCCAAACCAAACCGATAGTTCGAAGAGAATTACAAAGATATCAAATCATGCATATAAGAATTCAGAGAAGATTCAAATAATATTCATAGATAAGTTGATCATAAATCCACAATTCATCGGATCTCGGCAAACACATCGCAAAAAAGTATTAAATCGAATAGATCTCCAAGAACATCAAGGAGAAGATGGTATTGAGAATCAAAGAGAGAGAGAGAGAAGTAGCCATCTAGCTACTAGCTATGGACCCGTAGGTCTGTGGTAAACTACTCACGCTTCATTGGAAGGGCAATAGAGTTGATGTAGAAGCCCTCCGTGATTGAATCCCCCTCAAGTAGGATGCCAGAAAAGGTCCCTAGATGGGATCTCACGGGTACAGAAGGTTGCGGTGGTGGAAAAGTGTTTTTGTGGATGCCTCTGGTAGTTTGGGGATATATGGGAATATATAGGTGAAAGAATTAGGTCAGGAGGTGCACGAGGGGCCCACAAGGGTGGGGCCGTGCCCTACCCCCTGGGCGCACCCTCCATCCTTGTGGCCGCCTTGTGGCTCCTCTGACTTCATCTCCAAGTCTCCTGGTTGTCTTCTTCTCCAAGAAAAATCATCACGAAGTTTCATTCCGTTTGGTATTCCTTTTCTGCAAACTCTAAAACAAGGAAAAAACGTGAATGGGCACTGGGCTCTAGGTTAATAGGTTAGTCCCAAAAATAATATAAAATAGCATCTTAATGCATATAAAACATCCAAAACAGATAATATAATAGCATGAAACAATCAAAAATTATAGATACATTGGAGACGTATCAATGCCCGCCTTACTCAACCAGTGTAGCTCGTCATCAATGCACAAGGACTGGATAGGCATCAAAATCAAAATCTGAAAGTCCTTGCTATGTTCGACATAAATTGTTTTTCGGATTTTGATGGACTTGCTTTTTGCCGTTGCAATGCACGGGTTCTCTTTTGCTAGTTATATCTAAGAACGGACATGTACATCTATATACATAGGAAAAATAGGATTGCACCCATGAATTCCAAAATTGAATGAGTACATGCATCAACACAATTTATTCTCCTGTTAAATAAGACACAAAGAAACTAAGAGCTTTGGACAATTTTACTACAATAAACAGAATAACCGACGAACCGTGCTATGTAGTTTCTTCCATTTATGTTATGACCTGACTCTTGAGTAGTGCTATGATCTGAACATAGCACTGATCAGTGGCAGTTGCAAATGATCAGTGCTATGATATTAGGCATTTGCTATGATCAGTGCTATGTTCAGTATTGTGTTCTGAACCACCAAAACTGCATTCAAATTTGGCAGCATGCACATTTGCCGTACTACTATTTTGAGCATGCACATGCATTGTCTTCTTATGATCATGCAAGCACGAACTAAGATCCATGCATGAACCAAGAATAGCTGACGGGGTTCTCTCCGTCGCCATAGTCGACCTCATAATGAGTTGCTCCAGAATCGAAGGGGAGCAGCCGGTGGGGTATGGGTAGGAAGAGGCGATCTCATGCAGAAAGGGGACGACACACGGATGGCCCCGATGAGGTCAATGCCGCTAGAGGAGAGGCTGACCACCCAACGATCTTGTATTGGGTTGCTACCGGCAAGGATGGGGTGCAACTGCGGGCGGGCCCATCGGAGAGACCTAATGGGCAGTGTGGGAGAGAGAGGGACTGCAGTGTGAATGAAAGCAGGGGTGACCGGAGAGAGCAAGGGGAGTTATGAGCCATCTGTCGTCTCCCGCGCTTCCCAGCGCGTGCACGCATGGCTCATGCGAGCATGGCTTGCCAAAAACAGCATTTCGGTTGTTCCCTCGCATGCAGGCCTGCAGGTGCTTTAAGTTCTGTGCTGGCCGAGAAGCAGAAGCAGTCAAGGCAACCAAACAGGGTTGGCCTGTATATGGGCAACCAAACACGCCCTAAGAGCTTCTACAACCGCGATGGGCAAATCTAGCCCCACAAACGCCCGTGAAAGCACCCGGACGTGTCTGCGAACAGTGACCGATCATGCCTCAAATAATGCAATCCACATATGTATATTGAAATTAGAAACCTCAAATCCATATTATTACATGCAATGTAGCGATCTTTAAGCGGAGCTCGTCCGGTCGCCGTGGCCATGTCCGGGGCCGGCTGCTCTTCCCAGAGTGTTGGTCAGGTCATCGGCAAGGTAGAGTAGGGCAATGGGACACGAGCCGGCTCACGGGACTCAATGCGCCACCGTCTCCCATGCCCTACTCTTCTCCATCGGAGCCCGGAACCCGTTTGGCCCTGGTGGACGTCAGATACATCCATCCTGGGACGAGCCGGTGGCATCCACCATGATGTGGTTGCAGTGCCCGGAGTGGTGCACCATACGGGCCGCCGGAGAATGCGACTCCGCCTCGCCGACGTCCACAGCCTTGAGTGCTGCCGCTGCTCCCGCGCCCGTTGCCTCGCACGGCGGGCACGCCATGCCATGGTTGCGTCGGACGATGCCCACGGTTCGTCCATGCCCTCGTCATGCCAACGGAGGGGTTGCGTCTTCGCGTTCGGACTCTAGACGAACCGCACTGCCTCCAGTGAGGCAGCGAAGGCTGCCCTAGCGTCAGATCCATGCACCATTTGGGCGGATGCAATGGATTCTCAACGGAAGGATTCTGAGCGTTGTCGTGCACTAGCCTCCTTCCGGGAGTGGCGGAGCGCAATCCGGACGACCATCTCCTCCTCGGAGCCGCGTGATATGAGTTCGGGGTTGACGGATCAGGAGGTGAATGATTCAAATCCGCTGCCCGCCACGTCGGAGATGGCAGGACAACGCCGGAGACGAGTTTGGGTGGCGGAAGGGAGTGGAGAGGAGTGGAGTGAAGTGGCTAGGGTTTGATCTCGCGATCGGATGGGAAGGAATACATGTGGGTTCGGGTGGCCCAGCGTGGGTCGGGTCCGACGTGGCAGGCGTGCCCGGACGCCTCATATTTGGGTTGGATATGACTGGTGTCGGTCAGCCCGGATGTTTGAGGTCCATTATGTTAGAATAAATCCGAGGGATACCATTGATCATCCAAGGACCAAGCAATCACATGAGCACGACACCGAGATTTATTAACGAGGTTCACCGATATGGCTACATCCCCGGGGCTTGACTACGGGCGCTCCTCCCCGTGACACCGTCACAATACTGCACAACGGCCACCCGGGTGCCGGCACACGCCGCCGGCTCCCCCTTGCGCGCCTGTGCTATTATGTTGGCATAGGTTACATCGTGTGTCTAGCCTCGCTATATATGAGAGGCCTAGGATACAAGTGTCCTACTTGGACACGACTCCATATCCTATCTAAACACAATACAACTATAAGACCAACTGTAACCTACCTTGTACACAATATTCGACACAACCCCAACAAACTCCACCTTGGCGAATATTCTCCACCTCCTTGAATTTGTCAATGCGTCAAACTTCCATGTACATTGGACTTGAGCTTATCCCATGAGTACCGCTGCTACTCCAAAGACTCCATATGACTCCACCAGCAACTTGTAGTCCCTTCTTTCTTGACCACAGTCAACACTCGAGCAAAATTAAGTTCCTTGTTACTCTAGTTTGTGCTCCCAACTTTCAGAGTGTCCGTCCAACGCCATCACACACTGATCACTGACCTGTGTGAAAGTGAACAACTCACATGTTGGGTGACACACATAAGAGTTACCTGAACTCAAAATCACTGCTCCTTTCTTGATCGCCTGTCTAAAACTTGAAGAAATTTCACCGTTGTTGTAATCATCCCAAGTCAAATTCGCAGTTGTCTCACCACATGTATGACCACCAGAGCCCTGGCCCATCTTCATGTCCCGCGCATACCGCACACATTGCTGCTATTACCGCGTCGAGCCTCCACTGTCCTGGTCGAGTCTCAAGGGTCGCAAACCCACACCACTCAACCTCCACTGCAGAGTACCATCGATCATCACCGACCGATGACGAGTTTCACGCTTCCATCAGACCACTGGGCTCCAGTCCGAATTATGTGTCCCTCGCTTTCCCCCCTTGCTGAATAGGCTTCGATTCCCTAGATCCTTACATCGTAGCCCCTCAATCCAGCTCCACCTTCAACATGACTCCAGTAGATGACCAGTCCACCCTCGCGCCCCGTCGACTTCAAGCTTAGTGTGCAC
Source organism: Triticum aestivum (assembly GCF_018294505.1). Taxonomy (NCBI): domain Eukaryota; kingdom Viridiplantae; phylum Streptophyta; class Magnoliopsida; order Poales; family Poaceae; genus Triticum; species Triticum aestivum. The sequence goes on from NC_057798.1 coordinate 238,526,932, forward strand.
ATCACCTTGAATCAACCCCCGCGCCATAGTCTTGTCGAAGCCACACAAGCCCTCGGGCCTGCGCCACGTGTTTCCACGCCCAGAAGTCGGTCACCATCAGCATCACGCTCCTATGTCGTCGTCGCCGATTCCACCACCATCTTCTGTACCAACCGACTAGCGTCGATCCCGTCAGACTGTCCAGTCCAACCCAGCCGAACTATTTAGACTGCATAACACGCTCGAGGCTCCTAAATCGTCTTCCAAGAATTTCCATCCACCACATGATAATTCCATCTTAGCTGAACTGACTTCTCGCAACGCCTTCAAGCATCCATGTTGTGCGAACATATTTTTCGTCCTTGTCTGCCATAACCCAAGGTTTCCAGTCCCGTTGAACTTCTCCACCTCAAACCTAGTATCCGTAGACCTCATGGTTCTTTGTATGACTGATCCAATGAAAAAATAACCGAGCTTATTTTCACGTGATGCCCAAGTACATGAGCAATACCTAAACATGGCATACCCTCATGTTCTAATAGCAAATCCAAAACAAGTTGGTCTTCAACGTAAATTTGGCTCGTATCTGACTCAACTCCATATGCTAGCAATTGCTGCCAATGCCTTAGCTATTTCCAACGGACGTGTGGCACGGTGGAATTTCCCGTACACAAAGGAGCTGCCTTGTTGCTGCACTAGTTTGGCTCGGAACAAGGAGAACGCATCTCCACCCGGGACTCGGTCCCTTTTATTTTTGTCCAAAACAAATCTGCCACGATGCCTTCCTTGCTGTACGATGCGAGTTGTATGTTCACGAGCACAACCTGTCCATGCACGCTGCCTTCGGCCTGCCCGGCCCGAGCACGCCACCTGGGCCTCGCACAGGGCTTGGCCAGCCCCGCGCTCCTTCAAGACCGCTTCCAAGCGTCGCTCTTCTGCAGGTGTTACGCCGCCGCCGCTCAAGCGGATCGATCCATCCGATCCGGTTACTACCAAAACTCGCTGACATTGTTGTTCGCTTGACTTCTTCCGATCGATCTCAACCGTGCCAACACGTATTGCCTTCACGATACCGATCTAAAATCAAGTTTTTCTCTCGATCAACAACCAGCGACCCCTCCGAAGAACCTAGCTCATGATACCACTTGTTAGAATAAATCCGAGACATACCGTTGATCATCCGAGGACCAAGCAATCACACGAGCACAACACCGAGATTTGTTAACGAGGTTCACCGATATGGCTACATTCCCAGGGCTTGACTACGGGCGCTCCTCCCCGTGACACCGTCACAATACCGCACACCGGCCACCCGGGCGCCGGCACACGCCGCCGGCTCCCCCTTGCGCGTCTGTGCTATTATGTTGGCATAAGTTACATCGTGTGTCTATCCTCACTATATATGAGAGGCCTAGGATACAAGTGTCCTACTTGGACACGACTCCGTATTGTATCTAAACACAATACAACTACAAGACCAACTGTAAACTATCTTGTATACAATATTCGACATAACTCCAATACATTGGATACGACCAACTAGGTCAAAATTTCGTGATCGATCAATGACTGGACGGACGTCCCAGCATTTGAGGAGGGTCGTAAATGCTCTAAGTCCTCCTCTCACTCACTCTAGAAATCCCTAAAAAAAGAACTCACTCTAGAGAAATGGATAAGAGGCACAGTTGGGCGAGTGGGTTAGAGGTGGATAAAAGGGAGACGTTCCCGTGGTTCGTTATAAGGAGCGAATGGTTCCGGCGAGATGATGTGGCAACCAGTGGGCATCAAGATCTGCGTGGCACGATTGAAAGGACATAAGAGCGTTCACTCCGAATCATCAGAATGTTTTTTTTAGCATCGGTACAAACACAAACGCTCATATATACGCGCATACACTCATCTCTATGAAAGCACACACGTACATTCTACCCCTATGAGCACCTCCAAGAGACTGAGCCGGTATATCATCTTAAGATTTACGAAGTCACCGTAGGCGCCTCGTTGTCGACGGGAACGTCTCCTCCGACTGAAAGCGCATCGCCGGAAATCCTGAAATAAATCCAGGAATAACGCGAGCACCCGGATTTAAACCCTGGTGGATTGGGGATACCACTGTCCACCTAACCATCTCAACCACAGGTTGGTTCGCTGAATCATCAGAATGTTGAAACATATAAAGTTATGCATGAAATTTAAGCCCTACGGATGCATGTCATCTTAGGCCAACTCCAACGCACGACCCGAGACGAACGTCCGTTTTGTCAGGATTTCATCCATTTGGGGGTGGCAAATGGACATGCACGTCCACTTGCGGCCGTGCAGCCATCGGTGCGCCCAACTGGTCCGCCACGTCTCGAACTCTTCGTTTATTCGGACTAGAAATTTAACACAATAAAGATCTGAAATTAACAATGAAAATAATATAAACATTAAGACGTCCACGATAGGCAAGTTCATCACATTAATTTAAATATAAACTTAAAAAACATTTAAAAACTAGATAAGGGCCGTCGCCGCCGCCATCGTCTTTTGTAGCCATTGTCCTACTCGTCGTTGTCGCCGCCGGTGAAGTCGACGTACGGAGGTGCCTGCCAGAGGTGGGCTGGCGGCCCCTGCCACGCCGGAGGTGTCTGCTGTGCCGGCTGCGGTGGCGTCTGCGCAACCTCTTCCCGTGGTGGGGAAGGTGACCACGGGCAGGCGTCCACGGTCGGCGTGCATGACACGGTCTCCGTCCACGTCCAGGACTGCCCGACCAAGGACGGGTTCTATCCCGTCGGCTCCTCCCTCGGCTCCTCTGCCCGCACATTCTCCATGGCCTCCTCCTTGACGTAGGTGTCGAGCTTGGGAAAGGCGACGTCGTTGGCCGCTGATAGGGCCATCATCTCCTCGAGGCCCTGCCATTGGTGCTCGTTGTGGGTGTGGAGGGAGTCCTCCAACACCTGCCTCATGAGGTCCTCATCCTCCTTGGCTGTCATTGGCTCGGGTGGTGGCGGGGACGGAGACGGGGACGACGACGTCGTTGGAGTGAGGCCACAAACCAGCATGCGCCCGCGCAGCTAGGGCGGGCTCGGAGGGCGTGCGCGGCGGTCAGAGCGCGCGCGCCGCGGGCTCAGTGGACGGCCGGTGAAGTAAGACTACGCCGGATGTCGTGCTCGTCGCAGAGCCACGTATCACATAGTGGCGAGTCAATGGCGTACCTCCAGTCGTCTATGAGGTCTGGGGGTAGGCGGGCGCGCCCGCTCACCGGGACCGGCGGCATGGGCACCGATTCGCAGAGAGGTGCCAGTCTTTGGGGATGTGCACGTCACTCCACGGAAGTGGCGTGCGCGTCTCCGAGTACCTCTTGCAGATCTCGGCCTTGACGTACGGCCACTGACAAGGCGGGGTGCCGTCTGGCAAGATATGGAATGCTGGTGGTGGAGGCGGAGTAGTGGAGCGGCGACGGCGGCCGGACGACGACCCGGCCTCATGGTCGTGCCCCGTCTTGCGGTCGAGGAACCAGCGGCCCACCATTGTCGCCGGCGAGGAGGTAGAGGAGAGGCGGGCTAGGGTTTGGTTGTCGGGCTTCGTCGCTTCGAGGAGGCATCCGTCGCCGGAGTGGGGAAGTGGAAGTGTGGACTCCCACCGGTCCACGGCTTCCACATTAAAAAGGACGCCGACCGCTCGGCCGGGGTCACTGCTAGGTGGGGCCACCCGCGCGTGCGCCGTAAGTGTGGGCGACTGCCACGCGGGTCCGAGGCGAACGCAGAGCGGGCGCGTAGGCGTCCGTTCATCATCTGTGTGGATGCAAAGACGGCGCATGTTTGAGCCGGAAATGAGGCGGGCTGAATGTGAAACAGACAGAAAATGGGGATGGGGTCGCTCGTTGGGCCGACACGGACAGGATGGAGTCGCGGGTTGGAGTTGGTCTTACAAATCTAAAAACACACATGTACATGTTTGTACTTATACAAGATAGGAATTGCAACCATGAATTCCAAAACTGAATGAGGTACATACATCAACACAGTTTATTCTCCCGTTACACGAGACATACAAAAATTAGAAGCTGTAGACAATTTACTAGTAGAATATAAACATAAGTTATGTAGAGACACGGAGTGAAGAACTAGCCTGCTACGTACGTAGTTTCGTCCACTCACAGTACGGACGTGCGACCGTATGCACAAGTCCATTCTATCACGTCCCGACGGTGCACCCTGTCGGCTGCGTGAATTTCAGTGACGCGACGGCGCCCCCGGTGCCGTTGGGGCCACCCCCGAGCGGCATGCCGCCGGGGCCGGCGGCGAGCATGGCGGGGCAGCTGACGAAGAGGTGGTAGCTGCCGGAGACCCAGGTCCCGACCTTCCACTTGACGCGGCCGTCGATCTTGACCTGCAGCGACACGTACCCGGAGGCGATGTCCTGCTTCATTGCCTCGGCGACGTATCCGGCCACGGGCACGGACTCCCCGGACAGCACGGGGGACCAAATGGTGACGTCCCGGTGGCCCTGGTACATGGGCGGCAGGGAGATCGGCACGGTGACGGGCTCGTCGCGGTAGGTGACGAAGACGTCGAGGCGCCTGTAGAAGATGCCGACGCGGTCATTGGGGTTGCGGGAGGCGAGCGTGACCTGCGCGGTGGCAGAAAGGGAGGGGTCCCCGAGGTTGATGGAGTGGAGCTGCAGGTCCTGCAAGTAGAAGGAAGGCTTGGTCGGGCGGAGCGCAAGGTAGACGACGAGCGCGATGAATGCGACGACGACGACCAGCGCCAGGAGGCACGCCGCGAAGCCGCCGCAGCAGCGCCGGAGGAGGTGCTCGTTCCTGTGATGCTTCTCCTTGTTCATGGCTCTGCTCTCTGTACTCTGCTCTGTGTGACTGGTAGGTGTGCGTGCAGTGGCGCGCTAGCTACTCTCTTCAGTGGGTGTTAATGGCTTTAAAAGTAGGAAGATGGGGGTGGAGGCCAGAAAGCAACGTCTCAACCGAAGAATTTTCCTCAAAAAAAAAACGTCTCAACCGAAGAAGATTCTTCTGCCAATTCGATTGGCAAGTAACTTGGGCGGTTGGTCCTGCATGCGCGTGCGCTTTGAGATTCTTCCTTTATTCTGCTGTTTGATGCAGCTTGGTGATCATGAAGTGAGTCCCAATCGATCAAACACTCGTTAACAACGACAAGGCCATATGTACCACCGTTCTATAGCCTTATCGGGCTATGTTGACATCAATCTATATTTACGGAGGCGTAAGGAAGCAGTGAGCGCAGCTCATATAGTACTAGACTTATGGTGGCAGATCTCACCGATTCCCGCCAAATATTTTAGCTGAGATGGAGAGATTGTCATTGTCAAAACAAAAATACAGTAGTAAAATGAATGACACTGTTAGCAGAAAAAGGCTAAGTTATGGGTCGCTGCTGCTCGGTTGTTGTTGTCTATCGGCGCCGATGGGCGTGAATGTAGGACACCCAGGGCGTGCGGCGCATCATATGGAATCATGCATAGCTGCAATCAAGTGCGCGTTTGTGGACAGGGTGCCCTACACGCACCGCCGCTCCCCAACTCCCGAGTCGATGTCCCCTCTCCTCTCTCCAGCGCGATTTGCTTCATATTTAACCTGAGCGTTTCCATGCGAGAGTCACCGACTACCACTGAGCACGCAACGCAAATATATGGATTTAGGTGAAACTTTTTGCATATACGGATATTTCGCGGACCTTTCTAGCTAAGGGTAGGCAGCATCCGTAGCTGATGGATATGCATATACCACCAACCATTGAGCCCTTTTCCTTCTTTAGCTTCGCTTGGCACATGCTCACAGCCGCCGGCATCGAATCCCAGGCTGTGTTTGTAATCAGGTTCTGAATTATTTCTGACCCCATTGTAAAGGTTTTTATTTTTTGTTAAGAGCAGCCAAAGCCAGATGGTAGTTTGTTGCATTTCTATTTTTCAGTTTTTATTGTAACCACGTTTGGTCTCATCAAGGCTTGGTGGGGCGGGGCGCCAGGTAGACGACGAGCCATGCAACGAAGCCGACGCAGCAGCGCCGGAGGTGGTGCTCGTCCTCGTGCTTGTGCAGTTGTGCTTATGGCTCTGCTCTCTTTTCTCTTTCTTTTTTTGCGGGTCGAGTCTCTGCGATCTGCTCTCTGTTCTTTACTTTCGGTGACTGCGGTGTGTAGCTAGCTTTCTTCAGTCAATGAGCGATCCGCGCTTCCCAATGGAGTACGTACGTGTTTATGGCTTTACAAATCACTTGAGATGATAGCTAAGGAGTACAGTACTGCACTGCATGTGTAAAAGTGTTTTTGGTTGGATCTTGTATGGGGTGGACGCCAAGGAAAGCAACGTCTCAACCGATCTTCTGGTAATTGGATCGGCAAAGTACTTCGATTGGAAACAACATCATCTGGCTACGCGCTAGGGTTAGGGTTTACGCGAAACACGGGTGATCATGTCAAGCCTTTCTAATCATGCACACGAGTGTCAAGAGTCTTCAAACAATCTGTGTCTCCGAGTGTGCAACGTCTACGATCCGTCCTCCTTTACTAGGTCTCCCTCTAAATACTGACGACGTGAAGGAAAGAACCCCTGGGTGACCTTTATAAATTGCACGCCCTAGGTCGGGAAATTGATCCTGTTTTCGAGAATTCTCTATTCGATTTTCATCTTAGTATCGTTCCAATCTCAGTGCACACTCATCTGATGTTGTCTGTTGGCGATAGGCGTGATCAATGGGGCGCTGATAAGGCTCCTACCCACCTGAAGTAGCTTGGTGCCGCATGCTTATGCATGTGTTGAGCAAGGGCAGTCTTGTAGGGCAGCAGGAGGATCTTGTGGGCGGGGCGTCGATATGAATGTCGAATATCTCTGTGGTGCTTGAGCCAGAGTAGGGAACTGATGGAGGAGGGGCACTGCTAGACTCCTTGCCCGCTACATCAACCAGAGGAATACGAATACCGATGACATAACGGATCACTTCAATTTTGCTAGGAAACTTAGTAGAGGGACAAATTTTTCATCAATCCAGACAACCGGTTTATCATCTCGCTACACCCCAGTGGCGACTTCACTTTTTTGCACGCTAGGGACTGTGGATCTACCGAGGCAATGGGCTCTCATTGCTCAGTATAGCGGTGATGCTCGGTGACGAGGATATGACACCTAGAGAAAGGGCATGTAGTCCCTATGTGCCGTTTTGGTAAATAATGACCATCTCTATGGTCTAATACTTTTACTGAGATATATTCGAAAGAATACAACATAAATGGTGCCTTAAGGATGATTAAAATAATTAAGGACGCAGATTTTCTCTAAGCTTTGGTATTGAATGACAATTCCTATGTAGCATCAAGGGCATTGTATATTATATGAAGAAATGTTCCACAGTGATGTATGAAGCTTGTCGGAATTATTTGGGAAGAGTTCCTCGAAAGCGTCTCATAGAATTCCTCATGGTATTCTCTTTGGACACCCCGTGCGCATGGGCTTCCTGTTCCCCGTGCACATGGGGTCGAGTGTTACAATCTCTAGATACCTCGTGCGCACGGGGTCTCTGACCCTTTGCACACGAGGCCTAGGGTTTGACTCTCAGGGTCTCTTGCCTACTGTGAGGATGCTAGTTTGTTTTTGGATGTATCTAATGGAGCCATCAAGATTGATTTCAGTGTCTACCCAAATATGTTTGAGGTGGAGTTCACTGGAGGATCTCAAAGGTTGCACATTTGGGCTTATAAAATTCAAGGTCTTGAGAGTATAATTAAAGAGAAGAATTCAAGCTATGGTATGATAAAAAGAAGATCATGATGAGCTCATGTCTTGAGTGTTGATTGATCATGTTTTGAAGCAAGAAAATAGAGTGAAGAATAATAGAGTGAAGAATTCATTGTGCTTCTCAAGAGTTTGTGATGGGCATTTAAACGAGCAAGTGATGACCAATATGATGTTCACGGTGAATCTTGATATGGCCATGAAAGAGTCATTGTTGATCTAGTCTTGAGGCAATGACGTAAAAGGAAGAGTTCATTATGGATTTGAAGAAACCATTATGAACCATGAAGTAAAGATGATGGTTGACCAAGATGAAGCTCAAAGATTATATCTAGATGATCAACACACAGGCACAAACAATATACCACATGCGATCATGTGATATAGCTAGTGGTTTAGTAAGTAATTGTGAATTGCATTTTGTGCACTAACCCGTGCTATGTGTTTGATATGTCTTTGTCGGCTAGGTAATTGTCATGGTCTTGCATCAAAATAAAGATTTCGAGTAGCCTATGTGAGGATGACATCAAATGGTGATGGTAGTCGAGTTTGAGAAGTCCCAAGTGTAAGATGAGAAGCCAAAGGTTATATTCTTTGAAGCTTGTGGTCCACATTGTGCTTTTGTACATGTGAAGATGTTCTTAAGTGAAGGCTTCCCTCATTGCAATTATGGGCAAGAAATTTGTATATCTTTACCAAGTGTTCGTGGTCAAGAAAAGGTGTCCAACTTGAAGCAAGCATTAAAGTCATAATCAAGCTGAAGTGGAATATGCGAGGCAAATGAATAACTTAGCTAGGTTTTCCTAGTTTTAGCGGTCTCATGGTGCTTCATGGGAGACGAGATTATAGGTTTGATAGTTGTACTATCAAGAGGGACTTTCGGGCGAGTAGTTTCAATACGTCGCATGTAGAGATCTCAAACCTTTGCATGTTTGCATCATAATTTCTTGTTTATCTTGGGTGGTTCTCTATGTGAGGACCTTGAGCTTGTCCATAACTTTAAAATGAGCCCAAGATCATCGAAACTGGAGTTTGTATGCCACAGTTATGCATGTTTAAGTTTCTTGCTTTGAGCTATTTCTGGGTACCCCGTGGGCACGGGGTTTTGAGGCCGTCGGCACGTGGACCCCATGGGCACGAGGTCTTGATCCTAGTGGCTAGCGGGTGTCCAGGAAGTGTCTGTTGGAGCCCCAGTGGGTAGTTTTAGGGGTTGGACATAAAAGGTCCCTTCTTCCCTTCATCAATTTGTTCGAGTGAGAGACCATGAGTTTATTACTTTGAGCCACAAACCACCTCTCCCAAACCCCTATCTCCCTCTATGTGAAGAGGGATTTGTGTATGGATCTTTGAGTTATTTGTTGATCTCCTCCGTTGTATCCTGTCTCTTCAATCTCCTACTTTCTTGAGTTGCATCTTGTGAGATTGAGAGAGTGAGTTGGGAATTTGTCGCTTGACCTTGCTTTGCATATGTTGAATTAGTTTGAGCTCCCCGCATCGATTTGTTTGAGTCAGAGGCCGTGAGCTTATTACATTGAGGCTTTCGCCTCCTAGATGGTTAGTGATATCTTTGAGAAGTTTGTGAAGAGGCCTAGGTGATCGAGGTTCCACTGAAACTTCCTTTTGTGGCATGCTCCAGGTAAGGGTATGAGGTAGCCTAGGTGTTCAAGGTACATCTGGAAGCTTCCTTGCCTATGGTGTGTTCCGGAGAAACTTATAAAGGTGTGGTGGTCGCCTTCAATACCAACCACAAGTGAATCGAGGCTTGTCCGTGGGGGTGACTTGAAAGGGAAATACGGTGAGCCCCTTGGTGGCATTTTGGAGGTTTGGCCTTAGCACCGCTGCCTTGGAGATTAACACTTTCACAAGTGTGAACTTTGGGATAAATTTACGTCCCCGACTCACCTGTGGTTATTCCCACACCCTTTACTTTCCACAATTCATCCTTGCTCATACTGATATTTTTTTTACTAGTTTGAATTGCTTAGTTGCTCCTACATTTCCATATCTTGTGATATTGTTTTTTACTTCTAGTTTCCTTAAGTATATATCTTGTTTAGCATACGTTGTTGGTGCACTTAGTTGAGCCTATGACATTTAGGATTTGTGTTTGAAAAGTATCCATTTAGTTTAATTCCACATTAGGATAAAGCCAAATCCGTAAAAGTTTCAAAATGCCTATTCACCCCCCTCTAGTCGTCATATGGGTCCTTTCAATTGGTATCAGAGCAAGGTTTCTCCTTGGTAGGCTTCACCGACTAGAGAGTAAGGATGTCAACTAGTGGTATAGTTCAGTGGCACAAACTACCACTTCTGGAAAATTTGCATGCTTTGTCATTTCTGGGCCATGGGTCAAATTTTGTGTGAATTGTTCTTGTAGGGGATTCTCCTTGAAAGGATGAACTTTTTCCAACTATTCAGGAAAAATTATGATATGTGGGTATGGTGCTAAGAATGCCATAATTCGTTCAGTTTTCCTGGAGGTGTTTGAGTCAATCATGACTTGTGATGGCACATGAGATGTGGACCAAACTTAAAGAAATATATGGTGGGTCCAATCTTGATGTGGTAAATCATCTTCTGGAGGAGTTAAGTGAGGAGTTCTCCACATCTTCAAATCATGAAGAACTCCATATTGCTTCCTCCTTCGGGTGCTTGGATGTTCCAACTTCTTCCACCTCACCATCATATGGCTTGTCCCAAGGTAATGACATGGTGAGTGGAAATATCATATGTGATGATGATGTTGTGCTTAACATTGATGATCTTTCATGTATAAATGCTAATGTTGTAGATTTTATGAACTTGATCACATCTAGAAAAATGACATGCATTCTTGTGTTGTTAGTCCATGCATATAATATAGAGATCTTCCTTGAATATTTTTTGTGATGATAAGCTTGATATTCCTTGTTGTCATGATCTATATGCTGTTGGGAATCGTAGCATGCAATTTCAAAAAAAATCCTACGCTCATGCAAGATCTATGTACGAGATGCATAGCGACGAGAGGGGAGAGTATGTCCACGTACCCTCGTAGACCGAAAGCGGAAGCGTTAAACTTAACACGGTTGATGTAGTCGAACGTCTTCTCGAATCAACCGATCAAGTACCGAATGTACGTCACCTCCAAGTTCTGCACACGTTCAGCTCGATGACGTCCCTCGAACTCTTGATCCAGTAGAGGCACAAAGGAGTCGATGAGTTTCGTTAGCACGACGGCATGATGACGGTGTTGGTGAAGTGATTCGCGCAGGGCTTCGCCTAAGCACTACGACAATATGATCGGAGGAGTAAACGGTGGAGGGGGCACCACACACAGCTAAGACAATTGATACCCTTTGCGGTGCCCCCTTCCCCCGTATATAAAGGAGGAGGAGAGGAGGCCGGCCACAAGGGGCGCGCCAAAAGGGGGGGGTCCTACTAGGACTCCCAGTCCTAGTAGGATTCACCCTCCTGCCCTCTTTTTTCCTTCTCATGGAGGGGGAAAAGGGTCAGGGAGAGGAAAGAGGAGAACGAAAAGGGGGGCGCCCCCCCCTCCCCTAGTCCAATTCAGACTCCCCATGGGAGGGGGGCGTGGCCACCCCTTGTGGGCTGCCTCCCCTCTCCCATATGGCCCATGTAGGCCCAACAATTCCCCGAGGGGTTCCGGTAACCTCCTGGTACTCCAAAAAATACCCGAAACTTTCTGAAGCCATTCCGGTGTCCGAATACAATTGTCCAATATATCAATCTTTACCTCTCGACCATTTTGAGACTCCTCGTCATATCCGTGATCTCATCTGGGACTCCGAACAACTTTCAGTCACCAAAACACAAAACTCATATAATACATATCGTCATCGAACGTTAAGCGTGCGGACCCTACGGGTTCGAGAACTATGTAGACATGACCGAGACACCTCTCCGGTCAATAACCAATAGCGGAACCTGGATGCTCATATTGGTTCCCACATATTCTATGAAGGTCTTTATAGGTCGAACCGCAATGTCAACATATGTTATTCCCTTAGTCATCGGTATGTTACTTGCCCGAGATTCGATTGCCGGTATCTTCATACCTAGTTCAATCTCGGTACCAGCAAGTCTCTTTACTCGTTCCATAGTGCATCATCCCGTAACTTTTTTGACTATAAATAGTAGGGTAAAACCCCACTGCATCTTTTATTAAATAAATAAATAAATAAATAAATAAGAGAGCAAACTAACAATAGTAGTCTTAAGGGCTTGAGATAAGCCCTAGGGAAAAGGAAAAGAAAAAGACATCAAGAGAAAGCTAAGAAAAAGATCTAAAACAAAAGCTAAAAGAAAGAGAAGAACATAAAAAAAGAAAGAGAAAATTACAACAAGATCTCCAACCAGGCAGAGAATTGCCTCTCATGCTTCTGTTTGATCCTATATTTCAGCAGTTTTAGCTCCTCTAGAAAGATAATTTCCAGCCCTAAAATGAAGGTGCTATTTTCTCAAAGATCTTGTTGTTTCTGGTTATCCATATGGCCCATGATTCTAGAATGATGATCTCCATAAAGAATGGATAATGGAGCTTATCCTCTTGAAAAGCTTCCAGTACTGACAAGTTTGGTATTCTAGTTGGGAAAATAAAATCCCAGCATTGCCCTACAAATGGGCACCCCCAAAAAAGATGATGTAATGTTTCTTCTTGCTGGCAATCTCTTACTGCACAATTGTATGCTTCTAGCTCAAAGTTCTTTCTCCTAAGCAAGTTCCTTGTGTTAACTCTATCATGCAACAACTTCCAAAAGAAAACCTTATGTTTTGGCTGACAGGAACATTTCCAAATCCAATTGAAATGAGGTGGAGTTTGCTTGTATCCAATCAGCACATTGTATGCCTTGATGGAGGAGTAGAATTCATTTCCTCATATGTAACTCCAAGTGTCCAGAGAGTCTATGTACTTAGATTGTCTTAGAGAGATGCATAAATCTTCCATTTCCAGAAATTCCTCATAGGCTTCTATTGTGAGTGGTAGGTAGAACAAGTCTTGAAGGTATTCAATGGTGACCATAGTTTGGACATTTATTTGTGGGTTCTTGGCAAATGAATGAAGGTGATGGAATTTATGCTTTAGTATGGATTGGTGCCACAGATCATCCTAGAAAAATGCAATCTTACCATCTCCCACATTACATCTGTCAATTGCTTTGTACTGATCAATGAGAGCCAGGTTTGATTTCCACAAAAAAGATCCAATCATATTATCTCCTGGAAGTTGCCCATCATTATAGTAAGTTTCCCAGATTAACTTGACCCAGGGTATATCATGCCTATTGAAGAATTTGTGTAGATTTTTTCATGAGAAGAGTTTTGTTCTGTGTGTAAATATCCATGATTCCCAATCCTCCCTGACTTTTTGGTCTACAAACTGTGTGCCAAGCCACCAATGCTGGTCTTCTATCCTCCATGCCAGAGCTTCTCCAGAGACAATGCCTTAAATATTTTATGATATGTTTCTTAATTGTGATAGGAATGTCCAAACAGCACATGAAGAATACAGATAATGAAGAAAGGACAGATCTCATCAGCAATAACTTTCCTGCCTGTGTCATGAAAATAGATATACCAGCTAACCTTTTTGCAATCTGTTAACAAGGAGGAGACACTGTTCCACAGTTGGTTTGTATATTCCCAAAGGAAGTCCCAGATAAGTGAAAGGGAAATTTCCTCTGGCACATCGCAATGTGTTTGTAAAGAGCTCAATTCTATCTTCATCAATGTTCAAAGGGACCATTATTGATTTACCATAATTAACCTTGAGTCTAGTTGTTAAGGCAAAGGTGTTTAAGAGTGCTTTAAGACAGATCAGTTGCCTAGCATTTGCTTGCATTATAACCAGAGTATCATCTGCATACTGCACTATTGGGAAATCATGGGCATGAGTTTACTTGAAGTGGGGGAAGTGATAAGGTTTAGTCTCATGGCTCTGTTGAGAATAGATGGAAGCAGGTCAGCAGCCAGAACAAAAATTAAAGGAGAATAAGGATCCCCCTGTCTCACTCCTCTTTTTATGTAGAAAATTTTCCTATGCACTCCATTTAACATCACAGTTGAAGAAGCAGATGAAAATATTAGTTGCATCCAAGAAATCCATTTTTCTCCAAACCCTTTTGCTCTGAAAATCACAATGATTGCTTGATGTTCAATTTTGTCAAAGGCCTTTTTAAAATCCAGTTTAACTACTAACATCTCTTCCTTTGACTTATGACACTGATGAATATACTCATATGCCCATCCTAGGTAGTCTTGTATCACTCTGTCTTTGAGGAAACCATATTGGTTGATGTGCACCAATTTTAGAATTATTTTTTGCAATCTGTTTCCCAACAGCTTTGTGATTATCTTTAACACTCCATTGAGCAGAGAAATTGGTTTGAAATCATTTGGTGTGAGTGGTACTTCCTTTTTTGGTATCAGAGTAATGAAAGAAGTGTTTATACTTTCCAGATTCACAGTGCCAGCACGGAAAGTACTACATCTTGAGCTTGCATTGGTTTTCCTTGAAGAGGAAAGGGTGATGCAGAAAAGTAGTGTAAGTATTTCCCTCAGTTTTTGAGAACCAAGGTATCAATCCAGTAGGAGGCTCCTCAAAAGTCCCACGCACCTACACAAACAAACAAGAACCTCACAACCAATGCAATAAAGGGGTTGTCAATCCCTTCACGGCCACTTGTAAAGTGAGATCTGATAGAGATAATATGATAAGGTAAATATTTTTGGTATTTTTATGATATAGATTGGAAAAGTAAAGATGCAAATAAAAGTAGATTGTAAACTTATATGATAAAAGATAGACCCGGGGGCATAGGTTTCACTAGTGGCTTCTCTCAAGATAGCATAAGTATTACGGTGGGTGAACAAATTACTGTCGAGCAATTGATAGAAAAGCGAATAATTATGAGTTTATCTAGGCATGATCATGTATATAGGAATCACGTCCCTGACAAGTAGACCGACTCCTGCCTTCATCTACTACTATTACTCCACACATCGACTGCTATCCAGCATGCATCTAGAGTATTAAGTTCATAAAGAACAGAGTAACGCATTAAGAAAGATGACATGATGTAGAGGGATAAACTCATGCAATATGATATAAACCCCATCTTTTTATCCTCGATGCCAACAATACAATACGTGCCTTGCTGCCCCTGCTGTCATTGGAAAGGACACCGCAAGATTGAACCCAAAGCTAAGCACTTCTCCCATTGCAAGAAAGATCAATCTAGTAGGCCAAACCAAACTGATAATTCGAAGAGACTTGCAAAGATCACTTACTCACACATAAAAGAATTCAGAGGATGTTGAAATATTTCTCATAGATAAACTTGATCATAAACCCACAATTCACCGGATCTCGACAAACACACCACAAAAAGAGTTACATCAAATAGATCTCCAAGAAGATCGAGCAGAACTTTGTATTGAGATTCAAAGAGAGAGAAGAAGCCATCTAGCTAATAACTATGGATCTGAAGGTCTGTGGTAAACTACTCACAACTCATAGGAGAGGCCTTGGAGATGATGTAGAGGCCCTCCATGGTCGATTCCCCCTCCGGCGGAGCGTCGGCGAAGGCTCCAAGATGGGATCTCACGGATACAGAAGGTTACGGCAGTGGAAATTGTCGGATTTCGGGTTCCGGCAGACCCTTGAGGTTCGAACACTGGGGTGCGCACGAAGATCTCTCCCCTACCAGCTCACGTCTTGAAGTCTCGCAAAGATCTAGGCAAGAAAGATGAATACATGGAGGACACGAGATTTATACTGGTTCAGGCCACCATTGTGGTGTAATACCCTACTCCAATGTGTGGTGTGGTGGATTGCCTCAGGGGCTGATGATGAACAGTACAAAGGGAGAACAACCTCGCAAGGGGCTGTTCTTGAGCTGGTGCGATGAACTGCTTGGGTGAGTTCAGTCGCTTCTCTCTCTCTCTCTCTGGTCGATCTCCAGATACCTCTTCCTTGTGGTGGCTAGTCCTATTTATAGAGCGAGGCCCTGGGCCTCTCCCCAAATAATGAGCGGGAAGGGCGCCAACAATCAGCCATTTTGAAGGGGAACATTTAGTACACTTATCCTGACTAAAGTTGGTCTTCGGCTGCCAAAGGCTTTGACGGTGACGCCGCCCTGTGCTCCACGATGACCTCCATCCTGCCGTTCTGCTGGTCTTGGTCTTGTTGCATCGAAACGGTAGCGATGCCTTGGCCTGTGCTTGCCCCCTTAGCACCGAAAGGGAAACAAGGACACTACGCAGGCCGACGCCCGCCTGCCACCCGCCTGGCCTCCGATCGTCATGGCTTGCGTCACGGGCCCCTCGGGAGGTGCCCTGCCTTGATCTCTCCGCCTCCTCGCGAGCCCGCCTGAGGAGGCTGCTCCTGAGGAAGCTCCCTGTCATCCGCCCCGCGAGGCTTGGCCCCTCGCGAGGGTCTAGAGCTTGAGCTGATGAAGCTGGGCTGCATTGGGCCCCCACTTGAGCCACGCCGCAGGCCACAGGCAGGCAAGTCTGGGGACCACCATTCCTAGAACTCCGACAGTAGCCCCCGGGCCCAAGGCGCGCCCGGACTTGGCTTAGAAGAGAAGCGAAGGGGCAAGTGTGAAGCGCCGCGGGCCCCAACAGCCTGCGGCCTTGGGTGTCGTGTGGCGGTTGATTGGACGTGGGCGTCTCCGCTTCCCCACGATGCCTCATTATACGCCTGGCTAGGCGGACCCGTGGTTGCACACAGCTACTCCCTTCTCGCTGCCCGCGCGCTTCCTGCCCTTCCTTCTTCCTCGAGCCTCAACTTCCGCCTCCAATCCAACTCGAGCTCTCCCCTTTCTTGTCTGCGATGGCGCCAACGAAGAAGGAAAAGGGGAAGAAGCCCGCGCTTTCATCCCGCTCGCCTCCGGTGGTGGCCCCCGCCGTCGATCGGTCAATCATACTCAATCCCGAGGCCCTGCGCAAGGTCCCCTCTGCTCTTGCCACCATCTTCAATGAGTGTGGCCGGACCACGGCCTGGCCTGCGTCCCACGCTTCTATCAACAGGGTCGTCATTGAGGTCCGGTTCTTTGCCAACGCCATGTGGGCGGGTCTGGTTCCCCCTTTCTCTGCTTTCTTCAATGCGGTGCTCTCACATTATCAGATCCACATGATGCACCTCGGACCCGAGTCCATTACTCTCCTGGCTGTCTTTGCCTTTGTCTGCGAGGCAATGGTGGGCATTCCTCCTTCCGTTGCCCTGTTGCGCCACTTCTTCTCCTTGCGCCTGAGCGATCCCAATCAATGCTCGGGGTGCGTGGGCTTTCTTGCCGTGCCAGAGACGGCTGCTTCAGGGATCGACTTCGGCCTTCCTCCCTCTGAGGCCAAGTTCAGAGAGCGGTGGCTGTATGTGGACGTTGGGGTACCCAGCCCCCTGCTCTCGCACCCGACCGCGCCTGCCGTTCCCAGTTCAGGCTGGGCTCATGAGGCGCTCGTGAGCCCCCGGCTTGTCTTCGTCTGGCGCCGTTTTGAGACCTTGAGGGCGCTCAACGTGACGACGCCCAAGGTGGTGAGGGAGTTCCTCCAGTGTCGCATTGCTCCTCTCCAGCGCCAGTCTCACCGAACGTGGCACTATGCGGGGCACAGGGACCGCATGCGGCTCCAGGAGGAGGACCTGGCGCCTGAAGCATTGAGGATGGTGCTCAAGGTCCTGACTGGCGACCCTTCCCCAGGCAGCCTCCGACATGATGGTGCTCTCTTGTATCTTTGTTCGGGCAGGGCCGATTTCGTGAAGCAGATGCCTAGCTTTGACGAATGGGGACTGCGCCCGACTGGCCTCAGGGGGCCCCGCAAGAATCCTGACGTCGTGGTTGCTCTTTCAGTTGCCCAAAGCGGCCTCGTCTCAGGTGACGAAGCAGGGAGACGAGAACTGTCAAGAGCCGAAAAGGATGATGTTGTGGAGGTGCAGATGCCACGCGGGGCCCCGGAGGCTATATCTCATGAAGCCCGCCCAGGAGCCGCGGCAGGCGAGGAGCTCCGGCCTACGGCTACCGGGGTTGGGGCTCCCGAGGCTCCGGTCGTCCCTCATGAGGCGGTGTCCGGTGGCGCTCCGCAGGCCGGTCCCCTTAGCGCTGATCGTCCCGATGCCTCCAACATGTCGCAAGCCGACCCCTGCGCCAAGCACTTAGGCCGGTTTCGAGTAGCCTTCGAGGCCCTCCGCAAGAGGAAGGAGGCCTTGGGTGGCGAAGATCGCCCTTGTCGCCTGCTGAAGCGTAGGAAGTACTTTGCCGTGGATGAGTAAGTCCTCTTTCTTCTTTGCTCCTTTATTTCCCTGTTCTCGCAGCTGATTGCGGCCTTCTCAGGGTCCTTCCTTCTGAATTCGTGGAGACGGCCAAGGAGCCATCCCCCCAAGCCTCGTCTTTGCTGCTGACCCTGGGCGTGCCGGGCTCGAGTGGTGCTCCTGCCGCTCGGCCAGCCGGAGGAGTGGCCCGTCTTGCGGGGCATCCTGATCCTGCGCGCCTGCTGTCCTCCTTCCGCGGGACCCCCTGGGATACAACCAGCTTGCCCCGTGCTCCTTCCTTGATCGTGAACGGCGGTTGGTTGAAGTCGGTCTTAAGCTCCTCTTTTGGGGACGCACCGGTGTCAGGTCGGGCTCCTGGCGCGGCCCGTCTGCCGATCGCTGGGGCACCAGCCCCCATCCCTACGCCGGGAGGGGGCATGCCGCCCCTGTGCTCTCCGGGCTCGCCAACGGCAGAGGATGACATGGAAGACATACTCAGGCGTGCTCGTGAGTGCCGCGCCCTTCGCCAAGAATTCCTCCACGGGGTGGTGGACGCAGTAAGCCGGATCGATGCAGAGCTCGCTGGCGAGGATGCACGCCTCGAGGCCGAAGGCTTGCGCCTTGCTGAAGAGAGGCGCGAGCTGAAGGTTGCCGTTGCCTTTGCGCGTCACCAGCGGGACCTTGACAACGTGAAGGCTGAAGCGTCACTAGTGGCCTCGCGAGAGTTATGCTCCCGAGCCATCGAGGAGGCCCGGGAGGCAGACCGACGGCGCAAGGATGCGAAGGAGCGCGTGTTGGAGCTCCAAGCCTGGAGCAACTCTCTGGAGGAGCAGGTGGAACTGCGCCAGGCGGCCCTTGTGTCGCTGAAGGAGGCCTCCGTCGACCAGGTAGAGCTCCAGAAGTGCGAAGAAGCGCTGACACTGGAGGCCGCCGAGCGCAACCTTGACCTTGAGCGGCCGGAGACGAGGGAGTGCCTGGTGGCTCAAGCGGAGGATGACGTCACCGCGCGCGAAGCCCAAGCCCAGGAGGAGATCGACCGCCGAGTGGCGGAAACTCGTTCGGGTCTCGAGCGCCAATACGAAGTGAGGTTGGAGCTGATCAGGGCCAAAGCTGAAGGTAGGACCGCGGCCCTCAGGGCCAAACTGGCTGATGTGACGCGGGGTGCGGACTTCTCCGCTGCCGCCCTTGGTGCGGCGCAGGCGGAGCTGGCCTCTTCCCGTGCCGAGCTGCTTCTTCTCCGACAGAGGGTCGACGGCGCCGAGGCTATCACGTGGCAGAACGAGGACGAGATCCGTCAGAGGCGGGTCTTGGAGCATGAGCACGCCCCCATGCTCGAACGCTCAGGGAGTGGGCTAACGCGGCCCTGGGCAACATTTGCGAGGCCGCTGCCGAGGTGCCGCACGAGACCAACTATGCCGGCAACCTCCAATATTTCACTGACGTGGTGACGCTTCTGGAGAACCACTCCGAGAGGTCTCGTTGGCTCGTCAAGGAGAGGAGCCGAGCCTTGCTTGGGCGTGCCTTCTCCTGTGTCTTCAGCCATCTGCAGAACATGGATCCCCACTTTGATTTCGACACCGTCATTGCACCTGTGCCCATAGCCATTCGAGGCGACCTGGCGCAATGTGTGGAGGACAATGTGGACGCCCTCGTTAGGGCCTCCGCGTCTGATGATGATGGCGTGATCATGGCCGCTGATGAAGGTGGCGTGGTGGACGCACCTGGCGCTGGCGGAGGTGTGGGTGGTGATGGTGATGACGCCAGCGACGCCAGCGACGCCTCTGGAGGCGCCCCAGATGATGCGGCGAGTGATATGTCCGACTGATCCTGTGTCCCCGCGGTCCACCCTGCGTGAAGAAAGTTCAGGCTCGGCGTGAGCCTGGCTACTGGCCTGGCAATGGGTCAGCTGACCTGTTTACCCCTTGACCCCGACGAGTCCCAAGCGGGTCCGTTGGGCCCACTTCACCTTGAGTGTCTTATGGATGGTCCCATTGATCCTGCGGTGAGAACCTCCGGAGAGGGTGTGGCGACAGCGGTCCAGATTGTAGATGTGCTTGGCCTGGCCCGGCTCACGAGGGGCTCGCGAGGGGAGGTAGCCGATGATAACTTGGACGTAAGGCCGAAACCAGAACACAAGAGATTGCTCAAATGAGACTAAGCTCCCCTTCCCCAGACACACGCAAGTCTCAAGTTCAAATCCAAACTTAAATTCAAATCGAAGAAACTCGCCAACGAAAGAAAAGGCAAAAGGCAAAAAAGCCGCGTCCGGCACCTATTCTAGTCTTCGACGTCTTCTCACCAGCGCGGAGCTAAGTGCTGCCACTGGGCGTGGGCGGGAGCCCCCGAGGCCCGAGGGCGGCTCTCCGGAGACTCCGGGGCGTGTACAGCCCCTCTCATTATTACGTGAGAGTGTCACGGGGTGGTGAGCTTCACAGGCACTGGGCCTTCTTCACAGGTACCGGCCTTGCTTCATATCGCCAGATGAAGGCCTCGCCTTGCGCTGCACTCTACCGCCATTGACAGCGACCGGAAACCAAGGACGACGCCAATGGGGTAGAGCGGTCGCCAGCGGTTCCCCCGACGACCACAGGTCCTCTGCCGGGGGCAGGCCTTGCGGCACCTCCTCGGCAGAGGGCCTACCTCCGGAGTGTGCCTGGTGCCGAGCGCCGCGGGGACGAACCCGGATCCCGGCCCCTTTCCTGCAGCCCCCGATACCCTCCTCCCGAGGGGTAGGAGGCTGCAGTATTGGGGCAGCCATCTGCTGCGGCAACCTGTACCTCCTGCGACCCATGGTTAGCATAAGT
This sequence comes from Triticum aestivum, assembly GCF_018294505.1. Taxonomy (NCBI): domain Eukaryota; kingdom Viridiplantae; phylum Streptophyta; class Magnoliopsida; order Poales; family Poaceae; genus Triticum; species Triticum aestivum. The sequence continues at coordinate 238,547,704 of NC_057798.1, forward strand.
TTGCTCCTAAGGAAGTAGTGGTACCAGATAGTTGCTGCCGCCAGCGCGGCCATCGAGGCCCTCTTGGGGATCTTGAAAGAGCTCAAATTCTGATGACTGCTCGCCCCAGCCTGGCCCAAGGAACGAGCCATGGTCTTCTTCCAATGCGCATTCTCGATCCACCATGTGGGGCACATAAGCTTCTGGTACCGCAACCCCACGATTCTCGCTGTAGTGCCCCATGTGCCACGCAGTTCGGCCTGGATCATTGTCTTGAGGGTGATGGCGCGGTGGCCCGCCGAGGCTGAAGGTCGTGGCGTGTGCTCCTTCACCGGCCAGAGGTGTGGCCGGCGATACTTGGCGCCCGGTGCCGACGGCCGGGTTGGCGTTGAGCTGGGCTTGGAGTCCGCTCGGAGTCGCGTTGGCACGTATGGGGCCGCCATACGGCCCGCCCTGGACCAGGGGTGGCAACTGGACACAGAAAGGAGGCGCTCCCGAGGCGGCGGCGTCCAGGAGTTCGGCTACTCGCTCCAGTAGCACATCAGGGCCGCACTCCAGCAGCCAGCATCGCAGCAGCTCTCGGGCTACCGTGAGCGCGGTCCTGGAGTTTGCCTGCTCCCGTCCGGTGTGCGGCGCCGTGGCCGCGGCGTGGTTCGAAGCTCTCACTGCTGACCGTACCTGCCGTGGTGTGAGGGAAGGCAGGGTTTGGCCGCGTCGCCCACGCCCCACAGCACCTTGCGGAGCGCGAGCTGCCTAAGGCGCAAGGTCGCGGTCGCCCTGGGCCGGCGGCACGGCACGGATGGGCCACTACGCCCAGCGGTCGGCGTTGGCAGCCGGGTCGCTTGACATCAAGACGGCGAGGCGACAAAACGTGGGGAGGCGAAAGAAAGACTCCGGCGCACCCCTACCTGGCGCGCCAAATGTCAGATTTCGGGTTCCAGCATACCCTTGAGGTTCGAACACTAGGGTGCGCACGAAGATCTCTCCCCTACCAGCTCACGTCTCGAAGTCTCACAAAGATCTAGGCAAGAAAGATGAACACACAGAGGACATGAGATTTATACTGGTTCAGGCCACCATTGTGGTGCAATACCCTACTCTAGTGTGTGGTGTGGTGGATTGCCTCAAGGGCTGATGATGAACAGTACAAAGGGAGAACAGCCTCACGAGTTGCTATTCTTGAGCTGGTGCGATGAACTGCTTGGGTGAGTTCAGTCACTTCTCTCTCTCTCTCTCTCTCTCTCTCTCTCTCTCTCTCTCTGGTCGATCTCCAGATACCTCTACCTTGTGGTGGCTAGTCCTATTTATAGAGCGAGGCCCTGGGCCTCTCCCCAAATAATGAGCGGGAAGGGTGCCAACAATCGGCCATTTTGAAGGGGAACATCTAGTACACTTATCCTGACTAAAGTTGGTCTTCGGCTACCGAAGGCTCTGACGGTGACGCCACCTTGGGCTCCGCGATGACCTCCATCCTGCAGTTCTTCTGGTCTTGGTCTTGTTGCACCGGAACGGTAACCTTTGTCCGATGTCTTGGCGTGTGCTTACCCCCTTAGCACCGAAAGGGAAACAAGGACACTGCGCAGGCCGGCGCCGGCCTGGCACCCACCTGGCCTCCGATCGTCATGGCTTGCTTCACGGGCCCCTCGGGAGGTGCCTTGCCTTGATCTCTCCGCCTCCTCGCGAGCCCGCCTGAGGAGGCTGCTCCTGAGGAAGCTCCCTGTCGTCCACCCCGCGAGGCTTGGCCCCTCGGGAGGGTCTTGAGCTTGAGCTGCTGAAGCTGGGCTGCATTAGGCCCCCACTTGAGCCACGCCACAAGCCGCAGGCAGGCAAGTCTGGGGACCCCCGTTCCCAGAACGTCGACAGAAATAGTTTTTCGTGGTGCTCCTCGATGGTTTCATGGTACGTGGGTATATATAGGAGGAAGAAGTAGGTCGGTGGACGCTCGAGGGGCCCTCGAGGGTGGGGGCATGCCCACCTATAGGGGGCACGCCGGGCACCCTTGTGGCCGCCTCCTCTGTTGCTTGACGTCCACTCCAAGTCCCCTGGATCACATTTGTTCCAAAAAGATCGCTCCCGAAGGTTTCATTCCGTTTGGACTCCGTTTGATATTCCTTTTCTTCGAAACACTGAAATAGGCAAAAAAACAGCAATTCGGGCTGGGCCTAGGTTAGTCCCAAAAATGATATAAAAGTGTAAAGTGAAGCCCATAAACATCCAAAACGGGTAATATAATAGCATGGAACAATAAAAAATTATAGATACGTTGGAGACGTATCAGAAAACCATGATGAGATCAGTAAAATCTTCTTTAATTATGTCCCAACAAGCTTTAATGAATTCATCATCCTATAACTAACTCATTAGTCACATTTCTTGCAAGGCTTCATATGATGTGCATTACTGAGAGAGCCCGGAGATACCTCTCCGATACTCGGAGTGACAAATCCTAATCTCGATCTATGCCAACCCAACAAACACCTTCGGAGATATCTGTAGAGCATCTTTATAATCACCCAGTTATGTTGTTATGTTTGATAGCACACAAGGTATTCCTCCGGTGTCCAGGAGTTGCATAATCTCATAGTCGGAGGAATATGTATTTGACATGAAGAAAGCAGTAGCAATAAAACTGAACGATCATGATGCTAAGCTAAAGGATGGGTCTTTTCCATCACATCATTCCACTAATGATGTGATCTTGTTCATCAAATGATAACTCATGTCCATGGCTAGGAAGCTTAACCATCTTTGATCAACGAGCTAGTCTAGTAGAGGCATACTAGGGAGATGGTGTTTTGTCTATGTATTCGCACATGTATCAAGTTTCCGGTTAATACAATTCTAGCATGAATAATAAACATTTATCATGAATAAGGAAATATAAAATAACAACTTTATTATTGCCTATAGGGCATATTTCCTTCAATCTCCCACTTGCACTAGAGTCAGTAATCTAGTTCACATCACCATGTGATTTAACACCAATAGTTCACATCTGTATGTGATCAACACCCATAGTTCACATCGCCATGTGACCAACACCGAAAGGGTTTACTAGAGTCAATAATCTAGTTCACATTGCTATGTGATTAACAGCAAAAGAGTACTAAGGTGTGACCATGTTTTGCTTGTGAGAGAAGTTTAGTCAACGGGTCTGCCACATTCAGAGCCGTATGTATTTTGCAAATTTTCTATGTCTACAATGCTCTGCATGGAGCTACTCTAGCTAATTGCTCCCACTTTCAATATGTATCCAGATTGAGACTCAGAGTCATCCGGACGGTGTAAAAGCTTGCATCGACGTAACTCTTTATGATGAACTCTTTATCACCTCCATAACCGAGAAATATTTCCTTAGTCCTCTTAGGTAACTAAGGATAACTCTGACTGCTGTCAAGTGATCCAATCCTGAATCACTATCGTATCCCCTTGCCAAACTCATGATAAGGTACACAATAGGTCTGGTATACAACATAACATACTCTATAGAACCTATGGCGAGGCATAGGAAATGACTTTCATTCTATTTCTATTTTCTGCTGTGGCCGGGTTTTGAGTCTTACTCAACTTTACACCTTGCAACACAGGCAAGAACTCCTTCTTTGACTGTTCCATTTTGAACTACTTCAAAATCTTGTCAAGGTATATACTGATTTCAAAATCTTATCAAGCATCTTGATCTATCTCTATGGATCTTGATGCCCAATATGTAAGTAGCTTAATCGAGGTCTTTCTTTGAAAAACTCCTTTCGAACTCTCCTTTATGCTTTCCAGAAAATTCTACATCATTCTCGATTAACAATATGTCATTCACATATACTTATCAGAAAGGTTGCAGTGCTCCCACTCACTTTCTTGTAAATACAGGCTTCACGGCAAGTCTGTATAAAACTATATGCTTTGATCAACTCATCAAAGTGTATTTTCCAACTCCGCGATGCTTGCACCAGTCCATAAATGGATCGCTAGAGTTTGCACACCTTGTTAGCACCTTTAGGATCGACAAAACCTTCTGGTTGCATCATATACAAATCTCCTTAGAGATATCCATTTAAGGAATGTAGTTTTGACATCCATTTGACACATTTCATAAAATATGGCAATTCGTAACATGATTCAGACGGACTTAAGCATTGCTACGGTTGATAAAATCTCATTGTAGTCGACATCTTGAACTTGTCAAAAAACCTTTTTAAGACTAGTCGAGCTTTGTAGATTGTAACACTAGCATCAGCGTCTATCTTCCTCTTGAAGATACATTTATTCTCAATGGCTTGCCGATCATCGGGCAAGTCCACCAAAGTCCAAACTTTGTTCTCATACATGGATCCTATCTCAGATTTCATGACCTCAAGCCATCTATCAGAATCTGGGCTCATCATTGCTTCTTCATAGTTTGTAGGTTCGTCATGGTCAAGTAACATGACTTCCAAAACAGTATTACCGTACCACTCTAGTGCAGATCGTGCTCTGGTTGACCTATGAGGTTATGTAGCAACTTGGTCTGAAGTTTCATGATCATTATCATTAGCTTCCTCTCCAGTTGGTGTAGACATCACGGGAATGGATTTATCGGATGAGCTACTTTCCAAATTGAGAGAAGGTACAATTACCTCATCAAGTTCTACTTTCCTCCCACTCACTTCTTTCAAGAGAAACTCCTTCTCTAGAAAGGTTCCATTCTTAGCAACAAAATCTTGCCTTCAGACTTGTCGTAGAAGGTGTACTGATACGTCTCCGTCGTATCTACTTTTCCAAACACTTTTTCCCTTGTTTTGGACTCTAACTTGTATGATTTGAATGGAACTAACCTGGACTGACGCTGTTTTCAGCAGAATTGCCATGGTGTTATTTTATGTGCAGAAAACAAAAGTTCTCGGAATGACCTGAAACTCCACGGAATATCTTAGAATAAATAATAAAAATCCTCGCCAAAGATGAAGGCCAGGGGGCCCACACCCTGTTCACAAGGGTGGGGGGCGCGCCCCTCCCCCCTGGTGGCCCTCCGACGCCAACTCCAACTCCATATATTGGCTTTCGGGGAGAAAAAATCAGAGAGAAAGTTTCATCGCGTTTTACGATACGGAGCCGTTCGCCAAGCCCTAATCTCTCTCGGGAGGGCTGATCTAGAGTCCGTTTGGGGCTTCGGAGAGGGGAATTCGTCGCTGTCATCATCATCAACCATCCTCCATCACCAATTTCATGATGCTCATCGCCGTGCGTGAGTAATTGCATCGTAGGCTTGCTGGACGGTGATGGGTTGGATGAGATTTATCATGTAATCGAGTTAGTTTTGTTAGGGTTTGATCCCTAGTATCCACTATGTTCTCAGATTGATGTTGCTATGACTTTGCTATGCTTAATGCTTGTCACTAGGGCCCAAGTGCCATGATTTCAGATCTGAACCTATTATGTTTTCATGAATATATGTGTGTTCTTGATCCTATCTTGCAAGTCTATAGTCACCTACTATGTGTTATGATCCGGCAACCCCGAAGTGACAATAATCGGGACCACTCCCGGTGATGACCATAGTTTGAGGAGTTCATGTATTCACTATGTGCTAATGCTTTGTTCCGGTTCTCTATTAAAAGGAGGCCTTAATATCCCTTAGTTTCCAATAGGACCCCACTGCCACGGGAGGGTAGGACAAAAGATGTCATGCAAGTTCTTTTCCATAAGCACGTATGACTATATACGGAATACATGCCTACATTACATTGATGAACTGGAGCTAGTTCTGTGTCACCCTATGTTATGACTGTTACATGACGAACCGCATCCGGCATAATTATCCATCGCTAATCCGGTGCCTACGAGTTTTCCATATACTGGTTTACGCTTATTTACTTTTCTGTTGCTACTGTTACAATCACTACAAAAATACCAAAAACATTACTTTTGCTGTCTTTACTTTTGTTACCGTTACCACCACTATCATATTACTTTGCTACTAAACACTTTGCTGCAGATACTAAGTTTCCAGGTGTGGTTGAATTGACAACTCAGCTGCTAATACTTGAGAATATTCTTTGGCTCCCCTTGTGTCGAATCAATAAATTTGGGTTGAATACTCTACCCTCGAAAACTGTTGCGATCCCCTATACTTGTGGGTTATCAAGACCTTTTTCTGGCACCGTTGCCGGGGATCATAGCTCTATTCTTTGAGTCACTTGGGATTTATATCTGCTGGACACTATGAAGAACTTGAAAGATGATCGAACTACTATTCTGCCCTCAACTACGAGGGGAGGTAAGGGATTGCCATCTAGCCTTGCACTAGATTCTCCTTTTGTTATGAGTAAATTTGCGACACCTAAACCTACTACTGCTATTGATTCTGATATGTCGCATGTTATTGATGGTGCCACTTCTGCTATGCATGATACTTATGATGAAACTACTCCTATGCTTGATACTACTGTGCCACTTGGTGAATATCTTGATGAGCAAATTGCTAGGTCGAGAGAAAGAGAAATTATTGAACCTGAACACGATGATGTGAGTGATGATGAACCTATGCCTGCTATTCGTGAGGGTTATCTTTTTAATCTTGAATCTATTGAAGCTGTGCCAGGATAGTCTTGAACGTAAGAGGTTGCTAATTAAGTGGAGTAAAGAATATTTTCGAGGTAGGATGAGACCCGACCCTGCTTTTGCTACTTCACCTATCTGTGTTCCTGATCAGGATTATTATGATTTTTCTGTTGATCCAGATATAATTACTTTGGTTGAATCTGATCCTTTTTATGTCTATGAATCTGAAACTGTTGTGGCACATCTTCGTAAGTTAGATGATATAGCTGCCCTGTTTACTAATAATCTAAGATCGCGCCACCTTTATTTACTTAAAATATTTCCATTCTCATTAAAGGGCGATGCTAAGAAATGGTTTCATTCTCTTGATCCTGGTTGTGTGCAATGTCCCCAGGATATGATTTATTACTTCTCCGCTAAATATTTCCCTGCTCATAAGAAACAAGCTACTTTGAGGGAAATATACAATTTTGTGCAAATTAAAGAAGAGAGTTTCCCACAAGCTTGGGGGAGGCTTCTCAAGTTACTTAATGCTTTGCTTGATCATCCTCTTAAGAAACCTAAAATATTTGATATCTTTTATAATGGACTAACCGATGCTTCCAGAGATTACCTGGATAGTTGTGCTGGTTCTCTTTTCAGGGAAAGAACACCGGATGACGCTGAACTTCTATTGAATAATATGTTGGCTAATGAAAATAATTGGGCACCTCTCGAGCTACCTCCTGAGCCAGCTCCTGAGCCTATTACTGAGCCTATTCCTAAACCAACTCCGAAGAAGAGAGGTGTTCTATTTCTCAGTCCCGAAGATATGCAAGAGGCAAAGAAATCTATGAAAGAAAAAGGTATTAAAGCTGAAGATGTTAAGAATTTACCTCCTATTGAAGAAATACATGGCCTTAATTTACCGCCTGTTGAAGAAGTATATGATCTCAATTACTTATTTACTGAAGAACCTCCCTATACCCGACACAGGCAGTAAAGGTAAATTCTCTCTATAGATATGATAAAGCTGAAAGTTCCTCCTACTAAAATTGCTAGCCAGTGCTTGGATGAGTTTGATGACTTTATGTTTAAGCAAGATGACTTTAATGCTTATTTTGGTAGACAATTAAAACAGAATACCTTTATGATTAAACGATTGAGTGATTATATGGCTGATATTAGAGGTGAACTTAAACTTGTTAGCAAACATGCTTCTATGGTTACCACTCAAGTAGAACAAGTACTTAAAGCTCAGAAAGAAGTGCTTGATGAAATGAATAGTAAGAAAAATGATTATGCTGTTAGAGTGGCTACTAGAACTGGTAGAATGACTCAGGAACCTTTGTATCCTGAAGGCCACCCTAAGAGAATCGAGCAAGATTCTCAGAGAAATAATATTGATATGCCTAGTTCTTCTAAGAGGAAGAAAAAGAAAAATGATAGGACTGTGCAAACTTCTAGTGAACCTATTGCTGAACCACCTGATAATCCAAATGATATCTCTATGTCTGATGCTGAAACACAATCAGGTGATGAACATGAACCTAGTGATAATGTTAATGATAATGTTCATGTTGATGCTCAACCTAGTAATGATAATGATGTAGAAGTTGAACCTGCTGTTGATCTTGATAACCCACAATCAAAGGAATCAACGTTATGATAAAAGAGACTTTGTTGCTAGGAAACATGGTAAAGAAAGAGAACCATGGGTTCAGAAACCCATGCCTTTTCCTCCCAAACCATCCAAGAAAAAGGATGATGAGGATTTTGAGCGCTTTGCTGAAATGATTAGACCCATCTTTTTGCGTATGCGATTAACTGATGTGCTCAAAACAAATCCTTATGCTAAGTATATGAAGGATATTATTACTAATAAAAGAAAGATACCTGAAGCTGAAATTTCCACCATGCTTGCTAATTATACTTTTAAGGGTGGAATACCAAAGAAACTTGGAGATCCAGGAGTACCTACTATACCATGCTCCATTAAGAGAAATTATGTTAAAACTGCTTTATGTGATCTTGGAGCCGGTGTTAGTGTTATGCCTCTCTCTTTATATCGTAGACTTGACTTGAATAAGTTGACACCTACTGAAATATCTTTGCAAATGGCTGATAAATCAACTGCTATACCTGTCGGTATTTGTGAGGATGTGCCTGTAGTGGTTGCAAACGTTACTATTTTAACGGACTTTGTTATTCTTGATATTCCCGAGGATGATAGTATGTCTATTATTCTTGGAAGACCTTTCCTTAATACTGCAGGGGCTGTTATTGATTGCAACAAAGGCAATGTCACTTTTCATGTTAATGGTAATGAGCATACGGTACACTTTCCGAGGAAACAACCTCAAGTTTATAGCATCAACTCTATTGGAAAAATCCCATCGATTATATTTGGAGGTTTTGAATTTCCTCTCCCTACTGTCAAGAAAAAGTATGATATTCTTATTGTTGGGGATTTTCATATCCCCGTTGAGGTAACTTAGTGTCATTCGAAATTTCTCCGGTTCCGTGATTATTCAGAATGAGTTTGTTAACAAGACTTGATCAACCTTGTTAGTGGGTTCATTTTGATGATCACGAGATGGATGAAACTAGAAGCACAACCTTCTGTACCCTCTTTATATTTTTTTGTTATTTAGTAAAAATAAAGTAAAATAGTATTTTTCTGTCTGTTTCCTGACTTATCCGTGCAATATAAAAATATCCCGAAAATAAAAGTCCTCAGAATGCCATGCACTTTAATATGATTTTTTCGGGAATATTTGAGAATTTACTGTGCAAAAATTACCACGGGGGGAGCTGCCGCCTGGCCACGAGGGTGGAGGGCGTGCCCTACCCCCGGGGCGTGCCCCCTGCCTCGTGGGCCCACGGTGGCCCTCCTCCACTTATTCCTGCACCCATCTTCTTCCTCTGTCTCGCACAAACACGAAAAACCAACTCAAGCACGAGTTCCAGCCCCCGTTGCTGTGATTTTCGATCTCCTTGCTCAAAGCACCTCTCGCAAAACTGCTTGGGGAGATTGTTCCTTGGTATGTGACTCCTCCATTGGTCCAATTAGTTTTTGTTCTAGTGCTTTATTCATTGCAAATTTGTGCTGCATAGGTGACCATGTTCTTGAGCTTGCATGTCAAATTTATATGGTTCCAAGTAGTTCTAATGCTTGATATAGGCCCTAGGCACTTGTGGGAGTTGTTGCTATCAATTTTATTGAAGTTGGTTCACTTTTATTTGAGGTTACTAAAAATTTCAGATTGTTTCAGAAATAATGAAGAGACTTTTGAGGGGCTCGTCGAGCCGAAGCTCTAAGGAAAAACAAAAGGAAGAAGAGGAGAAGCCCAAATTTAATTTACCTCGCACTGCGGAGGTCCGGCCATGTGAATGGCCTTCCGATGACTTCTTGAGGAGAGCTGGGATTCATGAAGATTTCTATTTATTGATTGAGAACGCCAGCCTCACCGACTTCCTCCACGACCAACGTCATCAGTATCTCTTACTCACAAATACTTTTGTGCAAAACTTCTACTTTTTCCCTAAGAAATCACCTCCAACAGTAGAGTTTCATTTATATGACGTTGTTAAAGAGATGACATTAGCAGAATTCTGCGAGGTTTGCAGAATACCCTTTGAGGGCACCTTAGATGAACCCCACCGTAATGAATTAGAAGCTTTTGTCAACACTATCACAGTGGGAGAAACCATGAAGGTTTCTGATGCAAGGATCACTAGCATACATTATCCTGTTTTACGCTACTTTGCCTTATTTGCTAGTCGTTGCTTGATTGGACGCGGGAACTGTGGTAACCTTAGTATTCCTGATATTATTATTTTGCTCCATGGTTTATACCGTGATAACTCTGTTAGTATGGGTGGAATTGTTGCTAGAAGGTTAAGTCTGAACCGTACTAAGGGCCCCATCTTTGGAGGCATTTATGCTTCGCGCCTAGCTGAACATTTTGAAATACCTATTAGGCATGCGGAGAAAGAAGAAACAGCGCTGCCCCGTGCTTATCTAGATTACAAGAGTATGATAGCGCATGATTTTCTTGTTAAGAGTCGCGATGGGGAGCCTAAATATAAATTATACTTTGATAAACATCACCCTGAGACTATTACTTTGCCTGCTCCTTCTTTGTTTAACTTGTATGCAGAGCCTCACATTGTTCTGTGGTCAGCTGTTCAAACCTATCGGAACCCTGCACCGGCTCTGGAGCCGGAGCCACAAGATGAGCCTCCACGACTATCTATTTATTCTTGGGATCCAGAGGAGGCTGCCAGCCAGTGGCAGTCAGAGTCTTCTTCGTCACACTACGACCCCAGCTTCACCTACGGATATCCGCCAGGCCATCCCTGGCAATAGACCAACTTAGGCCAAAAGCCTAAGCTTGGGGGAGTATGTATTTCTCACCGACATTACATTAATGTTCACACACACTCGTTGCTAGATGTCGGTGCTCATACTCTTTCACTGTAATATCCATGCTAGTTTATTTTCTTTTTCCTGCTTTCTTCTTGTGTGTTTGATAAACCTTAAGAAAAAACCGAAAAAATTGTAGTAGTTTATTTCTTTGCTTGTAGTGGAAATTAAAAAGAAAACCCAAAAATATTTCCCGTTCTTCTTCTTACTTGTTGGGAGCTTTCCCGTGTAAATAGTTTTTATTTTTATTTTCCTTTCTTTGGGGGTCGAGAAGACCATATTGAAAATGCTTAGTGGCTCTCATATGCATTATTGTTTATCTAACTTAGAGCCCATATTACCTGTCTTCTCTCTTGAGTTGAATGCTTGCAGATTCCAGCTTAGTTCAATGCACGTGCACTCTTATTATTATACACACCGTTCGGTCGTGCGAGTGAAAGGCAATAATGATGATATATGATGGACTTATTGAGAAGAGAAAAGCTGGTACGAACTCGACCTCTCTTGTTTTTGTAAATATGATGATTCATCGTTCCTGATTCAGCTATTATGAAGTAAACATATTTGCAATGACATTTAGAGATTATAGTTTCTTGTGCCATGCTTGATTAGCTATGAGTTATAATGGTTTACCTTGCGTGCCAACATGCTATTAGAATGATTATGATATGGTATGATGGGGTGGTATCCTCCTTTAAATGCATTGAGTGACTCGACTTGGCACATGTTCACGCATGTAGTTGAATCCAATCAACATAGCCTTCATGATATTTATGTTCATGGTGGATTATATCCTACTCATGCTTGTACTCGGTGTGAATTAATTTTAATGCATGTTTACGACTGTTGTCGCTCTCTTAGTTGGTCGCTTCCCAGTCTTTTGCTAGCCTTCACTTGTACTAAGCGGGAATACTACTTGTGCATCCAAACTCCTTAAACCCCAAAGTTATTCCATATGAGTCCACCATACCTTCCTATATGCGGTATTTACCTGCCGTTCCAAGTAAATTTGTATGTGCAAAACTCTAAACCTTCAAATAAACATTCTGTTTTGCATGCTCGAATAGCTCATATGTCAACTAGAGCTGCCCTTATCTTTAGTGTTAGGCGGGTTATTCTCAAGAGGAGTGGACTCCGCTCCTCATTCACGAGAAAATGGATGGTATCCGGGATGCCCAGTCCCATGCTTTATGCAAACTAAATCAAAATAACTGCAAACAGAACTCCCCCTGGGACCCGTTGAATGTTGGAGGCACTTGTTGTTTCGAGCAAGCCATGGATTGATGCTTGTGGAGGAGGGGGAGTATAAACTTTACCATTCTGTTTGGGAACCGCCTATAATCTGTTTAGCATGGAAGATATCACCGTCTTTTAGTTGTTATGTTGACAATGAAAGTATGCCGCTCAAAACATAATTTATCTCTATTTCAAAACAGAGCTTTGGCACCTCTACAAATCCCAGGTTCCCTCTGCGAAGGGCCTATCTATTTACTTTTATGTTGAGTCATCACCCTTCTTATTAAAAAGCACCCGCTGGAGAGCACACTGTCGTTTGCATTCATTATTATTGGTTTATATTGGGTATGACTTGACTGGATCTCTTTTACCATGAATTACAATGTTTAGTCACTCCTTGATCTTTAAAGGTGCTCTGCATTTATGTTTTGCGGTCTCAGAAAGGGCTAGCGAGATACCATTTTGTTATATCATGTTATGATTATTTTGAGAAAGTGTTGTCATCCGACTTTTATTATTATGGCTCGATAGCTGATTATGCTATTGATATGAGTAGTTGTGAGACCTACGTGTTATTGTGAGTATGGTTAGTTCATAATAATTGCTAAAACTTGAATGCTGGCTTTTCATGTTTACAACAACAAGAGCAAACAGAGTTTGTAAAAGTTTTTCTTTTTCTCTTTCAGTTTGTCAACTGAATTGCTTGAGGACAAGCAAGGGTTTAAGCTTGGGGGAGTTGATACGTCTCCATCATATCTACTTTTCCAAACACGTTTGCCCTTGTTTTGGACTCTAACATGTATGATTTGAATGGAACTAACCCGGACTGACGCTGTTTTTAGCAGAATTGCCATGGTGTTGTTTTATGTGCAGAAAACAAAAGTTCTCGGAATGACCTGAAACTCCACGGAATATCTTAGAATAAATAATAAAAAATCCTCGCCAAAGATGAAGGCCAGGGGGGCCACACCCTGTTCACGAGGGTGGGGGGCGCGCCCCTCCCCCTGGGCGCGCCCCCCTACCTCGTGGGCCCCCTGGTGGCCCTCCAACGCCAACTCCAACTCCATATATTGGCTTTTGGGGAGAAAAAAAATCAGAGAGAAAGTTTCATCCCGTTTTACGATACGGAGCCGCCGCCAAGCCCTAATCTCTCTTGGGAGGGCTGATTTGGAGTCCGTTCGGGGCTCCGGAGAGGGAGATTAGTCGCCGTCGTCATCATCAACCATCCTCCATCACCAATTTCATGATGCTCACCGCCATGCATGAGTAATTGCATCGTAGGCTTGCTGGACGGTGATGGGTTGGATGAGATTTATCATGTAATCGAGTTAGTTTTGTTAGGGTTTGATCCCTAGCATCCACTATGTTCTGAGATTGATGTTTCTGTGACTCTGCTATGCTTAATGCTTGTCACTAGGGCCCGAGTGCCATGATTTCAGATCTGAACCTATTATGTTTTCATGAATATATGTGTGTTCTTGATCCTATCTTGCAAGTTATAGTCACCTACTATGTGTTATGATCCGGCAACCCCGAAGTGACAATAATCGGGACCACTCCCGGTGATGACCATAGTTTGAGGAGTTCATGTATTCACTATGTGCTAATGCTTTGTTCCGGTTCTCTATTAAAAAGAGGCCTTAATATCCCTTAGTTTCTAACCGGACCCCGCTGCCACGGGAGGGTAGGACAAAAGATGCCATGCAAGTTCTTTTCCAAAAGCACGTATGACTATATACGGAATACATGCCTACATTACATTGATGAACTGGAGCTAGTTCTGTGTCACCCTATGTTATGACTGTTACATGAAGAACCGCATCTGACATAATTATCCATCGCTAATCCAGTGCCTACGAGTTTTCCATATACTGGTTTACGCTTATTTACTTTTCTTTTGCTACTATTACAATCACTACAAAAATACCAAAAACATTACTTTTGCTGTCCTTACTTTTGTTACTGTTACCACCACTATCATATTACTTTGCTACTAAACACTTTGCTGCAGATACTAAGTTTCCAGGTGTGGTTGAATTGACAACTCAGCTGCTAATACTTGAGAATATTCTTTGGCTCCCCTTGTGTCGAATCAATAAATTTGGGTTGAATACTCTACCCTCGAAAACTGTTGCGATCCCCTATACTTGTGGGTTATCATGTACCCAATTGTTTCCTTAGGGTATCCTATGAAGACACATTTCTCCGATTTGGTTTCGAGCTTATCGGGCTGAAGCCTTTTGACATAAGCATCGCATACCCAAACTTTAAGAAACGACAGCTTAGGTTTGTTACCAAACCACAGTTCATACGGTGTCGTCTCAACGGACTTTGATGGTGCCCTGTTTAAAGTGAATGCAGCTGTCTCTAATGCATTACCCCAAAACGATAGTGGTAAATTGGTAAGAGACATCATAGATCGCACCTTATCCAATAAAGTGCGGTTACGACGTTCGGACACACCATTACGCTATGGTGTTCCAGGTGGCGTGAGTTGTGAAACTATTCCACATTGTTTTAAATGAAGGCCAAACTCGTAACTCAAATATTCACCTCCACGATCAGATCGTTGAAATTTGTTTTCTTGTTACGATGATTCTCCACTTCACTCTAAAATTCTTTGAACTTTTCAAATGTTTCAGACTTGTGTTTCGTTAAGTAGATATACCCATATCTGCTCAAATCATCTGTGAAGGTCAGAAAATAACGATACCCACCACGAGCTTCAATACTCATCGGACCGCATACATCGGTATGTATTATTTCCAAAAGTCATTAGCTCGTTCCATTGTTCCGGAGAACAGAGTTTTTAGTCATCTTGCCCATAAGGCGCGGTTCAGAAGTATCAAATGATTCATAATCAAGTGATTCCAAAAGTCCATCTGCATGGAGTTTCTTCATGCGCTTTATACTGATATGACCTAAACGGCAGTGCCACTAATAAGTTGCACTATCATTATCAACTTTGCATCTTTTGGCATCTATATTATGAATATGTGTATCACTACGATCGAGATTCAATAAACCATTAACATTGGGTGTATGACCATAGAAGGTTTTATTCATGTAAACAGAATAACAATTATTCTTTGTCTTAAATGAATAACTGTATTGCAGTAAACATGATCTAATCATATTCATGCTCAGCGCAAACACCAAATAAGATTTATTTAGGTTCAACACTAATCCCGAAAGTATAGGGAGTGTGCGATGATGATCATATCAATCTTGGAACCACTTCCAAAACACATCGTCACTACACCCTCAACTAGTCTCTATTTATTCCGCAACTCCTATTTCGGGTTACCAATCTTAGCAACCGAAAATGTATCAAATACCCAGGGGCTACTATGAGCACTAGTAAGGTACACATCAATAACATGTATATCAAATATACCTTTGTTCACTTTGCCATCCTTCTTATCCGCCAAATATTTGGGGTAGTTTCGCTTCCAGTGACAATTTCCTTTGTAGCAGAAGCACTCAGTTTCAGGCTTTGGTCCAGTTTTGGGCCTCTTCACGGGATTGACAACTTGCTTGCCATTCTTATTGAAGTTACCTTTCTTTCCCTTGCCCTTTGCTTGAAACTAGTGGTATTGTTTAATCATCAACACTTGATGATTTTTCTTGATTTATACCTCTGTTGATTTCAGCATCACAAAGAGCTCGGGAATTGCTTTCATCATCCCTTGCATATTATAGTTCATCATGAAGTTCCAGTAACTTGGTGATGGTGTCTAGAGAACTCTATCAATCACTACCTTATCTGGAAGATTAACTCCCACTTGATTCAAGCGATTGTAGTAACCAGGCATTCTGAGCACATGCTCACTAGCTGAGGTTTTCTCCTCCATCTTTTAGCTATAGAACTAGTTGGAGACTTCATATCTCTCACAACTCGGGCATTTGCTTGAAATATTAACTTCAACTCTTGGAACATCTCATATGCTCCATGACGTTCAAAACGTCTTTGAAGTTCTGATTCTAAGCCGTAAAGCATGGTGCACTAAATTATCAAGTAGTCATCATACTGAGCTTGCCAAACATTCATAACGTCTGCATTCCTGCAGTCGGTCCGTCACCTAGCGGTGCATCATGGAGATAATTCTTCTGTGCAGCAATGAGGATAATCCTCAGATCACGGACCCAGTCCGCATCATTGCTACTAACATCTTTCAATTTATTTTTATGTAGGAACATATCAAAAATAAACGGGGAGTTACATCGCGAGCTGTTGATCTACAACATAATTTGCAAATACTATCAGGACTAAGTTCATGATAAATTAAAGTTCAGTTAATCAAATTACTTAAGAAATCCCACTTAGATAGACATCCCTCGAGTCATCTAAATGATCACGCGATCCATATCAACTAAACAATGTCCGATCATCATGTGAGATGGAGTAGTCATCAATGATGAACATCTCTATGTGGATCATATCCATTATATGATTTTCTTTCGACCTTTCAGTCTCCAGTGTTCCGAGGCCATATTTTTATATGCTAGGCTCGTCAAGTTTAACCCGAGTATTCCGCGTGTGCAAATCTGTCTTGCACCCATTGTATTTGAACATAGATCCTATCACACCCGATCATCACATGGTGTCTCAGCACGAAGAACTTTCGCAACGGTGCATACTCGGGGAGAGCACTTATACCTTGAAATTTTAGTGAGGGATCATCTTATAATGCTACCGGTGTACTAAGCAAAATAAGATGCATAAAAGATAAACATCACATACAATCAAAATATGTGACATGATATGGCCATCATCATCTTGTGCTTTTGATCTCCATCATCTAAGCAACGTCATGATCTCCATCGTCACCGGCTTGACACCTTGATCACCATCGTAGCGTCGTGGTCGTTTAGCCAACCATTGATTCTACGAATATCGCTACCACTTAGTGATAAAGTAAAGCAATTACATAGCGCTTGTATTTCATACAATAAAGCGACAACCATATGGCTCCTGCCAGTTGCCGATAACTTTTACAAAACATGATCATCTCATATAACAATCTTTATATTACATCATGTCTTGACCATATCACATCACAACATGCCCTGCAAAAACAAGTTAGACGTCCTCTACTTTGTTTGTTGCATGTTTTATGTGGCTGCTACGGGCTACTAGCATGAACCGTACATACTTATGGCACAAAAACCACAATGGTGATTTATCAAGTTTGATATTTTAACCTTCACAAGGACTGGCCACAGTCAAATTCAATTCAACTAAAGTTTGAGAAACAGACACCCGCCCGCCACCTTTATGCAACACTAGTTGCATGTCTGTCGGTGGAACTGGTCTCATGAGCGCGGTCATGTAAGGTTGGTCCGGGCCGCTTCATCCAACAATACCGCTGAATCAAAATAAGATGTTGGTGGTAAGCAGTATGACGATCACCGCCCATAACTCTTTGTGTTCTACTCGTGCATATCGTCTACGCATAGACCTGGCTCGGATGCCACTGTTGGGAAACGTAGCATGCAATTTCTAAATTTTTCCTACGCTCACGCAAGATCTATCTACGAGATGCATAGCAACGAGAGGGGAGAGTGTGTCCACGTACCCTCGTAGACCGAAACGCGGTTGATGTAGTCGAACGTCTTCCCGAATCAACCGATCAAGTACCAAACGCACGCACTATAAAAAAAACACATCCGTGACATTTTGGGCCGAACGAAAATTATTTCTGTCATACTTATGACACTTCTATGACGATAGTTGTGACAAAACCCGGTATCATCATAGATGTGGTGGGCTCCTACTTCTATGACAAAAAATCATGACAGAAAATGGGCTTTTCGTCCTGGGCGGGCCGGAGACGCAATTGCATGACATTCTTTGGGCCGTCCATGATAGAAAAATCTGTGGTAGAAGCGAGGGCAAGGAAAATTTCGGGGAGTTCCCGGTTACGGTGGGTTGTCGGGGGCCGAGCGATGCGCGTTTATCTCGTACACATACGCGCGTGTGTGCGAGGCGTTGGCTCTAACTGAACCTGAGCGAGGCGTTGGGCTCTAACTGAACCCCAGCGATTGCACTTCAGGCTACGCGTTAATGAACCCAAGCAATCGAGCGATTCCTTCACTACTGCTGCTAATTGAAGCCGATCGATGCTGCCTCTGGATGAACAGTGAGTGTTCCGCGGGGGGGGGGGGGGGGGGGGTGGATGAACAGTGGGCGGTGGGGTTGGATTAACAGGGCCCCCTGGCATTGCCTCTGGATGAACAGGACCCCGATCGATCGAGCCAGTTGGGGCTGGATGAACAGGACCCCGTGGAGGGCTGGATGAACAGGACGACTCCATGGAGGGCTGGATGAACAGTAGACGGTGGAGGGGTGGATGAACAGTAGCCCATGGAGGGGCGGTTGAACAGGAGCCCGTGGAGAGGGGTGGTTGAACAGTAGCCGATGGTGTAGCGCGCGGTGGAGGCTGGATGAACAGGAGCCCGTGGAGGCTGGAGGAGGTCGACGGTGGATGAATAGTAGCCCGTGGAGGCTAGAGGAGGTCGACGGTGGAGATGAACAATATCCCGTGGAGTCCCGTTTTGCGGTACGCCACACCCCTCCCGATGGACAAGACCCCCGTTTCAACCGCAGCGCTCCAACACAAGTCCGTTTCGTCCGTTTTGCGGTACGCCACACCCCTCCCGATCAACAGGACCCCCGTTTCGACCGTAGGAGGTCTGTTTCCTCCGTTTTGCATTATGCCAGACCCCTCCCGATGAACAGGATACCGTTTCGAACGTGGCCGGTCGAACACAAGGCCGTTTTCTCCGTTCCGCGGTACGCCAGGCCTCGTTTCCATCGCCTGTTCCGTCCAAGCCCTCCCGATGAACACGATGACACATTCCGTTCCGACCCAGCCGGTTGGCTCCCCATGAACATGACGACGACGTTGTTTCTCCATTCCGACCTAGCCGTGTACACGAGCCCGTACGTATGCGCGAGGAGGCATTCGAGACCCCGTCCGTATGTACACATATGTGGCCATATTTTCTTTCTTGCACACTAGCCGCTATTAGTACGTGTACATGCTACGTGCGCGCCTCTACTATGACACATGCGCGCCTCTACATCCACCAGTATGTACGTAGACGTTCACGACCATAATGACAACGCTAAGTACACTTCGACCAGGTGGGTCCCGACTGTCAGGCAATTCCTTGCGTGCGAAGATGTAGCTGGAGGGTCCCAGCAGTCAGGGGGGCAAATCGGTTTTTTTGCCCGGACGCACTTCCTTGCGTGCGAAGATGTAACTGGTGGGCCCCAGCAGTCAGGGGGCGAATAATTTTTTTTTGCTCGTAATATGGACGCACTTCCTTTTGCGCGAAGATGTAGCTGGTAGGTCCCAGCAGTTAGGGGGGAACGTTTTTTTTGCGAAATACAGTGGCCCGTCCGGTGGGTCCCTGCTGTCAGGTGCAGGTATCATTTTTTTCCGCGTAATAAGGAGGCACTTCCTTGCTGCGGCCGTGGACCCAGCTGTCAGCCTCTCCACGTACATTCCACGTCTGATGGAAGTCGTTCCTTGACCATGTTGACCACGCCGCGCCGAAAGCACCACAGCGGTGGACGACGACGAGGCCTAGGAAGGGACGACGCGGAGCTAGGGAAGACGCGGCAATGGATGCCCACGCGGAGAGGACTACGAGGGTTCACTGGTTCGGCTACGGTGTGAGGCTGCCGTCGCCGCAAAATAACAGGGGGTGTGGGTGAGTAGAGGGATGGCCTGGCCAGCGGTGGGAGTAGTATGGTGGCGGTGAGGCCTCCGCGGCAACAAAGCCGGCCACGGGAGGCAGGAGCAGGTGGCACGACCGTAGAGCAAGAAGACTAGAGGTTGAAGAAGCACTATGGCCGTTGGATGGACATCATACGGTCACTGGAGCTAGAATCTTTCATATTGACTAAGTTGACAAAGCCCTCCGTCCCCGTCAACTTAGTGGGCCCACAAGTCAGCCTCCCACCAAGGTGGGTCCCAACTAGCAGGGGGAGTATTCATTTTTTTCTGCTTAATAAGGAGGCACTTTCGGTGGGTCCGAGTTGACAGCTGGGGGAACGTTTTTTTCACAAAATACGATGGCCCGTCAAGTGGGTCCCAGCAGTCAGGGGGGAAACGTTTTTTCGCAAAATACGGTGGCCCGTCCAGTGGGTCCCTGCTGTCAGGTGGAGGAATCATTATTTTCTGTGTAATAAGGAGGCACTTCCTTGCTGCGGCCGTGGACCCAGCTGTCAGCCTCTCCACATATAGTACACTTCCGATGGAAGTCGTTCCTTGACCACGTTGACCATGCCGCGTTCCGTTGCATGCATGCGTCCATGGGCGTGGTGCGTCCCCACTGTTAGCCTCTCATGTACAGTCATCTTCCGATGACTCTTGGTTGTTGACCACGTTGACCACACCGTGCCGAGCGCACCAAGGCCGATGGACGAGCGAAGCCCCAGACTGGAATGACCTGGAGATGGGGAAGATGGGGCAGTGGAGTCGCAAATGGAGAGGAGTGGGAAACTTGACTGGTTCAGGTGCGCGGCAGCACAGCCGCGGTGCCGCCCACGGGAGACAGGAGCAAGAACAGAGGTTGAAGAAGGAGCACGGCTGTTGGGTTAACATCGAACGGTCCAGCTGCTAGAATCATTTGTTGATTAAGTTGGCAAAGCCGTGCGTACACGTCCGCTTAGTAGGCCCACAAGTCAGCCACCAAATCTGACGGGTCCCAGCTGTCAACGGGATGAATAATTTTTTTCGCAAAACAAGGAGGCACTTCCTTCCGTGTGAAGATACAACCGATGGGTCCCAGCTGTCAGGTGGAGGAAACATTTTTTCAACTTAATAAGGAGGAACTTTCCTTGCGTGCGACCATGGACCTCGTGGGTCCCAGCTATCAGGCTCTCCATGTATAGTCCTCTTCCAATGACTCCCGTTTGTTGGCCACGCCGCACCGAGCGCAGCGAGGCGGTGGACGACAGTGAGGCCCTGGACGGGAACGACCCGGAGATGGGAAGACGCGGTAGTGGAGTCGCATATTGAGAGGAGGAGAAGGGTTATAACTGGTTCTGTTGTGGCATGGGGCTGCAGTCTATGGATAATAACAGGACGTGTCGAGGGGTGGAGGGATAGCCTAGCCGGCGGTGGGATGGCGCTTCGCAGCGATGCGTGCTAAGCAGAGCCGCTAGCCGCCGGAGGCTGGACCAGGCGGTCCCGGCGACGCTGGAGGAAGAAGACGAGAGATTGAAGGTGCATGCCGGCCGTTGGATATAAATCCAATGGCTGCGGATATCACAATCATTTGTTGACCAAATTGACAACGCCCTGCGTAGGCTTCGACCTATCGGCCCACATGTCAGCCTACAAAAATGTGGCATATATTGAACCCATGTTTTCTAGAATGTACAGTCCATTTGCTGGGCTGGGTGAACAAATAATTTTGCGTCAATCAGGTCCATTTATATTTTCTAAGAAATCCCAGTCCATTTGCACTTCCTTGAAATACACGAATTAGCTGGGCTCGTTATATATATAATGTTATGTTAGAAGGAGCAATTAATATCAAAGAATAAACCAGATAGGCACATTATATATATATATATATATAATTAAGAAATTAGCGAGTTATTGCTCAAAATAAAAATGAGTGCATTATTATTAAATTGGTCCTTAAAATCTTCGCAAGCTTTTTTACGCAATCACCAGGATTTTCCTTGCCTGCGAGTCAAAAACAACCAGGATTTTCCTTGCCAACTTCTGTTAAACATTTACTTTTATAAGTTAATAACACGTGGGATGTTTTTATAATGTATATATAAGTCTCTATAAAATATATGATAATAGTAATAATATAAATATATATATAATGTGGTTAGAAGGGAAAACATAAATTGGACACAACATTATTATTCTTATATATAGATAAATAGAACAGAGGCTTGCGTTTTATTAAAAAATACATTGGGCTGCTGATCTTTAAGAAAAAGCCCATAGGCCGGTATGGACCTCAAAAAATAAGTTGAAACCACTGTCTCCGTATGTCGTGGGCTACGCATGTTAAAATACAAAACCTAGGCCTAGCTGATACTTGTTCGCCCTCTCAAAAAAAATGATACCAGATCCCCGAGCGAACTGGATTAAAGAGGGGGCCGGCGGCACGACTGAAGAAGCACATCAGGAGTGATTTTTTTTCTTCAGTGGATGGCTCTCTATAGCATTTTTTTACTTGCCTCTGCACCATACAACTTGTATTTTTAGCCTCCCAGTCCGTCATGGTGGACCAGCAGCCCATTTGCTGGGCGGGCCAACCTACAGAAACCAGCATTCGATTTTTCATCAAGCCCCCAAAACAACGCAGTACTATGTTTGTTTTGAGGCCGAAAACATTATGGCAAGGGTTGAGTGGGGGAGAGGGGAAGACAGAGTAATAAAAAGATTAAAAAGAGCTGATGCGCCATTGCTACCCTAACAAAGCAGGTGCAATTCTTCTCGGGAAGGTGTGCCGTTGACACTCACACGTCACATACCCCACAGTAGGCATACTAACAAGTTCACACACAAATACAACAGAAAAGGTAAACATTCGTATCAAACTCAGATTCACAGGACACGTTCATATTCATAGCCAACATTCACTATCAACAACTCAAAAGATTCATATATACACAAGCTCAGCATATCTATGCATCCAAATGATTGATAGATCTCACGACAATATTCATACATAATTCACAAAAAGATTCAGATATACACATGTTTAGTAGGTTTATGCATCCAAATGATTGAGATCACAGCCAATATGATCCATGGATGAACTTTAATTACCTAGGGTACAGACTGGTAAATGGTGTTCAGTCGGAGGTACTTCTTTCTAAAATTAGTTCTTGTACGAGTAAACTTTTGAGTACATAAGAGGCAGCATAGACAATCTTAACTTTTCTTGTAGTTTATCCTCAAATAGTGGCCTCGTGCCGAGCAAGGTTTGAGCAACTTGGCCACTACTTTCATCCAACTAGTTTACTGGCTCATCTTGGTCCTGTAGCTCGCCAAAATTCTACATTGCAGACGAGAAAGGAGGCGGTTGAGAAAATGAACCACCCAAATTTTTTGTGCAGTTCAACTGAAATGGAGCATCCCTGGCGTGCAGACTGATTAAGTGCCAGATGAATATATGCGTCAACCAACTTGTCTAGAATCTTTAGACTCCATGCCATACAGTTCGCTACCATATCTGCCGATAACCAAAAGGCACAAGTTGGGACCAAAGACTGGACTATGTTCTTCTCGGCTATGCGCCAAGCAATATTTTTGGCGTTCACTCTCCTAATACTTGGGAGTTTGACAACTGTTTGACGCCGGTTGATACTCGAATGAATATAGGCACTTCTTGTCAACATCGATGCTTATTTGAGTGAACTTTGGAGTACATGGTAGCAGCATAAGTATCTGTCCATCTGATTATTTTGTGTAGTTCTACTGAAATCACCCAATGCAATGATTTTCCTGCGAGTTCAGGCTCCAAGTTACTCCTTTATAAAATCGGCAAACAGTAGCACAATACCAAATTACAAATACATGACAAGCACAATAATCGGGATAAAGACCAGTACCAACCTGTGTGAGGTTGCATATCAATTACTATTTCCTTTGACTAGAAGCCGAGATAAGCGAAGCGACTGACAGCGAAGGAAGAAAGCAAGCCGAGATTAGCGACTGACAGGAAAGGACGAAAGTTGTCGAGGCAATGAAGCACCCAAAGTTTTTGTGCAGCTCCACCAAAATCGAGCATCCCTGTTGGCACATATATTGGGAGAGTGACATTACTGTAATAGTGGGACTAGTTGATGAAACATATACTAACAAATGGAAGCACCCTCATTATCTTAATGGGTAAAGTTAGCAACATAGTAGTCTTGCTTAAAGAGAGGTATTAGTTTATTTAATCAGTGCCAATTAGCTCAACACTTAAAGCATTGCCATTTATCATAGGTTGCAAAACTTTAACGTGCAAAGATAAAGGAGTTTCTCATGACAGTAGCATGATACATATAGAGATGACAGCAAACTAATATGGATGAAGGCCTTAGGCCCGTACCAACCTGAGAAAAAAAGCTTATTCATGTAGTCCCATAAGAGATGATAAAGCACTCACTGGAATCACTCAATAGTATATATTTTTGTGCACTTCAAATGTATGGTTGAAATCACTCTTCTTTACCAGTGCTGAGATTATATCGAAAGATTATCAAGAACTTCCAGCAGAGTTAAAGCACTGGCTGGGATATAGTTCATTGTATTGTCTTGTGTAGTTCCACTAAAATGTATGGTTGGCACAACATGATCCCTGTTTGCACAAGTAGGAACAAGGTGAAAATTTCATTAGCTTAGTGAGAAAGGATAGGAAGACATTAGCATATTACTCAAATAGTAGCATCAAATTCATGATGGACAATACGCAAAATATTGCCTCATTGAACCAATGGCAATAAATTGACATGCAAAACAATAGCACTATTATGTCATGACACTAATAATATTCCCTCCCTGCTCCACCACATGATTCACCTCCATAGACAAACATACACACATACATGATTCAGCATAGGGTCCTACTAAAGATTTGTTTAACTCCGACAGGAAAATTAGGCAGCAATAAATTAGTGGTACTTAAGTACTCCTAATTAATTAAGTGAGACAGCAGAAGTGGAAGGGCTCCCTGGAGGATCGTCTCACATGTAAGGTAGTCGTTGTCGGAGCCCTTGAATGGCCTCGACTGAGGCCTCTGGCTTCAGCAAGATCGCCTTGGCACTGTTTATTCTTCTTCTTCTTCCTCTTCATGCTCTGTTTCTCTTTCTCCTCACCAGTTGGTGAAACCAACTACATGATTGGCCTTCTAATTCAGAATTGGTTTTGTCAGTGAGGGAGTACAAGTGTACTAGTAAAACATAGCATTATTTTCTCACGGCAGTCGGAAAATAGAGATGAACACATGCATTAAATATCATTCTTACCTAAAGGAAGGTTATGGCGCCAGTATGGATGATGAGGATTGGAACACAGATCTGCCTTTGTGCAGTTCCACTGAAATGAACCAACTGTTCCATTCTGACATTCCAGTTAAACAACACAAAAGTCACTTCTTTTAAGAAGAGTTTTGTGTAGTGCACCAAAAGGTCACAACAACAACCAGGTGAATTGGATATCCCTGTTTGCACAAAAAGGTACAGAGGAAACAGTTAGAGTCTCAAACAATTACAGGCAAAAACATTTGGCTAAACTTGTCATGGCTTATAACAGTGGCATGGCTTCATTTTTACCAGGGACATTAGATTAAGAACAACTAAATATTTGGTATAAAGGCATGGGACAGTGGGTGCACCAGCAGTCCAGCACCATGTACGTAAACATGGGCATAAAGTGGTGATTCATAGTTTGTTGCCCCGAGAAACAAACATCCAAGAAACATATCTGGGTTGGTCCCATTTTTGTTCACTCTAGCCACCTACTCCTATGTGTGTATAGCAAATCTAGTCCTGGTCTTACCATTGTGTACAGCGTTACCCCTATATTTCCCTTTTCGACCAAGAGACCAGTTGGATGACCAGTTTGTACTACTTTCACCCCCTTTCCTTCCTGTTTGTAGCAAGTCCGATGTACATACTAAATTCCCCCACCCCCACTTTATTTCTTGTTTGAACCAAGTACTCCCTTCGTCCGGAATTACTTGTCATCAAAATGGATTTGTCTAGAACTAAAATACATCTAGATACATCCATTTCAATGACAAGTATTTTCGGACGGAGGGAGTACAAGATTCGACTCCATGAAGTAGCTTTACCTCTAACAATAGAAAAAAAAATAGGTGACGTTGGACCATCCGATCGAGAGGGGCTAAGAGGTAGAAAATGATGCACATGTAGCAACGTAGCAAGCTGGGGAAGTAGAGCTAAGGAGGTTTCAAACGAAGATATACCTGAAGGTCGTCGGAATGTGGATAGGTGGGCGGCGGGAGGCTGGATCCGCCCACAAGCAACGACGAAGGGATCGGAGGACCTCCCGCGCCGGCGCTCGGCCAGAGATAACGGTGCGGCCGGCAGTGGGTCTCCTCCCTCACTGTCAACGACGGCCTAAACGCTGCCCCTCCTCCCCTTTACCGGCGGAGGGGGATACGTCTGGATCTGTAACCAGTGGTGTCGGTGTCAAAACTGGCGGATCTCGGGTAGGGGGTCCCGAACTGTGCATCTAGGCGGATGGTACAGGAGACGAGGGACACGATGTTTTACCCAGGTTCGGGCCCTCTTGATGGAGGTAAAACCCTACGTCCTGCTTGATTAATATTGATGATGTGTATTACAAGAGTGGATCTACCATGAGATCAAGGAGGCTAAACCCTAGAAGCTAGCCTATGGTATGATTGTTGTAATGGATGTTGTGTCCTACGGACTAAAACCCTCCGGTTTATATAGACATCGGAGAGGGCTAGGCTTACACAGAGTCGGTTACAATGGTAGGAGATCTACATATCCGTATCACCAAGCTTGCCTTCCACGCCAAGGAAAGTCCCATCCGGACACGGGACGGAGTCTTCAATCTTGTATCTTCATAGTCTTGGAGTCCGGCGGACGATGATAGTCCGGCTGTCCGGACACCCCCTAGTCCAGGACTCCTTCAGTAGCCACTGAACCTGGCTTCAATGACGATGAGTCCGGCGCGCATAATGTTCAGCATTGCAAGGCGGGTTCCTCCTCCGAATAATCCATAGAAGATTGTGAACACCAGGATAGTGTCCGGCTCTGCAAAATAAATTCCACATTCCACCGTAGAGAGAATAATATGTACACAAGTTCAATCTGCTGACGTATTTCGCGGCATGACGTCACACCACTACCAAGCCTTCACTTGAATTGTTTTTTATCATACCACCTCAGCGCGTTTAGCGAAGCGGTTTCCTTGGCACGTCTTGTCGAAGCAGAGATCATGTTCCCCTTATTCCGGGATTCTCGTCAATACGGACGTGGGTAACCCAACCGCACCATTGATGGTGGCGCTTGGGAGATAAGCGAGTTTTACCAGGCCGGTGGGGACACATAGTCTTCGTTCGCCTATATATAAGGGGATAAGGATCCGCCTTTTTACCTACGCCTTCTTCCTCCTTTGCTTATCCATCTCCACGCACTCTCGAGCTCCAGCGCCCAGGTCCGTGCGTCTCGCCTCGACCTTCTCCGACCATGTCCGGAGCGGGAGGCAAATGGCTGGCCTCCACCGTTAAGGAGGAGCACATCGAAAAGCTGCGCGGCGCCGGATACCTCTCCAGCAACATCGCGCACCGGCTGCCCGAAAAGGGGCAGCTCATCCCCACCCCCAGGCCCCATGAGAGGGTCGTTTTCCTTCCCCACTTCCTCCGCGGACTGGGCTTCCCACTTCACCCTTTTGTCCGGGGGCTCATGTTCTACTACGGCCTAGATTTCCATGATCTGGCGCCGAACTTCATCCTCAACATCTCGGCGTTTATCGTCGTGTGCGAGGCCTTCCTCTGCATCCAGCCCCACTTCGGCTTGTGGCTCAAGACCTTCAATGTCAAGCCGAAGGTAGTGAAGGGCACGTAGGCGGAGTGCGGAGGCGCCATGTTGGGCAAGATGCCCAACGTCCTCTGGTTCGAGGGGGCCTTCGTGGAGTCCATCAAGGGGTGGCAATCGGGGTGGTTCTACATCACCGAGCCGCGCGACCCTACATGGGCGGCGGCCCCCGAGTTCAGATCTGGTATCCCTGTGCAGCTCACCTCCTGGAAAGAGAAGGGCTTGCTATGGGGTGATTCGAAGGAGCTGACGGGACTCCAAGCCTGTATCCAGAAGCTGGTGAACAAGAAGCTCATGCTTGTTAATGTGGTCCAAGTCTCGTCCGACGGATTCTCCCATGCCAAGAACGGGCATTCAACCTGTGGGAGTTTGATCCGGCACAACACCAGGCGTTAAGCGGGCTCTTCGACACGACGTACGAAGGCGCCTGGAGGGTGATGTTTAAGGGCGCCGAAGCCCCCGCATCCGCGACGGAAGATCACGGATTTCACTCGCAGCGTCCAGCTGACGAGGTAAGTGATTCTACCCCTTTACGGGACACTTGTTGTTAATAGTTTGACCCTAAGCGGGTCTCAATCTCCCTTTTCCTTTAACAGGACTGGATGAAGAAGGCCGAGCAGCTCATCTGCCCGGCTCCCATGCCAGAGAACCCAGTGGACACCCGTCTAGCGGGGCTGCTGGTTCCGACACCGCATGTGGTGCCGGAGAAGAAGGCCAAGAAGGTGGCCACGGGTACTCGAAAGAGTTCCCGTTTTTAGGTGTCCGACGACTCCGAGGCGGATTCCTCCCCCGAAGGCGAGGAGGAGGAAGAAGACTCTCTCCTAGAAGAGGGAGAGAGAAAGAGGAAGGCCTCCCCAACAGGGGAGGCCGAAGGGTCCAAGAGGGGAAGAACTATTCCCCTGGACAGTTCCGCCAACACCAACGTTGGCGAAGAAGAGTGGCCCTCGAGGGCCAGGCCTCCGGCAAGATCGTAAGTATCCTGATTCTGTAATTTATTTTGTGACACATAGTGTCCTTCTAATGCCGCATACTACCTGCAGTCCGGCCGACGATGATCTCCCCGCCTCGTCGAGCGGGTCGTTGGCTCCGTCGGATGTGGATTCTATCCCGACCGCCTCCACCCCTCGCGCCGCTGAGGACGCCGAGGTGGGGTCCCGAGAAAGGCCCCATCAGGAGGAGGCTCCAGAGGCGCCACAAGGCAGCCTCCCGGACTTTCCGCCGGACTCTACGCCGGAACCTGCAGTGGTTCCAGAGTCCGGCAGGCGGCCCCTTCGCAAGAAGGGCAAGACCGTGGCACCGACAGCCCCCTTCCAACCGGAGGCGCCGGACAACTTGTTGGTGGCGCTCAAAGGCGCTTCCATTGAGGAAGAACACCACACTATCATGAGTGCGGTGATTCAGAAGGTTCAGCTCGCCAAGAGCGGGCTGACCGAAGCCTGCAGCAGCCTTCTAACAGGCTTTGAGGTAAGAAGTTAAAATTATGTAATGTAATACCGCATAGACAGTAGCCCCTGATGCTCGGTTCGGTGTTCGGAAAGAAAAAGTCGGACTGAGGATCTAAAAAGATATACGCAGGAATGCTAAAAATTATGTCAATATGGGTTTGTAGGCTGCGCTGCTGACCTCTGCCGCACTAACTGCGGAGGTCGATGGTTTGAAGCAGGACCTCGAGCGGTCCCAACAAGAGCTTGGCCATGCCAAGAAGCAGCTCGAGGACAAAGAAGGTGAGTAACACCACTTTGAATAGTTACCTTACAGAAAAGGATTTAGGTTGCAATAAGATTAACAAGGATAACGTGGGTACTGCAGGGGCCACGAACGAGGTGGCAACCCTGAAGGAGGCTGTGTCCGCGGCCGAACGCAATGCGGCCGCGGAACGGGCAGAGCGAGAGAAGCAGGAGGCGCGGGTGGCGGAAGTGCGGCAAGAGCTCCAGGCTCTCATGGAAAAGCATGAGAGTTTGGAGCGCGACTCAAAGACTCGAGATTCCGAGCTTGCCTCGGCTCTCGAAAGTGCCAAAGCCGCCAAGGCCGAGGCCCATAAGGCCCTTCAGGAGGTTGAGGATATGAAGAAAATAGCGGCGGGTAAGGCATTTTTCATGCAAAGCAAGCATGTTAATGTAAACTACCTGACACTTACCCGAATTCGGAGCTCTCCAGGGGCATTTGCAGATCTGCCCCACAGTGTATCCGATGCCGCCGCATTTTACCATGGCGAGGAGGGGAGCTCAATGGAGAAGGTCTTCTTGTCTCAGTACGCTGAGGCCGGCCTTCTGGTGCCCCCTAGCGACTAGCTGAAGCAGCTGGTCGAGCTCCACAAGGTAGCCGAGCAGGCCATGAAGGGCCTCATAGTCCGGCTGTGGCCTGGAGAGGCCATGCCTGGGAGCTACTTCGGCCTCGTGCGGCGGCTGGTGGATGCGTGCCCCTGGGTGGAGGTCATCAAGTGCTCTGCCTGTATTGAAGGCGCTCGTCGGGCCCTTGCCCGCGCAAAGGTGCACTGGAGCAAGCTGGATGCAGAGAGGCTTATCACTGACGCGCCGCCAGCGGGCAAGGAGTACCGTACGCCCGAGATGTACTATAAGACTGTCCTGAAGGGTGCCCGCAAGATTGCGGATGAGTGCCCCAGAGATGTAATTATTGAGTAGACTCGCTATGTATTATCCTGTGCGCTGAAAACTTTGTTCATATGCGCTAAGCAACGCTTGTTTGATTTAAAATATTACCTTCTGTGCGGCCGTTCATAAAATCTGAGAGATGGCAAGTCGTCGGCTTCAGCCCCCAAGCCACGAGTGCTGGGGTGTTCAGGATAAACTTGAGCACTCTTGTTCCCATTCTTGGGTCCATCTAGGGAGGCGCTCAACACAACGAACAAGGCAACTGGACTTATAATGCTTGAACACTCTCACTTAGCCATAGAATTCTATAATTTTAAATTTCGGCGAAGCCCCTAGTATTTGGAAGACCGAGTTCGGGGCGCTATCCACGCCTTGGCCGGACATTATCCGGTTCTTCGCTTAAAGCGGCATAAGTCTTTAAGGACTCGAAAAGACCTCTCGAACAGCGACCAGTCTCTCGCCTTATCATGACAGTCAGTTTTAGCTTTCTCCACTGAGGCGCTCGCCCAGCTCAACCGGGGCGCAATCGCAGTGGTTCTCCCAGTGCCACCTTAGCCGAAAGAATGGAATGTAAGGTACCAAAACGTGGGAGCCGGGCAAACCCAACTATTGACCCAAGACATGATTCAGAGCCTATTCATATACATAAGCCCCTGGTGTATTCGGCCGTACCAAAATATACGGGTGCAAGATGTCATTAGTGAACATATATGTAAGATAATGCAATTACAGGCAAAAAGTGCTGCATTATTTATTCAAGGAATTCTGCTATGAGTGCGGAATGATACAAATAGTGCGGTAAGCAAGGGGTTGGACTGATTAAACATGTCCCCCTCCAGGGGTGGGCTGCGGACTGGTGTATATAATCAAATTTAATGCTCGTAATGGAGACCACCTGAGTGTTCGTTGCAGCCTTCTTCCCTCCCTGGCTGTTGCATCGTGAGTTCGGTGGGTTCACCGCCGGACAGGGCCTCTGGTGAACGGAGTCCTGTGTATACAAAGAAGGAAAATAATAAAAAAGAGCGACACACTTGTGAGCCCCTGGTGTGGTCGAGCCGCACTCTGGGTCTGTTGTGGTCGTGCCCCTCCCCCTAGGCCCATGGTATCTCCAGAGCGTAATGATGTACGCGGAGGGTTGATCTTGCAATTGTGCGAGGGCTGGGGTTGGGGCCGCATTGCTACGCGTGCTCGGAACGTGCCAGGTGGTCTTGGTTGATGTTCCTCCGGGCGCATTTGGCCGTGTCCGGCCGTTTAACGGCCAGACTCGAAAATTGCCTTAAAAGGCTGCTCTGTACTTCTGCCGCGAGAGCCGCTGTATGTTCCTCCGTTCGGAGGGAGCGTTCCGTATTTCCGTTGACCGTGATGACTCCATGAGGGCCTCGCATCTTGAGCTTGAGGTATGCGTAATGCGGCACCGCGTTGAACTTTGCAAACGCGGTTCGTCCGAGCAGAGCATGATAGCCGCTGCGGAACGGGACTATGTCGAAGATTAACTCCTCGCTCCAGAAATTGTCCGGGGATCCGAAGACCACTTCCAGTGTGACTGAGCCTGTACAATTGGCCTCAATACCTGGTATGACGCCTTTGAAGGTCGTCTTTGTAGGTTTAATCCTTGAGGGGTCTATGCCCATCTTGCGCACTGTATCCTGATAAAGCAGGTTCAGGCTACTGCCGCCGTCCATCAGGACTCTCGTGAGGTGAAATCCATCGACGATTGGGTCTAAAACCAATGCGGCAAATCCGCCATGGCGGATACTGGTCAGATGGTCTCTTCGATCGAAAGTGATCGGGCAAGAGGACCATGGATTGAACTTAGGGGCGACTGGCTCCATCACATATACGTCCCTTAGTGCACGCTTCCGCTCCCTCTTGGGTATATGGGTTGCGTATATCATGTTTACCGTCCGCACTTGTGCAGGGAAACCCTTCTGTCCTCTACTGTTCGGCGGCCGGGTCTCTTCCTCGTCGTCGCTGTGCAGCCCCTTGTCGTTGTTTTCGGCAATTAACTTGCCTGCCTTCTTGAATACCCACCAATCTCTGTTGGTGTGGTTAGCTGGCTTTTCGGGGGTGCCATGTATCTGGCATGAGCGATCGAGTATTCGGTCCAAATTGGACGGACCCGGAGTGGTTCTTTTGAATGGCTTCTTCCGCTGACCGGGTTTAGAGCCTCGGAATCCGGCGTTGACTGCCGTATCCTCCTTGTCGTCGCCGTTAACGCGGCGTTTATTTTTGCTTCGACGCGACCTGCCGTTGTGGTCCTTAGTATCCGGACTACCAGCATTTTTGCTGAGGTTGTTGCTGCGAGCTAGCCAGCTATCCTCTCCCGCACAGAAGCGGGTCATTAATGATGTGAGGGCTGCCATGGATTTCGGCTTTTCCTGTCCTAGGTGCCGGGCTAGCCACTCGTCGCGGATGTTATTTTTGAAGGCTGCAAGGGCCTCTGCATCCAGACAGTCAATGATTTGATTTTTCTTTGTTAGGAACCGTGTCCAGAATTGCCTGGACGATTCGTTTGGCTGCTGGATTATGTGGCTTAGGTCATCGGCGTCTGGTGGTCGCACCTATGTGCCCTGGAAGTTGTCGAGGAATGCGGCTTCCAGGTCCTCCCAACACCCAATTGACTCTGCGGGCAGGCTGTTAAGCCAATGCCGAGCTGGTCCTTTAAGCTTGAGCAGGAGATATTTGATGGCGTGGAGATCGTCGCCGCGGGCCATATGGATGTGAAGGAGATAATCTTCGATCCAAACCGCGGGGTCTGTCGTGCCATCGTAGGATTCAATGTTTACAGGTTTGAACCCTTCAGGGATTTGATGGTCCATTACTTCGTCAGTGAAGCATAGCGGGTGTGCGGCGCCTCTGTATTGAGCAATATCACGATGTAGCTCAAGGGAGCGTTGTCTGTTGTGTTCGGCCCGGCCGGAGTTGTTGTATCTGGCTCGTCGGTATTCGTCGTGGGTCGTGGGGCGCCGACGTGATCCATAGATAGATCTGGATTATCTTGCCTTATCCTCTAATATATCCCGCAAGTCCTGCGTGTTCCCTCATGGCTTCGTACTTTTCGAGTGATGCCAGGGTACGGTCTTGATGGAAGGCCTGGATGCTTCTTTGTCGCGACCATGGGGTGGTCGGTCGGCCGTATTGTGCGCTGGTGATGAAGGTATGTATGCTTTCTCTTCTAATCGGGGGAGCAACTTGCGTTTTGGGTAGCTCTTGGAGGGGCGTTCGAGTTCATACTCTTCGGCCGTGAGGACCTCGGTCCATCTGTCGGCCAGCAAGTCTTGATCAGCTTGAAGCTGTTGCTGCTTTTTCTTTAGGCTGTTTGCCATGGCCATAAGCCTGCATTTAAAACGCTCTTGTTCGACGGGATCCCCAGGCACGACGAATTCGTCGTCGTTGAGGCTTTCTTCATCTTCGGAGGGGGGTATGTAATTATCATCTTCGACCTCTTCGTCTGCCGCTCTCTCGTGAGGGCTTGCTTCTGCATCCTCCTGCGCTGAATCTTGCTGGAGGGGATTGTCTTCGGCACTTTCTGGGGTGTTATTATCTCCCGTGCCGGAATCTCCATTCTTGCTATGGCGGGATTTAGAGCGGCGCCGCTGACGTCGGCGCTTGGGCTGTTTCTTTAAGGAATCTGCCTTCGCTGCTTCTTCGCCGTCCCCATCCTTTGGGGTGTCCACCATGTATATGTCATAGGACGAGGTGGTCTTCCAGTGCCCTGTAGGCGCTGGTTCTTGTTCGTCTCCGGCATCGTCATCCATACCGTCGATGTCTTCGGAGTCATAGTCTAGCATGTCGGTTAGATCGTCGACAGTGGCTACAAAGTGGGTGGTGGGTGGGCTTTGAATTTCTTCGTCGTCCGCATCCCAACTGTCCTGGCCATAATCCGGCCAGGGCTCTCCGGATAGCGAGAGATGCTTTAGCGAATTTAGGATGTCGCCAAAGGGTGAGTGCTGAAAGATGTCCGCAGTGGTGAACTCCATGATCGGCGCCCAATCGGATTCAATTGGCAGGGGCGCAGGAGGTTCGGAGTCCGGCACCTCGGAGTCATGAGTTTTATAGGGGACAAGGTCAGTGTTCGGCTCCATCGCCGTGAAAGTTGCAGCTCCCGAGGAGGTGTCCAGCCACTCGTCCTCGATCTGCGCGATTGGCTCCGAACTATGGGTCAGAGCGGATTCATGTGCGGCCTCCAAGGCGCTGTCCGGCGGCAGAGTTAGATCATGCCCATCATGACAGTGCGGCACGCACGGCTGTGGCTCAGATCCATCGAAGATCAAGTCTCCATGGATATCCGTCGTGAAGTTTAGGCTTCCAAATCTGACCTGACGGCCAGGGGCGTAGCTTTCGATCTGCTCCAGATGGCCAAGTGAATTGGCCCGCAGTGCGAAGCCGCCGAATACGAAGATCTGTTCGGTGAGAAAAGTCTCACCCTGGACGGCGTTGTTGATCGGAGAAGCCATCAAGCCTATCGGTGACGACACAGAGGATCTCTCAATGAAAGCACCAATGTCGGTGTCAAAACCGGCGGATCTCGGGTAGGGGGTCCCGAACTGTGCGTCTAGGCGGATGGTAACAGGAGACGAGGGACACGATGTTTTACCCAGGTTCGGGCCCTCTTGATGGAGGTAAAACCCTACATCCTGCTTGATTAATATTGATGATGTGTATTACAAGAGTGGATCTACCACGAGATCAAGGAGGCTAAACCCTAGAAGCTAGCCTATGGTATGATTGTTGTAATGGATGTTGTGTCCTATGGACTACAACCCTCCGGTTTATATAGACACCGGAGAGGGCTAGGGTTACACAGAGTCGGTTACAATGGTAGGATATCTACATATCCGTATCACCAAGCTTGCCTTCCACGCCAAGGAAAGTCCCATCCGGACACGGGACGGAGTCTTCAATCTTGTATCTTCGTAGTCTTGGAGTCCGGCAGACGATGATAGTCCGGCTGTCCGGACACCCCCTAGTCCAGGACTCCCTCAAGTGGTGAGGATAGAAAGAAAGTGTTTTTTGAAGGAAGGAAGACAGTGTTAACACCCCTATCTTGTTTAGATCTGGAGAGGATGAGAGTGTGTGACTAGAGCAACCCTAGCAAGCAAGCGCGGTGACTCCGGCCTATATATATGTAGTGGGGTAGTTTTACTTTCTCACTCCATCAAAACAATCGTTTAAAATTGTGTACTACATTCCAGGTCGCGGTTTTTTGTAGTTGTTGATTGTTTTTTGAGATAGCTACCCTCTTGTTCAAAGTGGTGTTACGGTGTGCTAGGTCGCACTTTGTATCGTTCAAGTCTGGTACTACAAGTCCCTCCATTAAATGAACAACCACCCCCTCGTAAAAATTGTGAACAAGCCCACGGCTAAAATTAGCGAAAACGTGGGTTGCCCCAACATGCATTATTATTTATATTTTATACTCCCTCCATTCCTAAATATAAGTCTTTTTTATTAGCAACACCTAAGACAAGAATTTTTTTTATTAGCAGTGAACCCCACATGTCATAGACACAGAAATTGTGGCAAGATTCCCTTAGGCAAGCCAAAGTGTGTCTAACAATTTGAGCAACTCAAGTTAGGCAACTGTGGCAAGTGTGGGAAAAATAATGTGGCAACATAAGACAAACATAGTCACAATCCAAACAGCCCCATAAATTTTTGTGACATACATGAAATTTTGGTTAGTTAAATTTTTAGTCAAAATTTGGCAAGGTGCATCAAATCAACACATGCAAGTATCAAAAGGAAAGTCACGGCATGCATGCATGCGTTGTACTCCCTCCGTTTCCAAATGTAAGTCTTTTTAGAGATTGCAACAAGTGACTACATACGAAGCAGAATATGTCTACATACATCCGTATGTTGTAGTCCATTTGAAATGTGTAAAAAGACTTACTCCCTCCATTCCCTTATACAAGGCCACAAACTCATATTACAGGTACTAAGAAAAAAAATTAATGACTCCTTTACAAATCAACTTTTCTTTTTGTTAACCGAGATCGTTAATACACCGCAAGCATGCAACGAATGAATGGGAAGGAAGTGGCTGAGTGTCATTATGACTACATGCATGTAAGTATTAAAAAGTTGTTAGTACGAGGAAACATCATTAATTTCTTCCTCAGTTACTATTGGTGGCCTTGTATTGATGTAAAATGTATTTTTGATAGTGGCCTTGTATAAGGGAATGGAGGGAGTATATCGAGTGCAGTGCTTTGATGTGTCGCGTCAACTCTTACTAAAACACCCTCTCCCTCACGGACTGAGCTCCGCTGCCTTAACTGCACCTGCCTTTGGCTGCATGACAGGAGGGCCAACCACCTGTTGGGCCCACCTGTCATAGACGCAAAGGCAGGAGCAGTAAGTAGAAGCTTTCGCTACACGCTATCCCTCCCGCACGAGGTGGACAGACATGCAGCAGTGGATTCGATACTGTACAAGTAGGAGTAACATCATTGTTCGTCTTCTCGAAGAGGCAAAGAGCAAAGCGCAACCCAAACGTGGCAGTTGTGAACGCTCGCGTGGTGCGGTGCCTTGGAGCACGCATATAGTAGCCAGGCTCTTGCATGAGACAAAATTGATATTTGAGCCCACTATTATAATACTATTACTTGCTACTCCCTCCGTCTAGGTGAGTAAGTCGTTGGATTTGTAGCTAAGCTTCCCTCATTGAATTGTTTAACAATTAAACTCCATCATCCATTGGTTGATACTCATTCTACATAGCTCCACGCGCTTAGCACCGTTTCCTCCTAGGGTCACCAATGTTTATTTGCTAATTAATAGCATTGCATGCAATGAACTAGCCACTACAAGTCATTAAAAGCATGCACACCTCTCATCTCTTATTGGTTGATATGTCAAGAAACAAGAAACATGGTAGAAGTTAATGCACCGCACCTAAGTGTTTTGGGACTATTTGGTTTTCGTAAGATGACTTACACACCTAGACGGAGGGAGTAGTATAGCCCTGTAAACTGGAAAGGAGTATTTGCCTTTCTAGAGATTTCAACAAGGGACTAGATTACACCGCGTGCAGTACTCCCTCCCTTTCGGTTTATAGGGCTCAAATCTCAAGTCTCATGAACCAAGGCATTTTGCGATTAGAGGAATGTATTGTTGGGGAACGTAGTAATTTCAAAAAATTTCCTACGCACACGCAAGATCATGGTGATGAATAGCAACGAGAGGGGAGAGTGTTGTCCACGTACCCTCGTAGACCGTAAGCGGAAGCGTTATGACAACGCGGTTGATGTAGTTGTACGTCTTCACGATCCGACCGATCCAAGTACCGAATGTATGGCACCTCCGAGTTCAGCACACGTTCAGCTCGATGACGATCACCGGACTCCGATCCAGCAAAGTGTCGGGGATGAGTTCCATCAGCACGACGGCGTGGTGACGATGATGATGTTCTACCGATGCAGGGCTTCGCCTAAGCACCGCAACGATATGACCGAGGTGGAATATGGTGGAGGGGGGCACCGCACACGGCTAAGGAACGATCACGAAGATCAACTTGTGTGTCATGGGGTGCCCCCCTGCCCCCGTATATAAAGGAGCAAGGGGGAGGAGGCGGCCAGCCAAGGGAGGGCGCGCCAGGGAGGAGTCCTACTCCCACCGGGAGTAGGACTCCCTCCTTTCCTAGTCCAACTAGGAGAGGGGAAGGAAGGGAAGGAGAAGGAGAAGGAAGGAGATGGAGGAAAAGGAGGAAAGGGGGGCCAGCCCCCTAGTCCAATTCGGTTTGGGCTAGGGGGGCCGCGCGCCCTGCATCCTCTCTTCCACCACTTGGCCCATGAGGCCCATTGCTTCTTCCTCGTATTCCCGTAA
Source organism: Triticum aestivum (assembly GCF_018294505.1). NCBI lineage: Eukaryota > Viridiplantae > Streptophyta > Magnoliopsida > Poales > Poaceae > Triticum > Triticum aestivum. The sequence goes on from NC_057798.1 coordinate 238,585,874, forward strand.
CTCCCCGGTACCCCCGAAAATACCCGAATCACTCGGAACCCTTCCGATGTCCGAATATAGCCGTCCAATATATCGATCTTTACGTCTCGACCATTTCGATAATCCTCGTCATGTCCCCGATCTCATCCGGGACTCCGAACTCCTTCGGTACATCAAAACTCATAAACTCATAATATAACTGTCATCGAAACCTTAAGCGTGCGGACCCTACGGGTTCGAGAAATATGTAGACATGACTGAGACACGTTTCCGGTCAATAACCAATAGCGGAACCTGGATGCTCATATTGGCTCCTACATATTCTACGAAGATCTTTATCGGTCAAACCGCATAACAACATACGTTGTTCCCTTTGTCATCGGTATGTTACTTGCCCGAGATTCGATCGTTGGTATCTCAATACCTAGTTCAATCTCGTTACCGGCAAGTCTCTTTACTCATTACATAATGCATCATCCCGCAACTAACTCATTAGTCACATTGCTTGCAAGGCTTATAGTGATGTGCATTACCGAGAGGGCCCAGAGATACCTCCCCGACAATTGGAGTGACAAAACCTAATCTCGAAATACGCCAACCCAACATGTACCTTCGGAGACACCTGTAGAGCTCCTTTATAATCACCCAGTTACATTGTGACGTTTGGTAGCACACAAAGTGTTCCTCCGGTAAACGGGAGTTGCATAATCTCATAGTTACAGGAACATGTATAAGTCATGAAGAAAGCAATAGCAACATACTAAAAGATCAAGTGCTAGGCTAACGGAATGGGTCATGTCAATCACATCATTCTCCTAATGATGTGATCCCGTTAATCAAATGACAACACATGTCTATGGTTAGGAAACATAACCATCTTTGATTAATGAGCTAGTCAAGTAGAGGCATACTAGTGACGTTATGTTTGTCTATGTATTCACACATGTATCATGTTTCCGGTTAATACAATTCTAGCATGAATAATAAACATTTATCATGATATGAGGAAATAAATAATAACTTTATTATTGCCTCTAGGGCATATTTTCTTCAGTCTCCCACTTGCACTAGAGTCAATAATCTAGTTCACATCGCCATGTGATTTAACACCAATATTCATATCTGTATATGATTAACATAGTTCACATCGTTATGTGACCAATACCCAAAGGGGTTACTAGAGTCAATAATCTAGTTCACATCGCTATGTGATTAACACCCAAAGAGTACTAAGGTATGATCATGTTTTGCTCGTGAGAGAAGTTTAGTCAATGGGTCTGTCACATTCAGAGCCGTATGTATTTTACAAATATACTATGTCTACAATGCTCTGCACGGAGCTACTATAGCTAATTGCTCCCACTTTCAATATGTATCCAGATTGAGACTTGGAGTCATCTGGATCGGTTTAAAAGCTTGCACCGATGTAACTCTTTACGACGGGCTCTTTTATCACCTCCATAATCAAGAAATATTTCCTTAGTCCTCACTAAGGATATTCTTGACCAATGTCCAGTGATCTACTCCTAGATCACTATTTTACTCCCTTGCCTAATTCAGAGCAAGGTATACTATAGGTCTGGTACATTGCATAGCATACTTTATAGAACCTCTGACTGAGGCATGGGGAATGACTTTCATTCTCTTTTCTATTTTCTACCGTGGTCGGTATTTGAGTCTTACTCAATTTCACACCTTTGCAACACAGGCAAGAACTCTTTCTTTGACTGTTCCATTTTGAACTACTTCAAAATCTTGACAAGGTATGTACTTATTGAAAAACTTATCAAGCGTCTTGATCTATCTCTATAGATCTTGATGCTCAATGTATAAGCAGCTTGACCGAGGTCTTTCATTTTAAAGAACTCCTTTCAAATACTCCTTTATGCTTTCCAGAAAAATTCTACATCATTTTTGATCAACAATATGTTACTCACATATATTTGTCAGAAAGGCGGTAGTGCTCCCACTCACTTTATTGTAAATACAGGCTTCACCGCAAGTCTGTATAAAACTATATGCTTTGATCAACTTATCAAAGCGTATATTCCAACTCTGAGATGCTTGCACCGGTCCATAGATGGATCGCTGGAGCTTGCACATTTTGTTAGCACCTTTAGGATTGACAAAACCTTCTGGTTGCATCATATACAACTCTTCTTTAAGAAAACCATTAAGGAATGCAGTTTTGACATCCATTTGCCAGATTTCATAAAATGTGGCAATTGTTAACATGATTTGGACAGACTTAAGCATTGCTACAGTTGAGAAAATCTCATTGTAGTCAACACCTTGAACTTGTCAAAAACCTTTTTGCGACAAGTCGAGCTTTGTAGATAGTAACACTATTATCAGCATCTGTCTTCCTCTTGAAGATCCATTTATACAATATGGCTTGCCGATCATCGGGCAACTCCACCAAAGTCCACACTTTGTTCTCATACATGGGTCCCATCTCAGATTTCATGGCCTCAAGCCATTTCGCGGAATCTGGGCTCATCATCGCTTCCTCATAGTTTGTAGGTTCATCATGGTCTAGTAACATGACTTCCAGAACAGGATTACCGTACCACTCTGGTGCGGACTGTACTTTGGAAGACCTATGAGGTTTTGTAGTAACTTGATCTGAAGTTTCATGATCATCATCATTAGCTTCCTCACTAATTGGTGTAGGAATCACTGGAACTAATTTCTGTGATGAACTACTTTCCAATTCGGGAGAAGGTACAAATTACCTTATCAAGCTCTACTTTCCTCCCACTCACTTCTTTCGAGAGAAACTCCTTCTCTAGAAAGGATCCATCTTAGCAATGAATAACGTGCCTTCGGATCTGTGATAGAAGGTGTACCCAACAATTTCATTTGGGTATTCTATGAAGACACACTTCTCCGATTTGGGTTTGAGCTTATCAGGTTGAAACTTTTTCACATAAGCATCGCAGCCCCAAACTTTAAGAAACGACAACTTTGGTTTCTTGCCAAACCACAGTTCATAAGGCGTCGTCTCAACGGATTTCGATGGTGCCCTATTTAAAGTGAATGCAACTGTCTCTAATGCATAACCCCAAAACAATAGTGGTAAATCGGTAAGATACATCATAGATCGCACCATATCTAATAAAGTGTGGTTACCACGTTCGTACACACCATAACGTTGTGGTGTTCCAGGAGGCGTGAGCTGTGAAACTATTCCACATTGTTTTATATGAAGGCCAAACTCATAACTCAAATATTCTCCTCCACGATCAGATCGTAGAAACTTTATTTTCTTGTTACGATGATTCTCCACTTCACTCTGAAATTCTTTGAACTTTTCAACTATTTCAGACTTATGTTTCATCAAGTAGATATATGTATATCTGCTCAAATCATCTGTGAAGGTTAGAAAATAACGATACTTGCCACGAGCCTTCATACTCATTGGTCTGCATACATCAGTATGTATTATTTCCAACAAGTCAGTAGCTCGTTCCATTGTTCCGAAGAACGGAGTTTTAGTCATCTTGCCCAAAAGGCACGGTTCGCAAGCATCAAATGATTCATAACCAAGTGATTCCAAAAATCCATCTTTATGGAGTTTCTTCATGCGCTTTACACCGATATGACCCAAGCGGCAGTGCCGCAAATAAGTTGCACTATCATTATTAACTTTGCATCTATTGGCATCAATATTATGAATATGTGTATCACTATGATCGAGATCCAACAAACTATGTTCATTGGGTGTATGACCATCGAAGGTCTTATTCATGTAAACAGAATAACAATTATTCTCTAACTTTAAATGAATAACCGTATCGCAATAAACACGATCAAATCATGTTCATGCTCAACGCAAACGCCAAATAACATTTATTTAGGTTTAACACTAATCCCGAAATTATAGGGAGTGTGCAATGATGATCATATCAATCTTGGAACTACTTCCAACACCCATCATCACTTCCCCTTCAACTAGTCTCTGTTTATTCTGTAACTCCTATTTCGAGTTACTAATCTTAGCAACCGAACAAGTATCAAATACTCAGGGGCTATTATAAACACTAGTAAAGTACACATCAATAACCTATATATCAAATATACCCTTGTTCACTTTGCCATCCTTCTTATCCACCAAATATTCAGGGCATTTCCGCTTCCAGTGACCTTTTCCTTTGCAGTGTAAGCACTCAGTTTTAGGCTTTGGTCCAGCTTTGGTCTTATTCACGAGAGTGACAACTTGCTTGCCATTCTACTTGAAGTTCCCTTTCTTTCCCTTTGCCCTTTTCTTGAAACTAGTGATCTTGTCAATCATCAACACTTGATGCTCTTTCTTGATTTGTACCTTCGTCGATTTCAACATCACGAAGAGCTTGGGAATCGTTTTCGTCATCCCTTGCATACTATAGTTCATCATGAAGTTCTAGTAACTTGGTGATGGTGACTAGAGAACTCTGTCAATCACTATCTTATCTGGAAGATTAAATCCCACTTGATTCAAGCGCTTGAAGTACCCAGACAATCTGAGCACATGATCACTAGTTGAGCGAGTCTCCTCCATCTTTTAGCTATAGAACTTGTTGGAGACTTCATATCTCTCAACTCGGGTATTTGCTTGAAATACTAACTTCAATTCCTGGAACATCTCATATGGTCCATGACGTTCAAAACGTCTTTGAAGTCCCGATTCTAAGCCGTTAAGCATGGTGCAGTAAACTATCAAGTAGTCATCATATTGAGCTAGCGAAACGTTCATAACGTCTGCATTTGCTCCTGCAATAGGTCTGTCACCTATCGGGGCATTAAGGACATAATTCTTCTGTGCAGCAATGAGGATAAACCTCAGATCACGGATCCAATCCGCATCATTGCTACTAACATTTTTAAACACAATTTTCTCTAGGAACATATCAAAATAAACATATGAAAGCAACAACGCAAGCTATTGATCTACAACATAATTTGCAAAATACTACCAGGACTAAGTTCATGATAAATTTAAGTTCAATTAATCATATTACTTAAGAACTCCCACTTAGACAGACATCTCTCTAGTCATCTAAGTGATCACGTGATCCAAATCAACTAAACCATGTTCGATCATCACGTGAGATGGAGTAGTTTTCAATGGTGAACATCACTATGTTGATCATATCTACTATATGATTCACGTTCGACCTTTCGGTCTCCGTGTTCCTAGGCCATATCTGTATATGCTAGGCTCGTCAAGTTTAACCTGAGTATTCCGCGTGTGCAACTGTTTTGCACCCGTTGTATTTGAACGTAGAGCCTATCACACCCGATCATCACGTGGTGTCTCAGCACGAAGAACTTTCGCAACGGTGCATACTCAGGGAGAACACTTCTTGATAATTAGTGAGAGATCATCTTAAAATGCTACCGTCAAACTAAGCAAAATAAGATGTATAAAAGATAAACATCATATGCAATCAAAATATGTGACATGATATGGCCATGATCATCTTGCGCCTTTGATCTCCATCTCCAAAGTACTGTCATGATCTCTATCGTCACCGGCACGACACCATGATCTTCATCATCTTGATCTATATCAATGTGTCGTCACATGGTCGTCTCGCCAACTATTGCTCTTTGCAACTATTGCTATTGCATAGCGATAAAGTAAAGCAATTATTTGGCACTTGCATCTTATGCAACAAAGAGACAACCATAGGGCTTCTGCCAGTTGCCGATAACTTCAACAAAACATGATCATCTCATACAACAACTTATATCTCATCACGTCTTCACCATATCACATCACAGCATGCCCTGCAAAAACAAGTTAGACGTCCTCTACTTTGTTGTTGCAAGTTTTACGTGGCTGCTACGGGCTGAGCAAGAACCGTTCTTACCTATGCATCAAAACCACAACGATAGTTCGTCAAGTTGGTGCTGTTTTAACCTTCGCAAGGACCGGGCGTAGCTACACTCGGTTCAACTAAAGTGAGACAGACAGACACCCGCCAGTCACCTTTAAGCACGAGTGCTCGTAACGGTGAAACCAGTCTCGCGTAAGCGTACGCGTAATGTCGGTCCGGCCGCTTCATCTCACAATACCGCTGAGCCAAAGTATGACATGCTGGTAAGCAGTATGACTTGTATCGCCCACAACTCACTTGTGTTCTACTCATGCATATGACATCTACGCATAAAACCTGGCTCGGATGCCACTATTGGGGAACGTAGTAATTTCAAAAAAATTCCTACGCACACGCAAGATCATGGTGATTGTTGGGGATATGACTATTTGTGTAAGCCGCCCAGGAGGGGCCGGGTTACGCAAAGAGCACTCATCAGAGGAAGCCCAAGATCAAGCATGAAGATGGCGGTTCAATAAAGAGCTTAAAGCCCACGGGCGTCTTAAGCCCATTGTTGTAAACCGCCATGATGGCATGACTTGTAATGTAAGGTAGATTTAACTAGTCACCGAGCCAGACTCTGTTTATAAGCCGGCCGGGACTCTGTAAGCCACAGGAGGCAACCCGTGTATATAAGGGGACAACCCGCGGGTGACTTAGGGCAACAGATAACTCATCGAGAGCCGGGCATAGCGTATCTCGCTCCCTGGTTCTCGAAACATGAATACCAACCCAACTAGACGTAGGCCTTACCTTCACCGTAAGGGGCCGAACTAGTATAAAATCTCTCGTGTCCGTTGTCCCAATTAAACCCCTTCAAGCTTCCTAGTTGCGATGGCTCCACAACTAAGTCCTTTCACAAGGACATCTGACGTGACTATTCCACGACAGTTGGCGCCCACCGTGGGGCCAGCACACGGTGGATTTGAGTTCTTGAAGGGCAACTTCGAAGGGCTCAAGGGGTACGTAGTGGTCCGGATGACCAAGAGTCGTCGCGGCAAGATCTACATCGACGATGAAGGCTGGGGTCCCGACGCCGGCTCAATTGAGTACGGCTACCGGGTCCCCTTCGGCGGAATCCACGTTTTCATCGGCCGGATCGGTGAGCCGGGCCCTGAGCCGGACAACTGCACCGGCCTCGTCGAGACGGCTCAGCGTGCGAGGAAGACCCGGACTCAACCAGTCATGAGGCGTGCCTTCGTGGGCTGCGTCCATGGAGAGGAACTTTCTGGATCTGAAGATGGGGGTGAGACGGCCGTCCTCTCAGACGGTGACTCGTCCGCCGGCTCAATAGATTCATTGTATCAGGTACAAGACGGCGCACTCGGGGGCTGTTCCGATGGCATCAGTATTCCGGACCCCGATGAGCCGCCAAGATGGGCCGGAATCTTCATGGCTGGGACTCAGCCCGGTTCAAACTCTACGGTAGCCGCAACGATCACGTCCGGATCAGGAGCAGCCGGGGCAGGCGGCCCCGTGCGCCCACCGGCTCAGGTGCTGATGGATCTCATGGACAAGCTTACGGCCCTGTTAACCGCTACGGTTATTCCTGCCGACAAGGATGAGCATGAAGCAGCAGTAGCTCAGGTGCGTGAGGAGATAGCTCAGGCCAAGGAGGCCTTGGCAGCTGAGGATACTAGACTAGCTGCAGAACGGGCTGCTCTCGACGCCCGGGCACAGCGCTTGCAATCAGAAGCTTACCAGCTCACGATGAGCTTAAACGCATCCAATGAGGTAATGAGGAGGAGACATCAGAAAACGTAGTCCCGTTTACCTCCAAATTACGATCCCGGGTTCTCTTTGCTACACACGGAGCCGGCCCTAGTAACCCGCCAGATGCCGATCGGCTTATGACAGCCAGAACAGGAGGACCGGCTCAGCCTAGGGATATGGTGCCGCCTCACGTGAGCATGCCACCGCCGCGCTATGTGCCGATTCCACCGGGTCACTTTTCCAACCCCATGGAAAACTTGATCGCAGCCTCAGCACGCTTAGCTGCTCTTCCTATGGAAGGTGATGACCCGGCGGCGGTGGAAACCCGGAGGGTCAAAGAGCTCCTCTAGACAGCCCTGGCGCAGCAGGAGACTTATTCTTATAGCCGTGACAGGATTCATTCAACTCCCCCGCCCTGGGTAGCACCACCTCGCCAGAACCGGAGCCCGGGTTACAGCAGCCACATGGAGTCGGAAGCTTTGTCAAGCAATGCCCAACGGCGTAACCAGCCCAGGGGCTATAACCCGGCGCAGCACCAAGTACGTCAGGAGAATGATCACCCGGAGTATCCAATGACATCAGTTGAGGCGGGAGTAGCCACTAGAACCGGTGGTGTCCCTTGCCTGGTGCCGGCTCTGCGCGATGTACGTCTGCCCAAGGACTTCAAGGGACCTCGAAAGGTACCAAATTACACGGCCGATTTACAGCCCGGGGCGTGGATCGAGAGTTATGAGATGGCCATGGAGTTGCTGGAAGTCAGTGACGCGGCAATGGCTAAATATTTCACCATGATGTTAGATGGAACAGCCCGGTCATGGCTGAAAGGCTTGCCACCCAATTCCATTGGTTCATGGGGCGAGTTAAAGGCCCGGTTCATCCAGAACTTCAAAGACACCTGTAAACAATCTATGTCGATTGTGGACTTGACGGATTGCAAGCAAGAGGAAGGTGAATCCACCACCCATTGGGTACGCCGGGTCAAGGAGATAATTCATTCCTCCGATAAGATGGATGCCGGCTCTGCGGTTCTTATGCTGGAGAAAAATTGCCGCTTTGAGCCGCTGAGGCAGAAACTGGGGCGCCTTAAACGTGACCTCACAGATATGGGTACGCTGATGGCGGCTTTAGTCAAATACGCCGATTCTGATAGTACCAAGGATGCCGCGTCTGACGATGAGAAGGCAGGGAAGGGAAAAAGGAACGGCAATGGAAAGGGTCAGCAGCATAACCCGGGGAATCAAGGCGGCAATAAGCGTAAGGCGGACGGTAACCCGGAGTTTGTGGCCAATCCCAACGTGTGGGGTAACAATCCGAGACGTAAGGGTAAACCGCCTCGATCCGGTGGGTCAGGCCCATCTCTAGAGCAACTACTAAATGAGCCCTGCCCGAGACACGACACCAGGGAGCGGCCTGCCACACACCTATGGAAGGATTGCGCCATCATGAAGGCGTTTAAAAATTCCAACACCTTCGACGGCGGTCAGGGATCTGGTGGCGGCTCAGGGGCCGACGGTTTTCATGGCCCGGGCGGCGGTTCAAATTCCGGTTTTCAGGGGCATCCAGGTGGTAACAGTCAGCAGCAGTCTGGTCAAGGTGGGCAGCAGCAGCAGCAGTCGGGTTATCAAAGCCATCCGAAGCAGTTGAGTGGTGGACAATATCACGTGTTTACCACTAGCTTGTGCAAACGTGACCAGAAGGTTCATAAGAGGGCTGTGAATTCCGTTGAGCCGGCAATTCCTCGTTATTTAAGGTGGTCAGAGCAGCCCATCATATGGAGCAGGGAGGATCATCCTCCGCGGGTCGATAACCCGGGTCAGTTGGCTTTGGTAGTGGCACCTCAGGTTGGTGGGTATAAGTTCACCAAGGTGCTCATGGATGGGGGTAGTAGTATCAACATCCTTTACTACGAGACCTTTCAGCGCATGGGGTTGACTGATAAAAATCTGAGAACATCCAACACTGTTTTCCATGGAGTTGTCCCTGGTAAGTCGGCTTATCCAGTTGGTAGGATTGATCTGGAGGTGGCTTTTGGAGACGAACATGACTCCCAAGCTGAGAAGTTGATGTTTGAAGTGGTCAATATCAGGAGCCCATACCACGCTCTGTTTGGGCGGCCGGCTTATGCTAAGTTTATGGCCCGGCCATGTTATGTTTATTTACAGCTCAAGATGCCGGGTTGCAAGGGTACCATCACTGTACATGGCAGTCGTAAGGTAGCATTGGTGTGTGAAGAAGGTGACGCGGCTTATGCTGAGTCGGCCTGCGCAGTAGAGGAGCTCAAATTTTATCAAGATAATGTTGACCCGGCGGATATGACATCCCTGAAGAAGCCAACTACAGAGCATGACCCGGCGTTGAAGTTTAAGTCGGCAGCTGAGACAAAGCTTGTTGACTTTACCCCGGGTGATTCTTCTAAATAGTTCAGCATCAGCAGCAACTTGGATCCCAAATAGGAAAGCGCGCTCATCGAGTTCATCCGTGAGAACCGGGACATCTTTGCATGGAAACCTTCTGACATGCCGGGTGTACCGAGGGAACTCGCTGAGCACACTCTCAATATTGATCCAAAGTATAAGCCGGTCAGGCAGTTTCTTCGCTGTTTTAATGAAGAACGACAGAAAGCTATTGGGGAAGAAGTCGCTCGGCTCTTAGCGGCCGGGTTTATCATTGAAGTTTTTCACCCGGAGTGGTTGGCTAACCTGGTGCTCGTCCTCAAGAAGAATGGCACCTAGCGGATGCGTGTGGATTACACGGACTTAAACAAGGCTTGTCCAGCTGACCCTTTTGCTCTTCCCCGTATTGATAAAATCATTGATGCTACGGCGGGTTGTGAGCGTTTGAGCTTTTTGGATGCTTACTCCGGTTATCATCGGATTAAGATGGCAGTTAACGACCAGGAGAAGACGGCTTTCATCACTCCGTTTGGAGCCTTCTGTTATGTATCTATGCCATTTGGGCTCAAGAGTGCCCAGGCGACTTATTAGCGGTGTGTGCAGAACTGCTTGCATGACCAAATTGGGCGTAATGTCCATGCCTATGTGGATGACATTGTGGTGAAGTCCAGAGAAAAGGAGACCTTGATATCTGACTTAAAAGAGACCTTTGATAATCTCTGGGTGTACAAGATGATGCTTAACCCGGGAAAATGTGTGTTTGGCGTTCCTGTGGGCAAGCTCTTGGGTTTTCTGGTGTCCAACAGAGGCATCAAAGCTAACCCGGAGAAGATTAAGGCGATCACCTCCTTGGCTAAACCGGCATGCATCAATGATGTTCAGCGACTGGTGGGTCGCGTTGTCGCCATAAGTCGATTCGTAAGTCGGCTCGGTGAGAAAGCCCTCCCATTATATCAAATGATGAAGAAAACAAACACTTTTGTCTGGAGTGAGGCCGCTGATGCTGCTTTTGAGGACTTAAAGAGACAACTATCTGAGCCGCCGGTTCTCGCGGCTCCATTTGACAAAGAGCCTTTACTGTTGTATGTGGCTACCAATTCACGAGCCGTCAGCGTTGCCATCGTGGTGGAGTGTAAGGAAGCCGGTAAGGAGCATCTGGTTCAACGGCCGGTTTACTACATCAGTGAGGTGCTCATTGAATCCAAGCAAAGGTACCCGCATTGGCAAAAGCTTGTTTATGGGGTGTTCATGGCAAACCGAAAGTTGAAGCAGTATTTTCAAAGCCATCCTATAACTGTGGTAAGTTCTGCCCCTTTGGGAGACATCATTCAGAACAGGGAGGCCACAGGACGAGTCGCCTAGTGGGCTATTGAGCTTGGGCCTCATGGCTTGAAATACATGCCCCGGACGGCTATTAAGTCTCAGGCCTTGGTGGACTTCATCAATGATTGGACAGAGTTGCAAGCCCCTGAGGAGAAGCCGGATAACACATACTGGACTATTCACTTTGATGGGTCCAGGCAGCTAGAAGGCTCAGGGGCTGGAGTGGTGTTAACTTCCCCTCGAGGTGACAAATTTTGTTATGTACTCCGGCTTATGTTTCCATGTACTAACAATGTAGCTGAATATGAGGCATTACTCCATGGTCTCTGGATGGCTAAGGAGATGAACTTAAGCCGGGTATGATGCTTGGGCGACTCAGATTTGGTGGCTCAACAAGTGTCAGGCAAGTGGGATTCCAAAGACCCCCTCATGGCGGCTTATCGTCGTGAGGTAGATGCTGTGGCTGGTCACTTCACGGGTTATCAAGTGGAGCACATTGATCGAAGGAAGAATGAGGCGGCTGATGCTTTAAGCCGGTTGGGATCCCAACGTAAGCCGGTGCCGCCCAACACCTTTCTTGATGTGTTACATAACCCTTCTGCCAAGGTGCCTACCGAGGAAGATTTAGCAGTGCCAGACCCGGAGGCACAGCTGGTGGCGGCTCTTCATGTTATCCCGGATTGGACGGTGCCTTACTTGGCTTATATGACCCGGGGTGAATTGCCGGAGGATGAGACATTGGCGAGACAAATCGTTAGGCGCTCCAAATCCATGACGATTGTTAACGGCGAGTTACATCACCTCAGCGTCACGGGGCGTTTCAACGTTGTGTGTCACCTACAGAAGGCCAAGAAATACTCCGTGAGATCCATGAAGGAGATTGTGGCCATCATGCCGGGTCAAAATCCCTCGTAGCCAAGGCTTTTCGTCATGGTTTCTATTGGTTGACGGCTCATGCTGATGCGGAGGACCTGGTCAGTAAATGTGATGGGTGTCAAAAGTTCTCACGACGAGCTCATGTGCCGGCTCAAGAATTGAGGATGATCCCAATTACTTGGCCGTTTGCAGTCTGGGGGCTTGACATGGTTGGACCTTTCAAAAGGTCTAAAGACAAAAAGACACATCTACTGGTGGCAGTGGATAAGTTTACCAAGTGGGTTGAGGCAGAGCCAGTCAGTAAATGTGATGCAGCCACGGCGGTTTAGTTCATGAAAAAGGTGATCTTTCGTTTTGGTTTTCCACATAGCATCATAACTGATAATGGCACTAATCTCTCTAAGGGTGCCATGGAAGAGTTCTGTCAAAGAGAACATATCCGGCTTGATGTTTCGGCTGTTGCTCATCCTCAATCCAATGGTTAAGCTGAGAGAGTTAATCAAGGGATCCTGAAAGGTATCAAGCCCTGGCTCTTGGTCCCTTTACAGCGGACTCCGGGTTGTTGGGTGGAGGAATTACCCTCCGTGTTATGGAGCATCAACACTACGCCTAACAGATCTACGGGATACACACCTTTCTTCATGGTTTATGGAGCAGAGGCGGTCCTACCAAGTGACATCCGTCATGACTCACCCCGTGTGGCGGCTTACGTTGAGGCAGATAACGAAAAGGCTCGTCAAGATGCACTTGACTTGTTGGACGAGGAGCGAGACTTGGCAATAGCCTGCTCGGCGATTTACCAGCAAGACCTGCGCCGCTATCACAGCTGCCGGGTTAAGAACAGAACCTTTCAGGAAGGTGACTTGGTGCTCCGGCTCATCCAGGATCAGTCTGATATGCACAAGCTATCCCCGCCTTGGGAAGGGCCCTTTGTGGTCAGCAAGAATCTGCATAACGGGTCATATTATCTCATCGATATTCGAGAGCACAAGGACTCATTAAAATCGGAGGAAGAGACCCGCCGGCCGTGGAACATAGCTCATCTCCGGCCCTACTATACTTAAGTTACTTTTTAAGATACTTTTTATAATGTACATATTATATAAAGCAATGAAGCAGGACCTCTGTCCTTTTTTCCCATAAAGAAATGTTTCATGTTTTCTTTATCAGGTGATGGACACTGCCAACAGGGGATGGATCATATCTGAATCCGGCTTTCCCTTTGGTCCGGCTTATGATCATATCTGAATCTAGCCATGGTCACTTGGGGGCTTCCTGTTCAAACATAGGTCGTATTCGAACCAAAGAGAACATAGCTGTCGATACCCACTTGATCGGCATATCGCCAAACCCACTTGGGGGCTTCCTGATCAAATTTGAATCATAGCTTAACCCCTTTGGGTCTGACATGGATCGTATTCGAATCAGCGTCATTAAACAAGTCTTATGTTCACTTGGGGGCTTCCTGTTTAAACGTAGGTCGTATTCGAACCAAAGAGAACATAGCTGTCGATACCCACTTGATCGGCATCGCCAAAGCCACTGGGGGCTATATGATCGTATCCGAATCTTAGCTTAACCCCTTTGGAACGGTTTTCTGATCGTATTCGAATCAGGAGCCTGTGAACATTTGCAAGTATGATTATTTTCACTATCATTGAAACCTTCTTGAGGAGATGGTTCCTTATCTTTCCGGCTTTATATCAGTTACTTCAGGTTCTAACAAGTGCCAGGTAAAAACTTATATGAGCTGGAGAGGTTATCAAAAAGGGTCGCAGGTATGCTGTTATGATTACGTTTTAACTAATCATGAACCGGCTTATACATATGAATTTTGATCATGTCCGGGTTATCAATATTCTATAACCCGCTGGTGCAGTGAATCGTCCAGGAAAGCCTTGCCTGTTTTACGTGCAGGTAAAAATGGAGCTAGGTGAAGGATCAAGGAAACACTTGATTAACATAAGCAAGATGAATTTAGTGCTGGCGGCTTAACAAAAGCAATAAGTGCCATAAGGCATGACAGGCATTAAGGATTTTTTCTATCCTATTACAAGACTCCCCGAGTCTGAATAAGTGAAGCATTGTTCTTTGCCAAGTTATAACCCGGGTGGCGGCTTATTCCTCCGGCTGGCTTGATGTCTCCGGGTTATCCTTCCCCGCCTCTCCTTCGGTTGTTGTGTCCTGGATGGTGGACGAGGCCCAGTCAGTGCCGCTCAAAGCTTCAAATTCAGCATCATCATCTATTAAACTGGCCGGGTCCACTTCAGGGGCAAAGGTATGCTTACGCGTTGGAGGGAGCAGGCTGACTTGGTCATATGGGACATTTGGGATTCTCCGGTTCTCGCTATCATAACCCGGCGAATACTTGGTGAGATCAGTATCCTCCCCAATGAGAGTCGCCAGAGGGTGTACGACTTTAACACAGGCAGTGAAGTCCTGTTTGCCAAAAGCAGTGCCGTCCTCCTTAAGACTTGGATATCCAAGAGAGAGGTCGGCAAGGTCAAGCTCTGGCACCCATGCTTTTGCCCGACTCAATGCAGCCACGGCTCCGGCTCTTGCGGATGCCCGCCTTAAGTCTTGAATACGTTGAGGTAGCACCGACATATGTCTCAACACGTCTTGCAGGAGCCGAGGAGAGGTATTTGATAAAGCCACAGTGGTCAACACACGCTGTGACCCGGAGTACAGCTGCTCTGCCAAGGTGTACACTGCCTTAAGCTTGACAAGCATATTTTCCTTCAGATTGGTACTCCTGGGGCCTGCATATTCATAGGTATAGCAGTAAGCCGGAGGCAACTATTATGATAACTCTTGAAGGATTACAATATTTATGAGCGGCTTACCAAAATAGCTGAGACCATTTGGGATATCTGCCGCTTTAAGTCGGATAGCTCATGTGTTGCCTCGGCAAGAGATGCCTCCGCTGTTTCAAACCGGGTCACCAGTGAAGCCCTCTCATCAACCCAAGCCTTCTTTTCCAATTCAAAATTTTTCTTCAGCTTCTCTTGTTCAGAGACACTGAATTCAAACTTGGAATTGGCTTTCTGAGCTTCGAGCTCTTGGGTTTTCAACTGGCTCTTCAAATCAGCAATCTCCGCCTCAAATTGACTTACGGTGGCCTGCATTGACATCAGGTTATGGTAAGAATCTTGGTAAGATAACATTTAAGTCCCAAGTATTTTACAAGTAAAGATACTTGGCACTTGGGGGCTAATGTATGTTTAAAGAATTTTTAGTCTATTATACCAAGTCACACATATTAAGTCTCAAGCACTTTACAAGTAAAGGTACTTGACACTTGGGGGCTAATGTAACCCAAATTTAAAGTTTCATGTTATCTCCGGGTTAAACATATTCAATTTAAACCGGACAAAACTAATAGTTAGCAGATTATTAAGTCTACAGCATATTCATTCATAAGCAATAGACTTGGGGGCTGGTACAGTAAGTAAGATTCAGAGTGAAAGCTTAAATTTTACCTCAGATTTATGTTGTATTTTCTTCACCATGTCAATTTCCAGGTCACGACTACTGTGTACTTGGTTCAGATAGCCCGAGACTACATCACCAATACTTAGGTGAGAGTAATCAGTGATGTCTTGTTTGGACTTCCGGCACTGGGCAAACTCTTCCTTGGCGGTGCATCGGGCAAGGGCAGTAGGCCGGCCCGGTTCAACATACTGGCTCTTCACAATTTCAACTTCCGGGTCAGCCGTCTTGGCCGGGCTAGGGATTTCCGGGTCATCCGAGTTGTGAATAACGTCTTCTGCAGGCGGGTCAGAAGTTGGCTCCGGAATGTCAGAAGCCGGTTCAGGCGGTGGCTGATGAGTGGAGCTGTCTGGAACGGACGAGTCAAGCACCGGTTCAGTAACCACCGGGTCTTGGGACGGCTTATTCTTCTTTGCCCTCTTGCTGGGCTTTACTTGCAAGCTGTCAATCAAAGTGGAAGGATAAGTATCAAAGTATAAGTATGGATAAACCTCAAAGTAAGAAAGGTTATATTACCCGGGAGCCGTTTTGAAAGCCGGCATGTTCGATTGCATCGACTCATCAGAAGAAGGGGAGGTATCCTGATAGTTGGAGTCAGATGAATTGAGAGGTTGGCGAATCAAACCCATCAAGGGTAAAACAAAACGTAAGTCGGAGATAACCTCGGTGCGACGCTTCCTGGTTACATCGGGTAAGCCGGAGGAAAGCTCTGCGTCCTGGTTGGCCCGAGTCTGCCGCCGGTTCTCAAGCTGCTGTTGCTTCAAAAGAAATTGAGGATCTTGGTAAGCGAGAGGGTGTGAAAACCTTACTTTCCGGGTCACCCTTCGGATTCTTTGTGTTGGCAAAGGCTCTGAGTCGGAGGAAATTATAGTTACCTCTTCGCCAGCTGCTTGACTGTTCCCAGTATCCTCCTGAAAGGATCAAATGTCAGTAAGGTAACGGCAAAGGAGTTAAAGAAAATCAAAAAGATTACCTCTTCCTCATCTGAAGAAGAGTCGTCCAATTTAAGCATATCAGAGGCGCTGGGTTTCTTCTTCTTAGAGGTACCCGTCCTGGCGGCTTTCCTTTCGGTCTTCTTGGCCGCCCGGGCCAGTTTTGCAGCCTCATGGTCATACTTGACCTTCCAGAAATTATCATCGGCCTGTGGAAAAAGATAAAGAATCATAAGTACCAGAAGGTAACATATTAAAGAGTATTTGTGAAGATTAGTAACTTACCGCAGGAGCCGGATTCTTCTTGCAGAAGGGAAGCAAACTGAAAGTATTACTGGTTACAGTGCCCTCCTTCAATAGCGATTGGACTGTAGCATCTACCACATCATCTGGTTAGTCCTCAGGACTATGACGCATTGAGTCGTCCTTTTCGCCTGTGTAAGTACACATTAAGCCGGGGCGGCGGCTTAATGGTAGTATCCGCCAGGTGACCCAGACCCGGACCAAATCAATACCCGTTAACCCGTTGCCTAAAAGGGCCTTGATCTTTCTGATGGTGGGGTTAAGAGGCAGGCGCTCAACAGCAGTTAACTTGTCCGCCAGATGATGATTGGACTCAAGACTCAGGGCGTGAAAGCCGGGCAGAGGCTTCTCGTTAGCTGGAGAGGTGTCTTGACAGTAGAACCACGTCTGGTTCCAGTCTTTTGGGTGACTCGGTAGCTCAGCGTAAGGAAAAAGGCAATCTCTCCGCCGCTAGATCGAGATGCCGCCAAGTTCAAGACTAGGCTCGTTGGCGCGCTCATTCTGCCGGTTCAAGTAAAAAAGCTCTCTGAACAGCAGCTGACTTGGTTCCTCTCCTAAGTATACCTCGCAGAAGACATGGAAATTACACAGATTGGACACGAAATTGGGTCCAATGTCTTGAGGCCTCAGGTCAAAGAAATCCAGAACTTCCCTGAAGAATTTTGAGCCGGGAGGGGCAAATCCCCGGTTCATATGGTCTGTGAAAACTACTACCTCCCCGTCTTTTGGTTGAGGTATCTCTTCAGACGGGTGAGGGGCATGATAGGACATGACCTCCTTTTTCGGCAGATGGCCAGACGTTACAAACTCGGCAAGTTTGCTTTTGGTTACTGTGGATGGGACGCAGTTGCAAGTCACAGGGGCCTTGGCCGCCTTAGGAGCCATCTATGACAAAGTAAGAAAGTTCCGGTTCAAATTTAACACGGAGAAATATTCAAATTTATTTAAAAATAGCGGCCTAAGCAAGGGGCCTAATGATATAAGGGTAATTGTGCGGTAAGGTTTAAGCCGCTATCAGGATCAACAGTCATTCAAGGATTTTTTTAAACCGGACTCCCAGACAGTGGTGATAAAAATAAGCTTTCCAGAAGAAGCTTTTCGGGTGATAAAAACAAGTTTCACGGACAACAGCTATTATTATGGATCAAATTATTGTTCTAAAAGAGAAAAGTTCTAGACCTAAAAACAGGGCAGAGAAGTTCATGCATTCAAAGGAGGTTTCCAAATAAGAGAAATGGGATCTATTTCTATGCAAGATCAACACAAACAACTACCGCAACGGTTCTGCATGGTTTTTACAATCTAAACAGGCTATGGAGGTGCAAACTAGCAAGGATTCGCATCGGGCGGTGATGAACCCGATGAACTTGGCAGAGCTTCAAGATAGATCTAAGAAAGGGGAAAAAGGGAGCTCACGGATGAGGATGAACTGCGGAGGTTCGCCATCGATTTCTGGTGGCAGTCAGGTCGATGCAGCGGCCTGAGTCGATGAAGACGAAGGAGTCGATGGTAACGGCGGCGGAGCTTGAGAGGCGGAGAGGAGAGGAAGAAGACGACTGAAAGGTTAAAAAGGAAAAGACCCAAGTCGTGGCTATTTATAAGGAAAAGATGACTGAGACGGTGCGGGAAACGAGGAGATAACAATTATTATCCAGCGGCCCCGACGCCTCGATTTTCAGAGTAGTCAGTAAAGAGAGATCCGTTGAAGGATTCGGTGGAATAAAAAATGAGTTAAAGGAAAGAATGACGTCACGCCGAGTTAAGACGGATCTAGGAGATGACATCACGGCGGGTTAACAAAAACCCTCTATACAGTCAGAAGACTGAAGATTTGATTCTTTAAAAATATTTTTTAGACTGACATGAACAGGTTCAAATCAATCTGGGGCCTAATGTTGGGGATATGACTATTTGTGCAAGCCGCCCAGGAGGGGCCGGGTTACGCAAAGAGTACTCATCAGAGGAAGCCCAAGATCAAGCATGAAGATGGCGGTTCAATAAAGAGCTTAAAGCCCACGGGCGGCTTAAGCCCATTGTAGTAATCCGCCATGATGGCATGACTTGTAATGTAAGGTAGATTTAACTGGTCACCGAGCCAGACTCTGTTTATAAGCCGGCCGGGACTCTGTAAGCCGCAGGAGGCAACCCGTGTATATAAGGGGACAACCCGCGGGCGAATTAGGGCAACAGACAACTCATGGAGAGCCGGGCATAGCGTATCTCGCTCCCTGGTTATCGAAACATCAATACCAACCCAACTAGACGTAGGCCTTACCTTCATCGTAAGGGGCCGAACTAGTATAAACTCTCTCGTGTCCCTTGTCCCGATTTAACCCCTTCAAGCTTCCTAGTTGCGATGGCTCCCCAACTAAGTCCTTTCACGAGGACATCTGACGTGACTATTCCACGACAGTGATGCATAGAAACGAGAGGGGAGAGTATTTTCCACGTACCCTCGTAGACCGTAAGCGGAAGCGTTATGACAATGCGGTTGATGTAGTCGTACGTCTTCATGATCCGACCGATCCAAGTACCGAACGTACGGCACCTCCGAGTTCAGCACACGTTCAGCTCAATGACGATCCCCGGACTCCGATCCAGCAAAGTGTCGGGGATGAGTTCCATCAGCACGACGGCGTCATGACGATGATGATGTTCTACCGACGCAGGGCTTCGCCTAAGCATCGCAACGATATGACCGAGGTGGAATATGGTGGAGGGGGGCACCGCACACGGCTAAGGAACGATCACGAATATCAACTTGTGTGTCATGGGGTGCCCCCTACCCCCGTATATAAAGGAGCAAGGGGGAGGAGGCGGCCGGCCAAGGGAGGGCGCGCCAGGGAGGAGTCCTACTCCCATCGGGAGTAGGACTCCCTCCTTTCCTAGTCCAACTAGGAGAGGGGAAGGAAGGGAAAGAGAAGGAGCAGGAAGGAGATGGAGGAAAAGGAGGAAAGGGGGGCTGGCCCCCTAGTCCAATTCGGTTTGGGCTAGGGGGGCTGCGCGCCCTGCATCCTCTCTTCCACCACTTGGCCCATGAGGCCCATTGCTTCTTCCTCGTATTCCCGTAACTCCCCGGTACCCCCGAAAATACCCGAATCACTCGGAACCCTTCCGATGTCCGAATATAGTCATCCAATATATCGATCTTTACGTCTCGACCATTTCGAGACTCCTCGTCATGTCCCCAATCTCATCCAGGACTCCGAACTCCTTCGGTACATCAAAACTCATAAACTCATAATATAACTGTCATCGAAACCTTAAGCGTGCGGACCCTACGGGTTCGAGAACTATGTAGACATGACCGAGACACGTTTCCGGTCAATAACCAATAGCGGAACCTGGATGCTCATATTGGCTCCTACATATTCTATGAAGATCTTTATCGGTCAAACCGCATAAGAACATATGTTGTTCCCTTTATCATCGGTATGTTACTTGCCCGAGATTCGATCGTCGGTATCTCAATAGCTAGTTCAATATCGTTACCGGCAAGTCTCTTTACTCGTTACGTAATGCATCATCCCGCAACTAACTCATTAGTCACATTGCTTGCAAGGCTTATAGTGATGTGCATTACCGAGAGGGCCCAGAGATACCTCACCGACAATCGGAGTGACAAAACCTAATCTCGAAATACGCCAACCCAACATGTACCTTCGGAGACACCTGTAGAGCTCCTTTATAATCACCCAGTTACGTTGTGACGTTTGGTAGCACACAAAGTGTTCCTCCGATAAACGGGAGTTTCATAATCTCATAGTTACAGGAACATGTATAAGTCATGAAGAAAGCAATAGCAACATACTAAACGATCAAGTGCTAGGCTACCGGAATGGGTCATGTCAATCAAATCATTCTCCTAATGATGTGATCCCGTTAATCAAATGACAACACATGTCTATGGTTAGGAAACATAACCATCTTTGATTAATGAGCTAGTCAAGTAGTGGCATACTAGTGACGTTATGTTTGTCTATGTATTCACACATGTATCATGTTTCCGGTTAATACAATTCTAGCATGAATAATAAACATTTATCATGATATGAGGAAATAAATAATAACTTTATTATTGCCTCTAGGGCATATTTCCTTCTTGTATCTAGTACTTTACAAAACTACCCTAATTAAACTCATGCATTAATTACGTAGTTCTCTCATTTTCCTCTCCGCCTTGGTCGTGGTGCACAATATTGGGCACTCCTATATGACTAGCCGCTCTATCTACATGCGGGACATGAAAGCATCCGGGCCCGCGTGCTATCCACCAAATCACAGCGAGGTGCAACAGTCGAGACTCACCTGTCACCCCGGTGTGGCCATCATGACCCATCATATCACAAAACCCACACCTTTACCAGCAGTGATAAGGTGGCCTCTAAGTTGGACTGGACGAAGCAACCATCATTTCACTGGAACGCTCATTGAAGCCCTTTCTTCCCTTTCTTGAAGAAAACCTCACTCCAGGCTACTCACTCCAGCCATTTTTCTTCTATACCGACGAAGGAAAGGTGGGCGAATCAGTTATGATGCTATATTTTCATTCCCAGAATCTTCTTTTTGCGAAGCACCAACCGATTCTCACATCCTATTCTTTTCCTGTTTTCATTGCGATTGTGGTTTCCTTTCGATTGCTTTTTGTTGTCAGTTCATTGATGGATCCTGGAGCACTAGGCAAAGAGTTGCCGGCGGACAACCCACTGGAGACAGCAATCTCTAGGAAGCGAGCACCGACCAAAGAGTTGACCATGTTGGCGGGGCAACTCATGGAGACGAAGAACTCCAAGAAACAAGCACTGGCCAAAGAGTTGACGATGTTGGCAGACGAACTCCTCGAAGAAAGTTGGAAGAATAGTAAGGGCCCCACCGTGCCTACCCCAGAAACTCTGATGGCCACCTATGCGTGGCTCAAGGCCAAGTTTGAGGAGATAGTCGCCGTTGAGAAGCAGTATTCCCCTGGCAAGGTGATGGCCCCCATCGAGGATGAGGAGATGGCCCCCGGAGGGATGAGATCCCCCGGTGAGCTGCACAAGGTAAAAAATAATGGCTTATTACCATAGTTGTGGTTTTTGATTATTTGCAATGTGCGTGCTAATATGTTAGGGTTGTGCAGGTGCTGGTGGACGTCCTTGATGATTCCGATGTCGCGGCCCGTCCTTTTGGCATCACCCTAGAGATCGATTCCGATGTCGCTGTCCATCCTGTGGACATCGCCCTAGAGATCGATTACGATGTCGCGGTCAGTCCTGTGGACATCGCCCCACAAATTGATTCCCATGCCGCTGTTCGTGCTGTGGTCATTGCCTGAGAGATCGATGACAAGAAATAGTTGGTCACTCTAATCCTTCAGGGCAGTTTGCATTGCCCCGTGTTTAATTACCAGAACGATGCGTGTTATCAAACCATCTTAGGGCTAGTGCACTGTCTTGTGTGGGCAGTACTTGCTACTTTTGTTTGATAGTGAATCATGCGAACCCTCTCCGAGTTATGGAAACAGATGTATCCTCACCAGCTTTTGATGTAATATATGGCATGCTTAGATGTAAGTTTGAACTATTTATCAAATCAACAGGGCTTGTTTGATGATTCTTGGTGTTAGTAGGCTAGCTACTGTGCGAGCTATAGTACTTGCAAAACACTCACTGAAGAGAAACGTTGGGGCTGATGAGCTCGTGGTACGCTTATACTTATCCGTCGTTGATCGACCAATAGCCCTAGCTCCTAAAATTGTAGGCTTAGCGATCGATCAGACAATAGTCGACACGGATACATTCAGGCCTCATTTGGTTCATAGGGTAGGAAAATTGTAGCAAAAGTACAGACACGTACAACACAAAACCATAGCAGTGCAGAGACGTACTCTGTCCGTTCCAAAATAGATGACCTAGGCGGGCTAGTTTGGCCTAGTGGGTTTCAGTGATATGACATGGTACAGTGCCGTCCAATCTTCGTGTGTGGTAGCAGTATTGCGGGTACAGTAAGTTTTCTTGAAGAAGCGGAATTCAACGAAGTCATGAGGGTTCCTTCGTCCGAACAACTTACAGTGGGAAAGGTTGGGCCTGCGATATGACCGGGGTAGACCAGGATAATTTTGTGCATGGCAGGTGGACCAGGATGGTCGACGTCCCACATGTCTGCGAATGAAAGTATTCTTTCTGATATAGAGGATGAGCAATGAGTATTCATTGTTTATTTTTGATGAAAGCTATTGTCTCCACTGTTACGACGGAGGAGTGTGAAAAACGGCAGCCCAGTGAACTTAGCATGTGCACCACTCCCTCCTTCCTCATGTAATGCTACCATACTGTTGACTATAAGGTTGGCTATAAGGTTACAACTTTTTCTCACGTTCTCTCTATCTATTTCCTCTCAAATGTTTTTTACCTTTCTTTTTTAGACACAATTGTTTTTATGCCTTTTTTAGAATTATTTTTTATACCTAGGAGCACGTGTAGAGACGGGCTCTTGCAGAGCCCACTCCTTGACTTTGTCAATGCCTCTCTCTCCTCCACATAAGCGGGCTTATAGCCTAGTTTTTTAGTACTTGCTATGCATGCATGCGGCAGGCAGCTGGTGTCTTGAGGGGCCAGGGCGGTCAGAGCGGGCTCCGGAAGCGGTCCGGACTCCAGCATGGCCCACCTCACATTATCACCATATATTTCTTGGATTCCGTGCGCGGCGAGCGGGTGATCTCTTCTCCCTCCCCTGTTTCTCTCTTCTCAGCCGACGCCCGCTGAGCGATTAGATTTCCGCTATCGATGGTTTATTCAATTACAGTCCCACATGTCAGTGAAATTGCAAGACAACGCGTGTCCCCTCTAGTGAGCGACGTGCGAGCCGGACTGTCGGGGGTGCGACGCGTACGAGTCGTAAGTGTGCCACCTATTCCTTTAGAACTTGCGAAGCGTAACATTTTGGCGCGATCGATCGATAGAAATCCAGAACAAAATGACGAGGGCGATGCTTTCCCACTCGTTAGGCGGGCTAGTTTGAGTGATATGACGTGCTATAGTGTCGTACACTTGCTCCATTTTTATGTAAGCAAGAGTTTACACTCTTGCGCGGGAGACGTGCGAAACACCGCGGGTCTGATTTTGATCCAGGGATAACTATTCCCTACCAAATAATGGAGGACTGTTAGCGATTATAGCATGATAGTTGGGGCATCTCCAGCGCTGGCCCAAAAATTTACACCGGCATCTGTCTGAGGACACTGATGGATGCCATCCGATGCTGCCCGCATACCTTTCGACAACTATATGAACTAACTGGATGAAATTCGTGCAAACAAAGCAAATTTCAAATTAACCGGATGAAATGCATTACATTTCAAAAACTTTTCCTACAAACTAGATGAAATTCATTACATATTTCGCACAAACCATACTAAAACCTACTGTAAACCTAATCTAAACAATCGCCGATGCCTGATCACCATGTCCGGCCATGAACCCGAGAAAGCCGGCCATTGCCTTTGCCTCCTCCTCATCCGCCTCGATAACCTCCTCCTCCGAAGCACAAGGTTCTAAAGATTTCCGCCTCCACTTCACCGTCAAGTGGCTAATCGGCTGCCGATGTTTACCCCACCAAGCTTGGCGTCGACTGAGTGGAGTAGCGGTGGCCTTCTTGGGACCAGAGCGGCGGCGACTTACCGTGTACTACTCTTCCTTGCTGCCGGCTACGCCCGCACACGCGCGCCGGCTTTGTGGTCGTGGCGGCGGTGGGCGGCCGGGGGGTGCCGGCAATCTCCCTCATTTTCTCCTATGATAGTACGTCGAAGAGAGCTTTGGAGCGCGCCCGGAGAGCGCCAGGAGGCCATCGTTGGAGTGGTGCCGACAGAAGGAATGGACCGGAGGAGAATAAGTGTGGGTCTTTGGCTATGGCTGGGAGCTGGGGCTGAAGTTAATATAGCGGGCGAATGGCAATGAGCCGCGACAGACGGATGGACAACTGGCGCCGGAGTAGGTTCATCGGGTGTGAATGCGGACGCTGCTTCAGTGACTTAACTGCAGATGCGTTGGGTTACTGACATGTGGGCCCAATGGGCATCTGGCCCGCATGTCAGTGACACACCAATCAATTGCACCTGCAGTTAAGTCCGGTGAATGCGGCATTGACGTTCTGGAGTGACCGTTTCAGGCGGGAAGCACGCACTAGCGATGGAAGGGGTTTCAGTAGGCCAGGGCGGTCAGACGCTAGCGTGGTGGTAAAGTGTGAACTCATGGATGACGAGGCTTTGAAGCATATGTGGCACGTATTGACAACCGCTCTTGTCGCAAGCTAGCCTTCAACGACCACCATAGACACCACACAACCATGCATAACTTACGAATAATGGACGAATCGATCAGACACACACTCGTGTGCAGTGGCACTAAGATTAGTTGCTCACGATTGTACATACTCCATACCATACTACCACAGTACCCTCTCTTAGCTAGGTTGTTTTATAGATTGTCGTTGTGATGGACAATATACATGAGCAAGGTGCTCCGAGTATGACCGTTGGTGTTGAGCCAGGTGAATACACGCTCCGCATTCGCGTAGGCCTCCATCAAACGTCTAAACAGTAATGTCAGGCACCGCTGGGGCACACAGGTGATGGGCTTGCCATTTGCGTTGTGCCATGAGCAAGACTTTGATTGACATGCATGCATTAGCATGCTTTGACAGCGTGAGTGTGAGTGTCTGACGCGAAGTATTTCATTTTCATTTGGCTGATGAGGGTGCGTTGCAGCGATGAGTCTGTGGTTTGATTCCCCACATACGCATAATTTTGGTTTTTACAGTATTTCTTTCTCCATTGACAGGTAGGCCCGCATAGATAGATAAAGAACACGAGCTGATGAGGCGCATGTGGACTGTTTGACCGGTCAACTAGACAAATACGGAGCTATACACTAAGCCAGAACCCGTATAATGACCATATCTCGTATACAATGATCAAAGTGAGCTATCAAGACAAGTTCGATGACCACCAATGCATTTACTCGATAATAAATGACCAGGATTGAAGGGGAATCCAAATTTCCTTCGTCTTCTGTCCTTGAGCTCTTGACAAACGAATGCACTATATGGTTGTCCGGCCACTCCACCCCAGAGCTCTCACCAAGCATCGTTCATGCCACCGTGCCACACACTAACCGGTAAGGCAGCGATGGCATCCCGCCGCACCAAGTTCCTCGCCGCCCACGACTGCACACAAAATGGTAGGGAAGTGATGGCATCCCTCCGTGCCGAGTTCATCGCCGCACGCAACCTCACAACTATGTGGGAGGAATTTGAAGATGCCAAGGCCGAATGGGCAGTAGAGCAAGAGGCGACCAAAGCCGCACAAAGGGAGCGTAAAAGTCAGAAAGCACTCAAGAAAAGAGAGGCCCGCCGAAGGATGCACGCGCTACTGCGGAGAGGTCGGTGGAGGTCCAAGCACGATGGGGTGTCGCCGACAAAGACGGGAAGGAGAACGACGGCGTCTGGCCAGCATGTGAGAAGTAGTAGTACTAGTAGTTAGTGTGTGTGTGTGTGTCTGTGTCTGAGTACGAGCATGTACCAATACTACTAGTTACTACTGTAGTTTTTAGGGCAAATTACCAGTACATTAGCCTAGACTAAATGGAAAAATTCCTATCCTATGCATCAAATGGCATCTCTTTCTCTATAGGAATTGAGATGCATGTCATCTCACTTCCTATGATTTTCATATTGCTATAAAATTCCTATCCCATGAACGAAAGGAGGCCTCTATTGGAGTAACTACTATAGCTAGCAGTACTGCTGGTATAGTAGTTTCCTTCAAGAAGCAGAATTCAACGAAGTCATGATGGTTCCTTTGTCCGAGCAACTTCAAAGTGGGAAGTGGGCCTGTGATTTGACGGCTCATTAGTCATTGTTACTGCGGCGCGACGACCGGGGTGACTCTCCCTTGGAGTTCTGCGTGCATGGAAAGTGGACCAGGATGGTCGACGTCCCACAAGTTCATGAACGGAAGTATTCTTTCCGATATCGAGGAGCAAGGAAACCGCGTGGTATAGTATCACTGATGATTTGTTCTCAAAAAAATAGTATCACTGCTGATTTATAATTATTTTTTATTTCTGATGAATGCTAGCGTTTCAACTCTTACGACGAAGAGTGCCAAACACGGCACGTGCTGGATGTCCCACACGTCAGCGAAAGGAGTGGGACATGAACAGCGTGGTAGAGCCCAGCGCAAAAAATAGCGTGGTAGAGTGTCTCCACTTCTTCCACTTCTGGGTCGGAGACCATACGTAGTAGTACTTAGTGGAATGAACGATACAAAGTGCGACCTGGAGAGAAAGACACGTCTAGTTGGAAGGTCTCGGGGCATACATGTAAAGAAATATAAAAGTTAATATGTGCCTCCAACTAATATAGTAGTAGTAGAGTACTTAGGCACGTACTCCATAACATCACCGTGCATTGCACGTACAACATTTAGTGGTAGTACGTAATAAGATACAAATGCCGCCCAAGAGTTCCCTTCTCGACCTACTTTTGGGTGTTTGGTAGAGTGTACGGAGGGTGAATGAGTCCACACTAGTTTAGCACAAATACACTAGAAGCATGCATGAAGAGGGGTGTTGAGTTGAGCATGCATGAAGAGGGAACAACTATGCTGAGACGAGAATGCAACCAAACACACCCTATATGCCATGCATGTTCATACCATTTGTTCCTTTCTACTTCACTTACTGCGCTACATTACTCAGGTTCGTACGCCCACTCCTGGGTACATGTCTGTCTCGTAGTTCCAGTCCCACGTGTTCTTCATATAGATGGAATGATCCTTGCATAACACGTGCACCTTGATGCTAGATGTCTCGCGTGTTGGCAAAAGGATGAACAAAGCTCACGTAAAAAAATAGAGTGGAAGAACATAGATTCCCGACGACAGAGAAGGAGCAAGGAACCTCGTGGTGGAGCGTCTGCACTCATAATATTTAATATTATTCAGCAATATAAAATCAACCAATCATCTCCACAGTGGACTGGAAGAGTACGAAACACGGCAACCCAGTGTAGTTACATCATACTAGTACATGACTAACCCACGCTATCACCATATTTCTTGGCTTCCGTGCGACACCTATCTCTAGTAATCCAGCAGCCTGTATCGCTTCTCCCTCCTCGTCTCTCTCAAAGTGCGGCGGGTTGGCGTTTTTGCCGTCTATTGAGGTCGGTTAACTCATCACATGTTAGCGACATGCCAAGAGCATTCTAAAAAAAATCCTTTCACGTTCCGTTTTCAAAAAGAAAAAAAAAATCCTTTCACGTACGAATTTGACTGTATGCTTTGAGCAACTTGCATGTCCTATACTGCTCCAGTTTGATACTCTAACTTAGCTAGAGGTTAGACTAACTCATGACTAACCCTGAACTAACTATAGCCAAAGAGGTGTTTGGGTGACAGGGTTAGATTGACAATAAATGTACTTGATGGAGAGAGAAAAGTGATTTTTAAGTGCTCCCAATGAGAACTATCTCCAGTTAGCACCTCTTGGGTGGGATAGTTTTTTTGGTGGGTTCGGTGTAACTTGCTCCAATTTAAACCCTCATGCTTGGATACTTTAGGGCCTATGGCCAGTCTCGACGCGGAGCAGTCGCGTGCATCGGGAAGCGGCGCTCTCTCGGCCGTCGCGCCACTTCAAAGCCGGCGCCAGTGAGAGGTCGCCTCCGCTCTGGTCGGGCATTAATGCGGCACTGACGCTCCAGGGCGACGCTCACCGTTTCACGCGGGAAGTGCACGCCGGCAAGGGAGTATAGGTTTCGAACCGTTTCAGGTGTAGTACTAGTAGTTTGCAAAACTACTCAATTATTGCACTCAGTTTCCTAAGAAATTGTGGTAAAAAATGTTACTCCACAGCCCGCTTCCCTTCTCCTTCCTCTTCCACCGCCCGCGCACGTCCACGGGAAGTGACCGGTCAACCCTTATATAGGAGTGCTAGCACAAAAAGATGCATGCATGACCACTTAAATTTCCATATTAAAGCGCCGCTCCGGCGGGAGTATGGTGTATGTTGTTACCTTCGGTAGGGCCATGGCTACCGGGCGACGGCGAACAGAGAAGAGGCGGCGGGAGGGGAATGAATGCAGCTATTGTTTGGGTTTGCCTTCCTGCTTAAATAAATGTGCAACATCACGTGTACCCGCAGGTGCATAAATTGTAACATACGTGTCTGCTTAAGTGGGCGTCACATAACTGGTGTGTGTGTGTGTGTGAGAGATTCTATGAGACAGAGTGTGTGTGTGTGTGTGTGTGTGTGTGTGCGACTCTACTCTTCGGACATGTACTCAACCTTTTGCATCGGGATATAAATATAATGGTATTTACTTTAGCTAGTGATTTACGTGGCCATGTTAACGTGGTTGTGTAAAAAATGTCACTTCCTGCTCGTGATTTGCGTTATATAATTACAAGCAAGATGCTCGTGCATTGCATGGAACATCAACATGCATTTTTTTACAAAACACCTGTTGTGATTGACCCATGCAGGAGTAATCCCATGTGTAAAAACAAATGATATCTCGAGAATTTTATCGGAAAACTGGTATCTCGAGAATGTCATCGAAAAAAATGAAAGATGAGAGATAAGGTGAGGAGGAGTGGAGCGTGGTGGTGACTGGTGGTCGGAATGGGCGGAGGCATGGGGATGGACGACGCCGGCAGGCGGCAGCGGCCACCATGCTAGATTGTTCCAGAGACTTCCTTTTATAATTGCTGAGCAATGTGGTTGTGGGATATAAGGATGTGGAGAGAGGTGCGGGTATCTTTTGTAAAATTATCATAGTTTGTTTTCTATCCGTCAGATATAGATCATATGGTCTGTATTACAAGATGGCAGGCACACCATCATCGCCAACTCGTTTTTTATAGGGGTATAGATGATAAGTTTGCTGACTACTAAAGTAAAGTGGAATTTGTCCATGTTATGCAAGTAAATTAAGGTGACTAGTCATCTATCTGTGCGGCTGCACGGGCTAGAAATTTCTCGGTCTAACATTGTTGTGTAAATTCATTTGTAACATCAACATTTTTGGATGGCTATACTTGTTGGTCAAACACATCATGTGTCCTACGGTAGATGAAAAGAAGTGTAGAAACACCCTAATATGTTTCTATCGGTTGAACCTTTTCTTGACCTGATGAGCTACCGAGTCTTGAAATTATTGGTACATATACCAGGTCAAATCTTACAAAAATTATAAATCAACTACAACTTGGAATCTGTTAGGGACAGATATTCTTTTTAATTTTTGATTTATTTTATCTCGGTCATGTTTCTTTTGTTTCAAAATGAATGAAAAAGAAATAATTCACTGATAGACTTTTTATTTTCAAAAGGAATAATTGGACGTGGTTTTTTAATTCCATTTTCTCATGGGAACATGCATGTGGCTGAAAAACATTTAGGCATACTTTTTCTAAGCGTGAGGTTTTGGCGAGTATTTGTACGGGACTTTAATTTGTTTTTTGTCAAGGGAGCACACACATGATTTTTATTTTGGTAATATTTAGGACATGGACTCTTTTTCTAGCATTGGGCCTAAGGACGTTTCATTTATGTGTATCTTTATTTGATAACATGTCTTCTTTTTTCTTTATGAACGGAGAAGGCAAATGAATTTTGCTTTGGTTGGTACTTAAATTCCTGGCTTATATTTTCTTTATGAACGGAGAAGGCAAAATTAATTTATATTTTTCTACTTTTTTACCTTAAGTGATTCTCGTAAATTAATTCCCGGCTTATATTTTTTTATGTAATATTTTTTTCTCCAGGAAACCAAGAGAGACTCAAGGGAGGAAGTCTCCTATACGTGGTAGGATAGGACACTCAGATTTTTGTTTTTTAAAGAAAGATTTCCTTTTTTATTGAAACGGAGAGAGTCCCATGGGACTAAGACTGCCGTACGTGGAGTAATATGAGACAACATGTCTTATCTTTCATCCGAAGGCTACAGATACATTATAAATTAATCCAACGGTCAATATTCTTTAATTCTAAGGATTAACGTGGTGCCTTGTATGGTGCCTCCAATTAGTAAATATAAGATATAAGATTGTTTGTCATACGAGTAAGGTTGGATGAAGGGTGGTAGGAACAAATGCTTCGCCTAGAGCATGTGTGTGTGAGATGGAGTCTTAGTGTGTGTGTGGGTGTGTGTGTGTGTGTGGGTGTGTGTGTGTGAGAGAGAGAGATGGAGTCTTAATGTGTGTGTGTGTGAGAGAGAGAGAGATGGAGTCTTAGTGTGTGTGTGTGGGGGGGGGTGTGCGTGCGTGTGTGTGTGTGTGTGTTTGTGTGTGTGTGTGTGAGAGAGAGAGATGGAGTCTTAGTGTGTGTGTGTGTGTGTGCGTGTGTGTGTGTGTGTCGCGGGGTCCTCGGTGGAAGATGTATTTTAAGTGTGCATGGCTTCATCATAGAGAGGTGATGTGTATGGCAGAGGCCACCAACGATGGGGTGTGAGAGAGAAAATGCCCGTAAAGAGGGAAGAGAAGGTGTGTGCGCGTGAGAGGAGTCGACATCGAGAGAACGTGTTTGTTTGAGAGACACCGAGGAAGACTACTATATATTGATGGTGCATGTAGGCGGGAATTAAACAAAGGGATGGTCTTATTGGTTTCGGGGATATAGGGGAAGAGTGAGAGGTGGGGGGTAGCTAGAAGGAGATTGTTAAGTGTGAGTGTGTGTTTTACCCATCCAGGCGGAAGTTATGTGCACACAAGAGGAGAATGATTCGATGTGGCATTAGGATTGAGGGTAATTAACTACGTATAGAGACATAGAGACCTTGAACGTGCATGTGTGAGAGGTATACATGTATACGTGGGATGTGTGTGTGTGTGCGCGCGCGCATGATCGAGATAAAAGAAAGAAGACATAAGTCATAAGATTAACGACATGGGAGAGACGGATCGGTATGACAATATGCATGCATGTGAGAATGCAGGGAAGAAGGCCTGACAATTGAGCATGTGTTTTTGTCTTTAAGAGATAGTGGCGTGGGCTGGAGCATGCATCTATGGCAAGAAGAGGGAGTGAGGCACAAAGATTGTGCAAAAGAGATCAAACTATAAATGCATATGTATGGAGAGACATATATAGTGTGGGTGATAGGAAGCAAGACTCCGTGCGAGAAAGAAATGTTGTCGGAGAAACTACAAATAGATATAGAGATGGAGATGCTAGCTAGAGGGACATCCGCTAGTTTGGGTGTTGGAGATGACCGCCGGGTGGTTCAGAGGGTGAAGTTATATATGTGTGTGAGAGAGAAAAATAAAAAGAGGGCACTTGACTGCATGTAGAGAGAAACATATGTAGTGTGCGTGATAGGAATCAAGAGTGAGGGCAAGAAAGAAGGTTGATGGAGAAACAGATAAATAGAAAGATAAAGATGCTAGCTAGTGTAACGTTAGAGATAGGAGTCGAGTGGATTAGAAGGTTGAGTTATGTGTGTGGGTGTGAGAGAGATAGAGAGAGGGTGCATGTGAGTCACATACAAATAGATATCAGAGAGAAATGAGATCCCGAGAGACGGAGTTTTGTGGCTGTGAGAGAGAAAGATATTTCACAACGAGAGTGATAGCTAGAGAGACATATGAGGGAACGCAAGATATATCTAGGGAGAGAGAGAGTGTGTGTGAGCGACATACAAGAGAACAATGGAGAAATATTAGACCCTGGGAGACAGAGTTTGTGTTTGTGTGTGAGAAAGAGATATTTAAGAGGAAGAGTCGTAGGTTCTCATATCTAAGGAGCGAAAGACATCTCTGTATGAGGGGTGTGCGAGTGGCACACATGGGAATAGTAGAGAGAAATGAGACCCCAGGAGACAAAGTTTTGTGTTTGTGTGAGAGAAAGAGATTCCACATGGAGAATCATAGTTAGAGACACATTGCAGGGAGCGAGATATGCTTAGAGAGAGATAGAGTGATGAAGGTCCAGGGAGAGAATACCATCAGTGTGTTACGAAGATAAAATATCATTGTTGACATACAGGTAGCACGAGAGATACCTGAGAGACGATGAACGCGTATAGGTCCAGAGGGATAGTCCTATATAAGCATGACTGATAGCTATATGAGACGAATATTTGGATTAAAGGGGATTCAAATATTTAAACTGGAGATCACGACATCGATAATATCATAACGCAAATTGGTGTATCAAACATGCATATTCATTTGAATTTGGGCACATGTGTAATGTTATATATTTTATCAATATTGGTGATCCATAGATTCTTTAATTACAAACAATGCATGGTTTATATGCAATTAATGTCTAAACGGGATTACATTATATGTTGCGTGTGTGAAACACATTATACATGTTTGAGAAGTAAAAAAACCCGCATGAAACACACATTAATTGGAGATAGTTAGCGAGGAATGCATACATTGGATTTCAACATACAGTGGTTTCAAATATTTGAAAATCCAAATTGATGGATACAACCTTATGAATTTGAGATCATGCCATTTGTAAACCATATTTATGTATAAACGGTTTTGTGCTTTTGAAAGTATATATATAAAAATGATGTATATAGAATTTAATTCCAATTGAAAATGGATCCTGCCCGAAAAAAATAGAATACAAACGGGATTCGAATTGAGTTGGCACGGTAAACGTGCACTCTGCAAAATTTGAACGAAGCGGGGAAAGTCGCAGTAACCGCCCGAAACCAAAATCTGCGAGATGGAAATTACTACTGCCTATCCCTGCCACGCAAAGCCTACTGCTGGATTTCTATAGGTTCCGATAGGGGTAGGTTTGTAATTTCACCCAAACGTGACGTAACCGCCTCTCACCCGGATTCATACACAGTGGGCGCCAAAACACAGTGTGTCCTCGGCCGAAATCGACTCCCTCCCCGATTCATATTCATACACGGTGGGCGCAAAAACAAACTCTCGTCGGCAAATATTCGGTGTATGCGAGATTACCGTCCTATCCCCAACCGACTAATATTGCTGTGATGTAGTAGAAATTTGAAACGGGGGCTAAGTTTGTAAATTTCCTCGCATTTGAGACAAGCGCGTCCTGAATACATGGTTCTTCCCTTCTTCTCTACCTCCTTTTCCCCATTCGTACTCCGTGGGCGCCAAAACACCCTCTCCACCCCACCCACCTTTGTCCGCCACCCCATCCATCGCCGTCCTCCTCCACCATGCATGAGCTGATACCCCGACGCCGCCATCCATTACAAGAGATCGACCTCTCTCATCCACGGCTTTGGACCAGGATCCTTGCATCCCGTCCTCTCGCTTCATCCCCGCCGTCGTCCACCTTGCCTGCGCTGCTCCTATGGCTGTCTCGTCCACCGCACCCTGCCGCCACCATCTACCCTCCTAGATCTGCTTCCACGCCGCCGACAGCCATCGCTACCGGAGCACCGTCAAATTCTTAGCAGATGCATACACGGCGCCGCACCAGAGGCGGTACTATTTCGTATCTTCTCAACTTATTTATCGCAGCAAGAAAATAGATCGCCACTGCTTTACTCTGATTTCTTGTCTTGGTTGCGAAGTTGCCTTTGTCTACCTTCAGATCCGCCATGGCACGCTCAACACTATACTCCCAATGCTTATGGTTTTCCCCTCTTATATTCCACACTAGTTAAATCACAGTAGACTAAATTTCAAAATTGGGTCAGTCGATTTTTCAGAGCTCGTCGGAGTTCGCCGGTGCGAACGAAGGGGCTCAGGTGATTGTGGGGCCTCGCCGAACGAAGAAAACTCGACGCGGGTGGGGGTTGGGGCGGGGGTGGGGGTGGGGGTGGCGGAGGAACACAGGCGGTGGGGGCCAGTGGTCCGGCCGGCGGCCCGTGCGGTGTTCTGTATGGGAAGAATGAGAGACGAGGAAGGGTTAGGATACATAGGATATTCATCCAACCGCTTGAAATGGTCGAGAGACCGCTGGGAGTTGCATTCTTATTGCGCTCTGGTTCATCATGTGTGGGCACTGCGCAACCAACATTTTATTATCCAAAATCTGCTTGCTCTTCTTTACCATGTTCCTCTTCCATTCTTCTTTAATATGTACTCTCTCCGTTCCTAAATACAAGTCTTTGTATAGATTCCACCATGGACTACATATGGAGAAAAATGAGTGAATCTACACTCTAAAATGTATCTGGATACATCTGTATGTGATCCATAGTGGAAATCTCTACCAAGACTTATATTTTGGAATGGAGGGAGTATGATAGTAGTACAATATGTTCCTTGTACTGAAGATGAGCAGTGACATTTTCAGTGTAGAGGTCTATACGGTCGGTTGTGATGGACACTTTGAGCCTCTTTGATTCGTAGGATTTTGTAAACATAGGAATAGGATTTGTAGTGGACTACCCACTTGAATCCTATAAGAATAGCAAGGAAATGCGGGGAGCTGTGTCGCCTTTGAGAGTTACACTGATATTAACAGTATCGTATCTTCACTTGAAGAGAGCTGGTATCCGAAGCCTTTCTAGACATACCGGCAATACTAGCACATATATTCCAGCAAGTTCCACTTTGCTGATTTTACTCTGATGCTTAAGGTTTTCCAGTTATATCTACGCTATGATCTGTGTGGCTGCTTTGTGTCAGACTAGCAGCAATCCACTCTTGAAGCTAAACACTGCAATGACTTAAAAATTGGCACCAAGGCATTGAGTGCCATTCTGGATGCAATGAAACTCATACGCTCCCCACCTGTTGACTCTTGTTTAGAATATGATCCTAATGACTCTTGTTCAAAATTGCCACATATAGAGAGACAGCATGGAATTGCATTTCTTTGGGTGCTGTGATTCATCATGAGTGGGCAACCAAAATTATATGCAATGAAGCGAAACCTCAAGAATATGCTTCCTCTCCTGTTCTTTAACATGTTCCTCTTTGTTTATTCTGTATTTAGTATGTACAGTATGTTCCTTGTCAGGAAGGGGCGCAGGGACATCTGCAGCCAATAGCTGACAGAGCTGGCCTGTACGTGATCGATAGGCTTTCAATTACTAGCGGCAATACAACACCGTATTTTCAAGCCAGTTCCAGTTTCCCAATTTATATATCTTGGTTATGGTGTACCCCTATTATGTACACTATGATCTGCCTAGTTGCTGTGTGCTGTTGTTATCATGGTTTGGCAATAAACTCTCTATACAGTATATTATGAACCTATCATCTGACAACTATCCTTACTTCTGGAGCCTATTGTTTTGTGTACTTGTGCCAGATTATATAAATGCACGCACCATAATACAGCACACATGAGCTCTCTCATCAGAATCCAGTGATATCACACAAGTGTTTACAGGGGCGCCCCTATATTAGAATATCATCTGCATTACAAAGATAATCTCACAACTATTTATGTTTTCATGGTTCTTAGATATTATACACAATTACAGTGAATATCAGAATCCGCGCATCAGAAGAATATTGTGGAACACTTCAATGACTTACAAAATTGGCACCAAGGCATTGAGTGCCATTCTGGATGCAATGAAACTCATAGCAGATTTCCGCACACAAGAGCTGTGTCCGGCCCTGCTTAACACGTACAACCCTAGGCTGTAAAAAGCAACAATACTTAAAATAAGTTACGTCCACGGGCCACTTTTTCGGCGAGACATTATGTTCTGGCCTTTTTTATTATTCTGAACCATTTTACAGCCTTGTTTCGCATTTCGAGGTACGAACAATGACATGCCTTATCAAAGCAGAGATTGTGTCCCCTTATTATGAGATTCCCATCAATAGGGGTTTTGGGTAATCCAACCGTGTCGTTCACACGTCCCCTTGGGAATAGGCGAGATTTAAGGCTTATGAGGGGGCGCTTGATATTTGCCGCCTCTATAGGAGGACAAAGACCCATCTGTTCACCTCACGCCTTCTTCTTCCTCTGCCTTTCAATCCCCCAAGCTCCAGCGCCCAAGTTCCAAACTTTCCTTCCGCCCCAACTTCTCCAGCAATGGCTGGATTTGGCTTTTAGGGCAAGTGGATGGCCTCCTCCGTAACAGAGAAGAACATCGAGGATTTGCCGGAGGCGAGGTACCTGACGGCGGAGATCAAACACAGACTTCCAACCCTAGGGCAGATCATCCCCACCCCAGGGCCCGACAAAAGGGTGGTTTTTATCCCTCACTTCCTCCGAGGACTCGGGTTCACCCTTAACTCCTTCGTCCAAGGTCTCATGTACTACTACGGGCTGGATTTCCACGATCTGGCCCCGAATTCCTTCCTCCACATCTCGACATTTATCGTAGTGTGTGAGGCATTTCTCCGCGTCCCTCCACACTTCGGCTTATGGCCCAGAGTTTTCAATGTGAAGCCAAAGGTGGTTGAAGGCCAACATGCTGAGTGCAGTGGCGCCATGGTGAGCAAGCTCAACCGCGTTTCTTGGCCCAAAGGAAGATTCGTGGATACTGTCAAGGTGTGGCAGCAGGAGTGGTTCTATATCACCGAACCCCGTGGCACCAAATGGGTTGCTGCTCCTGCCTTCCGATCTGGACCTTCGCTGCGGCTCGCCTCCTGGACCAACAAGGGCCTAGATTGGGGGTCTCTCGATGAAGTGTTGATGCTACAGAAGCGTATCAAGAGCATGATAAAAAAGGACATCACCCTAGCTGATGTGATTCAAGTGATGTTCATCCGCTGTCGGTGTACAAAAGTAGGGGCTCTCTTTTGTACCCCTTTACCTATGCACGGGCAGTCAGAGCCGCGCTCGCGGCCACACGTAGCAGGGCCGAGGAGGGAAGCCAAAGGCACAAGACAATCAAGGCAATGCCAAGACAGATACACGAAGAGCAAGAGGGCGAGGTGGACTCCCCCGGCAAGACCCTTGCCGGGCGCAGCCTCCGCAGCCCCGGCAAGAGCCTTGCCGGGGAAACTTGCCCAACGCCAGCAGAGCGCGCCACCCTTGAGCCCAAAGGTTCCAACGCCATCAACCACATTGTAACCAAGGCTCGGGAGGCACCTCCATGGTGGCATGCAGATCTTCGTGAAGATTATAAACACAAAAGATCAGATGAGGACCAGAAGACGATGATCCTCGGCAAGATCCTTGCCCAGGGAATCCACGAGACCTCCAGCAAGATCCTTGCCGAGGACGACCGCGATGTCACGGCAAGACCCTTGCCGGGACCCCGGCAAGACCCTTGCTGAGGACGTCAGCGGGGCCGCGGCCATGCCCACATCTGCCAAGACTCCACTGCCATTCCCATGCAGCTGCCAGCTCGGCCAGCTAGGCGAGCAACTGCGTGGCGACGTGCAACCTCTAGACCAACTCAGAAGCACCTGCGTGGAGGCATGCAGATATTCGTGAAGACACTGCCACTGTACCAGCTCAGCAGCCTGCCAGCCTACATGGCACTGCATGCCTCGTTGGCCTAGACGCGTGTCGAAGCAAGACGGAGCGGCGACGGACGGGCCGGGCCTTGTTACCGTCCCCAATAAAGAAAGGGGACACCTAAGGAGCGCATTTAATGCGTTTTGTGACAGGCGATAAGCTTGTACACTATACACCTTTCCACCTCCTGTGTGCCACTCTGGCGTCCTCTTTTTCTATAAAAGGAGGCCCAAGGCATACGAAGAAACGATTTGGATCTTTTGGACTACGCACACGACGTAGCTAGTTCAAGAACTCAAGAACACTCAAATACACACCAAAGCAGGACTAGGGTATTACGCATCCTCGCTGCTCGAACCTGGGTAAATGATCTTTGTGCTGACTCCTAGACCCACTCTTTCCACAACCTCGCGCCCGCCAATCGTAGTAGGGACTCTAGTGATCCCATAAGTGTCGTTCTCCACCGACATCTCTGGCGCGCCAGGTAGGGGGCGCAGTTGTGAAATCTAGTCTAGCAGTTAGTCTAGCAGTTCTTCATCGCCATGGCTCCCAAGAAGAAGATGACGACGGTGACCGGTTCATCCGGAGCCGGACGGCCCATGCCAGTGCGGGCAAGTGGCGGGGCAGTCGCGGACGGAGGCTGAGGTGCGGCCCGCGAACACCCACATCACTCTGGCAGTCAAAGCCTGGAGAGCGGCGTCGTTCGTGCACAAGACAACGGGCCGCACACCACCAAATCCAAAGACGGAGCTGGGCCCCCCCCACAAGCGACGCGGGTCCTCCAAGGGCGGCGCCGTGCCACCTACCGGTGGCGCGGCAACATCCAAGACACCTACGCTGGCGCCCACAATGCACTCTTCCCAAGTTGTGCGCAATGAGCAGCGTCACCAGGCTGGTGACCCCGGGCGCCGCCATGGGAAGAGTCGTGCGCGTCCTTCACGGGACGAAGGAGGCCAGCATGCACGCCGAAGTGCTGGTGAAAATGGCATACAGCCGCAAGGCCGTGATAGAGCTCCTTATAACGTGGTTAGAAGTCGGAGTGCGTCATGGTCCATGCATCTTTCGCCGCCGCCCGTGCCAGCAGAAGCTTTGGCGTGCGCGCAGCTGCTCCTCGACTTTCCTCCTGCTACAGAAAAGCTAGACGAGTGGAGAGCCACCATCCGGAGCCTCGTCGACGTCGCCAACAAAGATGAGCCGCGGCCAGCGGGGTCCTTAGGCAGACGCTCTGTCGAGCCACCGCATGCCCGTGGTGGAAGGGCGGAAGGTGGTGCAGCCATGGTGCACTGCCCTCCCCCACGCCAATTACCGCGGGTGTCGGTCCGTCATGATGACGCTTGTGATAACATTTCCATAGCATCGTCCGACCCACGGACCCACCACGATCAATGCCAAGTTCTTCGGGAGCGAGCCCTTGAAGACGTTTGAACCACCATCGAGCACCGGCGTGAAGCACGCCACCAGTCAGATAGGCGGGCAGGTCCCACTATGGACCACCCGGCATCGGGAGGCTATGGTGGCCTACCCTATGAGGTGGGTTTCCCAGCCTTCACCCGTGAGGTGCGGCAGTTCTAGTGGCCCTCCCACCGCATGTTCAAGCCCGACATTCGCGAGAAGTACAATGGTAAGACTCACCCGTCAGAGTTCCTCAGCATCTACACATCACGATGCAAGCTCTTGGAGCCCGCAACAACAAGGTGCTTGCCAATTACTTCTCGTTGGCACTTAAGCCCAATGTCATGTCATGGTTGATGCACTTGCCAACGGATCCCATTTCTTCTTGGTCGGATTTCTGTCATGAGTTTGTTGGCGCCTTCACTGGGGGCCATCAAGCTCATGGACAGGCAAGAGATTTCCATATCATCCTCCAGAAGGAAGGTGAAAACCGGCGCAGGTACATACAGAGGTTCAGCCGGGTGTAGTACAACGTCCCAGATGTTCATCCCGCCACCGTGATCAGCGCATTCTATCAGAATGTGTGCAACCGTAAGATGCGTGAAAGCCGACGATGAACAAGGTCAAAGATGTGGCCGAGCTTTATGTTCTGGCCGATAGGTGCGCTCGAGCTGAGGAGGGGAGGAAGTACCCCAGTGAGGACGCTGGTGCGGAAACCGACTCCACAGACGAAGACACCACCGCCCCGAAGAAGAAGTGCCGGCGCCGCAACATAAAGCGCAAGGGCAAGGCCGTGCTTGCCATCGAGGTATCTGACAACCCCGGCGCTACCAAGAAGGCCAATGCAGGCGACCCCGGCAAGGAAATTTCCAGGTGCGCTGCTTGCCAGGCCTTGGCGGCTGCCGACAAGCTAGGAAGCTACGACAAGCAGTACTGCAAGATCCAGTTCACCAAGGGCCATGACCTCCAGAACTGCCGACAAGTTGAGCTGCTTGCTAAGAAGCAAAAAGTTGAGTATGAGAGGCGGGACAAGGAGAAGGGTCAGGACGGTGCCGAAGGATCTAGCAAGAAGTGTGGCGGCCAAGGAGGCCGCTGCAGCAAGGATAACCAGCAAGAGAGTCCCGCCCGGGGCCGCGACAAGAAGCAGGAAGACGATGATCATGACAAGGACGACGAGTCCGGCGAACCCGAGTTTCAGAAAGCTACGGAGGCCATGTGCGTCGACGGTGGCACCTTGCTGCACACCTCTCACCGCCAGCTCAAGCAGTGGGCGCATGAAATCGCGGCGGCGAAGCCATCATTCGACGCTTAGAAGCCACTGAAGTGGTCCAGCATGCCTATCATTTTTTGACACCGAGGACCACCCTGATCACACAAGTGTGGTCGGGTGTCTTCCATTGTTGGTTTCACCAACGATACGCAACCTGAAGGTGACGAAGGTGCTAGTTGATGAAGGCTGCAGATTCCTGATGGAGACCTCGAAGAGACGGGCATGTTTCAAGGGGTCAACCCGGGAAGCAGTCAGCCGAAGGGTAAGGTCACGCTGCCCGTGACATTTGGCGGCGAGTTGAACTACAGGGCGGAGAGGATTGTCTTCGATGTAGACGAGATCCCCTTGCCCTACAACGGGATCCTTGGCCGCCGGGCACTATCCAAGTTCATGGCAGCGTCACACTACGCCTATAACACGCTGAAGATGCCTGGGCTGATGACCATCCTCACAGTCCCCTCCGACAAGAAGGATGCGCTGATCTGCGCTGACCAACTCTACCGGGAAGTAGTCGCGACGACTGCCGCCAAGGCACTTGCTCCTGCCGCCGAAGCCCCGGGAGGGAAGAAGACCGACAAGACCTCTCGCACCCACTCTGGCAAGTGCACCTCTTCGGTGTGTTGTGCTCCCGCTGAGGACGTGCCAGAGAGGTCCACCAGCAAGAGCAAGAAATCTAGGCTGCACCATCAGAGACCAAGAAGGTGTCTGTTAAGGAGGATGGCACGGGAGGGGCTTTCACCATAAGCTCCACCCTCGATAGCAAATAGGAAGTCGCGCTCGTCACTTTCTTGCGGGTGAATGTCGATGTGTTTGCATGGCAAGCATCCGACATCCCCGGCGTTCCCAGGGAGGT
The DNA here is from genome assembly GCF_018294505.1 of Triticum aestivum. NCBI lineage: Eukaryota > Viridiplantae > Streptophyta > Magnoliopsida > Poales > Poaceae > Triticum > Triticum aestivum. The sequence goes on from NC_057798.1 coordinate 238,627,623, forward strand.
GATTGAGCACCATCTTGCTGTCTGTCCTCATGCGCGGCCCGTCAAGCAGAAGGTCAAGAAGCAAGCTTTGGAAAGGCAGGAGTTCATCACAGAAGAGATCAAGAGGCTGGAAGCGGCAGGCTTGGTGAGAGGAGTACTCCATCCGACGTGGTTGGCCAATCTGGTGGTGGTGCCCAAGGCAAATGGGAAGTGGAGTCTATGTATTGATTACACAGATATCAATAAGGCCTGTCCAAAAGACCCTTTCCCGTTGCCATGCATTGACCAGATTGTTGACTCCATAGCCGGGTGTGACTTGTTATCATTCCTCGACGCCTACTCAGGATACCACCAGATTTTCATGATGAGAGAAGATGAAGAGAAGACATCATTCATCACCCTATGTGGTATGTATTGCTTTTTACGGATGCCTTTCGGGTTGAAGAGTGCTGGCTCAACATGTGCAAGAGCAATCCAAATTGGTTTTGAGCCCCAGCTACATAGAAATATGGAAGCTTATATGGATTACATAGTGGTCAAAACCAAGGACAAGGCAACGCTTGTACAATATTTGGAAGAGACGTTTGCAAATTTGCGCAAGATCAACCTCAAGCTGAACCCTGAGAAGTGTGTCTTCGGCGTTCCGTCCGGCAAACTTCTCAGGTTCTTTGTGTCACAGCGTGGGATCAAGGAAAATCCAGACAAGATCAAGGCCATTGAGCTGATTGAGGTACCTAGGCGGATCAAGGATGTGCATCGGCTCACTGGTTGCGTTGCCGCCATGAGCAGATTCATTTCCATGTCTGCTGAACATGCCCTTCCCTTTTTCAAAATCTTGAAAAAGCCGGGCCCAATGGAGTGGACCCCAGAGGCCGAAGCAGCATTGCAGGATTTGAAAAATACCTCTCCTCCACACCGATACTGGTTGTGCCTAAACCACAAGAGCCGTTGCTGCTGTATCTAGCGGCAATGAATCAAGTGGTTAGCGTCGCGCTAGTGGCATAGAGGGAGGTCAACGAAGGAGCAGTGGCAACAGCAGGACTGGCAGATGGTGAGCCAGAGCTCCCCCCGGCAAGGCGAGGCCCCCGGCAGGGTCTGACGCCGGTGAGACAGGGCCTGTGCAACCAAATGAAGTGGTGCAGAAGAAGAAGATAATGCAGCACCCGGTTTACTTTGTCTGCTCCCTCTTGCAGGGGGCTAGGTCATGGTACTCCGGTGTGCAGAAATTGCTCTTCGGCATCCTTATGGCCTCGAGGAAGCTGCGTCATTACTTCCAAGCGCACGAGATCACCGACGTAAGCCGCCTCCCGTTGCAACGGATACTACATAACCCGGACGCAACCGGGAGGATTGTGGAATGGGCCTTGGAGCTGTCGAGCTTTGGTTTGAAGTTTGAAAGTACTTCGACAATCTAGAGCAGAGTCTTGGCAGAGTTCATTGCAGAGTGGACCTTGACGCCCGACGAAGAGATCCAGGAGACCACTCTTCCCGGTAAGGAAACAAGTCGCAACTGGATTATGTACTTTGACGGGGCTTTTTCGCTGCAAGGCGCCGGTGCTGGTGTGCTGCTCGTCACACCCACCGGAGAGCACCTAAAGTATGTAATCCAGATGCACTTTCCCATGGATATGTCGACGAACAAGACTGCTGAATATGAGGGGTTGCTTGCCGGTATCAGGATCGTGGCAGACCTCGGAATCAAGAAGCTCATCGTCAGGGGTGATTCACAGCTTGTCGTCAGGCAAGTCAACATGGATTATCAAAGCCCATTGATGGAGGCCTACATAGATGAGGTGAGGAAGCTGGAGGAATGTTTTGATGATATACAGGCGGAGCACGTTCCCCGAGTGGAGAATGACATCGCCGACTACCTCTCGAAGCGCGCTGCCTTCAAGCTACCTGTGGAACGAGGTACTTTTGTGCTTCGGTTAACTCAACCATCTGTTGAACGATCGACAGAGCATAATAAGCGGAGGAAATCAGGCCCCGGCAAGTACTTTCCCACCGAGCTCCCAGGAGCCGCTGGCAAAGATGTTGTCGTGGACACTGAGCCTGCCATGGGGCAATCGACTCCGGCACGGCGTCAAGCCCTGGACGTAGAGACGGCTGCTCCCATGGCAGAGGAAATGCCTTTAGTCCTTGCCGTCGAGCCCCAGACTCTGGCATGGGCACATCATACCGTTCGATTCTTCCAAACAGGGGAGCTTCCTGAGGAGCAGGAAGAAGCGGAGAAAGTAGCCCATCGGTCTACCATGTATCAGTTCGTTGATAATGTTCTGTACAAAAAAAGACCAAATGACGTGAAATTGAAGTGCATTCCCCGGGAGGAAGGACTGGACCTGTTGGGAGAGATACATGGAGGCATATGTGGCTCCCACATAGGGTCGAGGGCCCTTGCCGGCAAGGCCTTCCGGCAAGGTTTCTTCTGGCCCACTGCCCTCCAGGATGCAACGGCACTAGTAACCAAGTGTGAAGCCTGCCAGTTCCATTCAAAGAAGCTTCATCAGCTAGCTCAAGCCCTTCAAACAATTCCTCTCTCCTGGCCATTTTCGGTCTAGGGGCTCGACATACTGGGCCCTTTCCCCCGCGCCGTCGGGGGCTTTGAGTACTTGTACGTTGCAATCGACAAGTTCACAAAGTGGATGGAGGTGGAAGCAATGAGGAAGGTGACAGCGCAATCAGCCGTCAAACTCTTCAAGGGGCTAGTCTGCCGTTTTGGTGTGCCAAACAGAGTCATCACCGACAACGGCACGTAGTTCACAAGCCGCACCTTCATGCAATACATCCAAGACCTCAGCAGCAAGGTCTGTTTCGCTTCCGTGGCGCACCCACGGAGCAATGGCCAGGCAGAGAGGGCAAATGTTGAAGTACTGCGAGGCCTGAGGAAAAAGACTTTTGATAGGCTACACAAGAGTGGTAGGCGCTGGATTGATGAGTTACCGGCTGTTCTTTGGTCGATCAGAATGATGCCAAATCGAGCCACCTGCCAGACACCCTTTGCCCTGGTATACGGGGCAGAGGCAGTTCTCCCCACGGAACACACATACGGGTCACCTCGAGTGCTCGATTATGACGAGCTTGAGCAAGAGCGATTGTAGCAAGATGAAGCAACGCTCCTCGAGAAAGATCGTCTTCGGGCGGCTGTGAGAGCAACATGCTACCAGCAAGCCTTGCGCTGCTATCATAGCCGCAAGGTTCATGCCCGAAGCTTTGAGGAAGGCGACCTTGTTCTTCGGCGTGTTCAATCGGACAAGAATTCCAACAAGTTGACGCCAAAGTGGGAAGACCCTTATCGGGTAATACGAGTCACCAGGCCCGGCGCAGTCCGCCTGGAGACCGAAGATGCCATTCCAGTGAGCAACTCCTAGAACATTGAACATCTTCGCAAGTTTTACCCATAAGGCGTGGTTGCTGGTCCTCCCAGCAGACCACCTTTTGTACAAGCCTTGCCAGCAAGGCATGTAACCCTCTGTACAAAGCCAGGGGCAGACCCTGAGCATAAATAAATGAAGTGTTGGTGCCCTAAGTTATAGCATGCATGCTAGGTTGAGCCTCTCCCTCGGTTAGGGTTGATAGTGCTTAGCGATGACTAACCCCTAGCATAGAGGTCGAGCACTACTAGGAAAAGGCCTACTAATGGCACACCGGTCGTGCTACTAATGGCGGACCATATCTGGTATACTAATGGCGCACCACGCAGTGCGCCATTTTTTTCAATTTTTTTTCGTTTTTTTCTTAATCTCAGGTCAATATGGCTTAATCTCGGTTCAATATGCTTAATCTCAGGTCAAATCGCACTCCATGGTCAAACTTCCCGAAAGGTCACCCATCCTCACACTACTCCAGCCCAAGCACACTTAACTTTAGAGTTCTATCCAACCCCAGCAACAGCTCACTTCATAGGCACTTGTTGATATATCTAGCATATCAATCCTATTATACCTTGTTGATGTCTAGGACTTTGTTCATGTTCATGACTATGATGAAATTTCGAAAAATACTTCAAACTTCCCGGTCATATTACGTATCATTTTTTGAAAAACAATTCAAAAAAAAATTCAAAACCAATTGTTTTTGAATTTTTTTGGATTTTTTGCCTCTAGATCTTGAAAGCCCCGTAACTTTATTTTTCTGTTAGGTTTTTGGGGATTTTGAAAATATTTAACGGGGGTTTTTGAAATTTGGATGTAACTTTTCGAGTAGATGATTTTTCATATAAAAAACTTTTTAATCCGAGTTCGTATGCAAAAGTTATGCCCATTTTACAAATTTCCAGAGAGATTTTGCAAATAAAGTCGAAATTCATATTTGTAAATTTTCCCAACAACTAGACCACATTTCACATGGGAAACTTATTTTATTTTATTTTATTGACATTTCCATCATTTTCTTTTAGTTTTTTCAAAACTGAAAAGGAGGTCCAAGGGGGGGTGCATTCGGTGTTGGGCCAAGTTAGTAATGGCGCACCGTGGGGTGGTGCGCACGGTGCGCCATTACTAGTTTCGAAAAAAAGTTGAAAGTTTTTTTGATTTTTTTTAAGAAAAACTTAGTAATGGCGCACCTGTGGACAGTGCGCCATTACTAGTTAAACTAGTAATGGCACACTTTCCACAGGTGCGCCATTACTAACAAATTTTTTATATTTTTTATATTTTTTTTCAAAACTACTAATGGCGCATGGTGGGTGTGGTGCGCCATTACTATGTCAAACTAGTAATGGCGCACCACCCCCACGGTGCGCCATTAGTAGTTTTGAAAAAATTAAAATTTTTTTTTACTAATGGCGCACCGTGGGATGTGGTGCGCCATTAGTATTTGCACACTAATGGCGCACCAACACATGGTGCGCCATTAGTATTTAGTAATGGCGCACCACATGTACAGTGCGCCATTAGTGTCCATCCCATCTATAGCCCTTTTCCTAGTAGTGGAGTGTGCATCTCTCTGTTCCTTTCCGTCCTCTTTGGTTCGCAGGGTACATGGACATTTCTGCGGAGCTATTTGGAAGAAAGAGAACAAGCTGGCGCTCCGGTCCCGCCAAGCCAAGGGTGCCGGGGGCTGCAGACACAAGGGTCCAACCACGGCAAGCCAAGGTTGTCGGGGGGCTGCAGATTCAGATAAGTCCTTTAGCCCTTGTTGTGCATTTCCATATGGAATTGGGGCGTATGAAACCTCGTTTTATTCCTAGGCCACCATGCTCCCCTTTTTGTGTACCCAATCCCTGGGTAGGAACTTGGTTGTAGTCGCGGTAACGAGGAAGCAAACAACGGGCCTAACCCTACTTCGCCCCTGCCTCCGCCAAGGGCGTGAGTATGGTCGAATGAAGTAAGGGGACGACAAGGCCTGTTGGCGGGCGACAATGTTTATCTTAAAAATAACAAGGATTCATTCCTTGGCATGGGCTTCGCTCACGCACAAAGAACCCGGCAAGCACCCTTTTTCATTAATATGTCCCATACAGGTATAGTTCGTACGGAATGTAAACATGAGGAAGGGGATTACAAGGTTTAAATCTGACAAGTGCCCATAGGCTTAAAAACTAAAAAGAGATAAGATGCCTGTGATCCCCGTTCTTGCTCCTTTCCTCCCAGGTGTGGCAGGTGAAGGCAAAAAGGGAGCGACGGGGAATGCGCTGATGGAGATCTTGGCAAGGAAGGCCCTCGGCACGGCGCATGGTCGAGGGAGGCGCGACGCGGTCAGTCGGAGTCGGAGTCGGTGCTCCCCCGCTCGATGCCCTCATCGTCGCTATCGTTGTCCTCCTCGTCACTCCCGCTTGAGGAGGAGTCTTCGTCATCAGAGGAGCTCTCCACAGAACACTTTAGGCGAGTTTCAAAGTCCCCAAAGACCTTGATGGAGAGCAGGCCATTCTCCATTAATTTGTAGTAGAGAATGAGCCCCTCCGTCAGGCTGTGGATGCGAGCGAAGGTCTTCCATCCGCGGCAAAGATACATGACGTGAGGGGTGGGAAAGTTGACGTCAACCCGCGTGCCACCATTCCCGCAGCCCCTCATATGAAATCTCAGAGTCTGCGGCGGGCCGAGATCCATCTCCCGAGCAAATGGAGTATGGAGACGAAGACGACGGTGCACTGACCCGTGCAGCCTGATGAAGAACTCGCGGGGCTGGTTCCCGACGTGGCCCTCCATTGGGGGAGGGACCGCTGGCGGAGGCGAGGCCGGAGCACCGCCCCGTCCTCCTCCTCCCCAAGCACCACGACGACCTTGGCCCCGCCCCCTCCCCCTCCCTCTCGTGGCCGACTCCGCCGTCACGAGCTCTTGGGAAGGAGGGACGCATTGTCGGGCAGGGACCCTCGACGCCACCATCGAAGTGCCGACGCTCCCTCTCGCCATGGCGAAAGGAAGAAAGAAGCCAAGGTGGAAGGAAATGGATGATGAAAGATTAAGAGGAGCCATCCCCCCTCCTTATAACAGGGCGGGGTCGGGGCTTGACCGCCCCACTCAACCAATCCGGCCATCAGGGGTGCAAGAAATCGAGACCTACCCGCTGCTCCAATTAGCGGCGACCCGGTTTCTCGCCTCGTCATTCAAGGCCCGTGCCCCCCGCGCCCATCGTCAACCATCTCCGAGGCATGGGGACATGTGGCGAGCAAGCAGAAATCAAGGGGACAAGTGAGGCGACTGTTTTCCACCCCTTGATCGTGGGGCATGATGACCCACAAGTGTAGGGGATCTATCGTAGTCCTTTCGATAAGTAAGAGTGTCGAACCCAACGAGGAGCAGAAGGAAATGGCAAGCGGTTTTCAGTAAGGTATTCTCTGCAAGCACTGAAATTGTAGGTAACAGACAGTTTTGTGATAAGATAATTTGTAACGGGTAACAAGCAATGAAATTAAATAAGGTGCAGCAAGGTGGCCCAATCCTTTTTGTCTGGAAGGACAAGCCTGGACAAGTTCTTATAATGAGAAAAGCGCTCCCGAGGACACATGGGAATTATCATCAAGCTAGTTTTCATCACACTCATATGATTCGCGTTTGTTACTTTGATAGTTTGATATGTGGGTGGACCGGTGCTTGGGTACTGCCCTTTCTTGGACAAGCATCCCACTTATGATTAACCCCTAATGCAAGCATCCACAACTACAAAAGAAGTATTAAGGTAAACCTAACCATAGCATGAAACATATGGATCCAAATCAGCCCCTTACGAAGCAACACATAAACTAGGGTTTAAGCTTCTGTCCCTCAAGCAACCCATCATCTACTTATTACTTCCCAATGCCTTCCTCTAGGCCCAAATAATGGTGAAGTGTCATGTAGTCGATGTTCACATAACACCACTAGAGGAGAGACAACATACATCTCATCAAAATATTGAATGAATACCAAATTCACAAGACTACTAATAGCAAGACTTCATCCATGTCCTCAGGAACAAACGTAACTACTCACAAAGCATATTCATGTTCATAATCAGAGGAGTATTAATATGCATTAAGGATCTCGACATATGATCTTCCACCAAATAAACCAACTAGCATCAACTACAAGGAGTAATCAACACTACTAGCAACCCACATGTGCCAATCTGAGGTTTCGGTACAAAGATTGGATACAAGAGATGAACTAGGGTTTGAGAGGAGATGGTGCTGGTGAAGATGTTGATGGAGATTGACCCCCTCCCAATGAGAGGATCGTTGGTGATGACGTTGGTGATAATTTCCCCCTTTCGGAGGGAAGTTTCCCCGGCAGAACAGCTCCGCCGGAGCCCTAGACTGGTTCCGCCTCATGGCGGCAGAGTTTCGTCCCGTGAGCTTGCTTATGATTTTTTTTCAGGGTAAAAGACTTCATATAGCAGAAGATGGGCACCGGAGGGCTGCCAGGTGGCCCACAGGTAGGGGGCGCGCCTAGGGGGGTAGGGCGCGCCCCCCACCCTCGTGGACGGTGGGTGCCCCCCCTCAGGTATTTCTTTCGCTGAATATTTATCATTAATTCCAAAAATGACTTTCGTGGAGTTTCAAGACTTCTGGAGCTGTGCAGAATAGGTCTCCAATATTTGCTCCTTTTCCAGCCTAGAATCCCAGTTGCCTTCATTCTCCCTCTTCATGTAAACCATGTAAAATAAGAGAGAATAGCCATAAGTATTGTGACCTAACGTGTAATAGCAGCCCATAATGCAATAAATATCAATACAAAAGCATGATGCAAAATGGACGTATCAACTCCCCCAAGCTTAGACCTCGCTTGTCCTCAAGCAGAAGCCGATATCGAAAAATATGTCCACATGTTTAGAGATAGAGGTGTCGATAAAAATAAAATACGGACATGAGGGCATAATGATCATTCTTATAGCAGCAACATATATATAAATAATATTGTCATATGATTTCTTATGCTCAAGTAATAATCTATTCACAATGTCAAGTATGAATCAGAAACTTCATTGAGAACTAACAAACTATAATCTCAGTCACTGAAGCAATTGCAATTTATCATAACATCGGAAAGAGTCACATTAGAGCTTTTCAGCAAGTCCACATACTCAACCATCATTTAGTCTTTCACAATTGCTAACACTCACACAATACTTATGGTTATGGAGTTTTAATCGGACACAGAGAAAGATAGGGGCTTATAGTGTTGCCTCCCAACCTTTTACCTCAAGGGTAGTGTCAACAATAATAGTTCATGCTAACTTACATCCAATTGGATATATATATCAGGATCTTTCCAACACGAGGTGCTTGACAAAGGATAAAATGTAAAAGGGAAAGGTGAAGATAACCTTGACTCTTGCATAAGGTATAAGACATAAAGTAAAAGATAGGCCCTTCGCAGAGGGAAGCAGAGGTTGTCATGTGCTTTTTGGTTGGATGCACGAAATCTTAATGCAAAAGAACGTCACTTTATATTGCCACTTGTGATATGAACCTTTATTATGCAGTCTGTTGCTTTTATTACTTCCATATCACAAGATCGTATAAAGCTTATTTTCTCCACACTAATAAATCATACATATTTAGAGACCAATTTTTATTGCATACAACATGACAACTTACTTGAAGGATCTTACTCAATCCATAGGTAGATATGGTGGGCTCTCATGGCAAAACTGGGTTTAAGGATATTTGGAGGCACAAGTAGTGTCTCTACTTGGTGCAAGGAATTTGGCTAGCATGAGGGGGAAAGGCAAGCTCAACATGTTGGACGATCCATGACAATATACTTTGACTGAGATGTGAGAAAACATAAGCCATTACGTTGTCTTCCTTTTCCACCATCAACTCTTTAGCTTGTCATACTTTAATGAGTGCTCACAATCATGAAAGTTGTCCAAGATAGTATATTTATATGTGAAAACCTCTCTTTCTTTATTACTTTCTAGTAATTGCAACGATGACCAAAACTATGTTTGCCAACTCTCAACCACTTTTAATCATCATACTTCTATATGTGAAGTCATTACTATCCATAAGATCAATATGATCTCTTTTATTTCTTTTATTCTTTTATGCACTTAAGATGATAGCAAGATAGCAAAGCCCTTGACTCAACACTAATCTTTATTATATATAGCTCATGGACTCGATTACATAGAGGGATCACAAAGCAAAACTCAAAACTAATTCATACCAAAACTTAATTCTACTAGATCAAGATATTACCAAAAGGATCGACTAAGTAAAACGGTAAATATAGGAGTGTGATGGTGATACGATATCGGGGCACCTCCCCCAAGCTTGGCAGTTGCCAAGGGGAGTGCCCATACCCATGTGATTATGTCCTCGGAGGTGGTGATGATGGAGTTATTGATGATGTAGGCTTGTCGTCCGTCTTCCAAGGCATAGGCTCACCATCATAGAAGGATGATCGAGTCTCTGGGATCCTCAAATCTGCAGCCAAACTCATCCTCTTGAATCTATATTCATACTCATAGTTTGGGTTTTGCAGGTCATAGATCTGGGCTTGGAGGTGCTCGATTTTCTCATGAAGCTTGAAGATGGTCTCCCCAATGTTCTTGGCATCCAGCTTGTGGTTGTTGGTGAACTCTGCGATCATCATCTGGTTGGCGTTGAGTCCGCGTTCCACCATCCCTTGGCACTTGAAAACTTGTTGTTCCATTGCTTCGAGCTTTGTCTCCACGCTTCCGGTACTCCTTGGTCCCTCCACATATCGCGGATGTGCAGCACCCCCTCACGCATCTCAATGGTTTGAGGGTGATGCAGCACCTCCGCGAGGTAGGGGTTGATGACCCTCTCGAAAAACTTGTCCTTGGGAGCGCTTGAAGACGTCATGGTGCTCTAGATCTGTCAGAAAAACAGCTCGAAACAAAGACAGAGGATATTTGCGTGATACGGTGGTCAAAACATTTGGGAGATTGTATAATGAATTTTTATCGATGAAAAGAAGTATCGTGCAAGAAAAGGGAGTCTGGAGAGCGCACGAGGAGCACACGAGGTAGGGGGGGCCCCTCCAACCTCGTGGATGCCTCGTGTCCTTCCCGAACTACTTCTTATTTTCCTATTTTCTTAAATTTTCCAAAATGGAGAAAAATTGCTATTAGAACTGTTTTGGAGTCGGTTTACTTACCGTACCACATACCTATTACTTTTCGGAGTCTGAAACATTCTGTAAAGTGTCCCTTATGTATTCCTCCAAGGTTACAGTTTCAATAACATTAGTTTCAACATTTATAGGATTACCTGAGATATAATGTTTGATTCTTTGACCGTTCACCACCTTAGGATTTGTGCCTTCGAAGTTGTTGATTTTTATGGCACCGGAACGATAGACCTCCTCCATAACGTAAGGGCTTTCCCATTTAGAGAGAAGTTTTCCTGCAAAAAATCTTAAACGGGAGTTGAATAGCAACACATAATCACCTACGTTAAACTCACGCTTTTGTATCCTTTTGTCATGCCATCTTTTATCTTTTTCTTTAAACAGTTTGGCATTCTCATAGGCTTGGGTTCTCCATTCATGAAGTGAGCTAATGTCAAATAACCTCTTCTCACCGGCAAGTTTGAAATCATAATTGAGCTCTTTAATGGCCCAATATGCCTTATGTTCAAGTTCGAGAGGTAAGTGACATGCTTTTCCATAAACCAATTTATATGGAGACATACCCATAGGATTTTTATATGCAGTTATATAAGCCCATAATGCATCATCAAGTTTCTTGGACCAATTGTTTCTAGATCTATTAATAGCCTTTGGCAAAATTAATTTGATCTCTCTGTTACTCAATTATACTTGACCACTAGACTGTGGGTGATATGGAGATGCAATTCTATGATTAACATCATACTTAGCAAGCATTTTACGGAAAGCACCATGAATAAAATGTGAACCACCATCAGTCACTAAATATCTAGGGACTCCAAACCTCGAAAAAATAACTTCTTTAATCATCTTAATAAAGGTGTTATGATCAGCACTACTAGTTGGAATAGCTTATACTCACTTAGTAACGTAATCAACAGCAACTAAAATATGTGTATACCCATTAGTGGCAGGAAACGGTCCAATATAATCAAAGCCCCAAACATCAAATGGTTCAATAACAAGAGAATAATTCATAGGCATTTCTTGACGTCTACTAATATTACCAACTCTTTGACATTCATCACAAGACAAGACAAACTTACGGGCATCTTTGAAGAGAGTAGGCCAATAAAAACCGGATGGCAATACCTTATGTGTAGTTCTATCTCCAGCGTGGTGTCCTCCATATGCCTCAGAGTGACACTTGTGTAGGATCTGTTCCTGTTCATGCTCAGGTACACAACGTCTAATAACACCATCTACTCCTTCTTTATAAAGGTGTGGGTCATCCCAGAAGTAATGTCTTAAATCATAAAAGAACTTTTTCTTTTGCTGGTATGTGAAACTAGGTGGTACGAATTTAGCAACAACGTAATTAGCATAATCAGCATACCATGGAGCAGTACGAGAAGCATTTATGATAGCTCATTGTTCATCAGGAAAGCTATCATTAATAGGTAGTGGGTCATCAAGAACATTCTCTAGCCTATATAAGTTGTCTGCAACGGGGTTCTCAGCTCCCTTTCTATCAATAACTAGTTGACCCATTGCGCCAAATGGCGCAGAGACCTGCTGAAGACATGCTATCGATGAAAATAGTTTCATGCTGCAAGAACCTTCAACTAAATCATGCTATTTTTTGAACATGTTTACATGTGTTAAACCATGCTATATTGAAAACATGTTTAGCATGTTGTGTAATCCGAGTTTGAAAAAAAGTGTATGACATGTATAGACCAGCTAAGGAAGCTTTTTATTAGTTGAAAATATGATTATCACGATGATAAATCTGATTAAAAAATGTATAGCCAGTTAAGGATGTATTTTTTAGCGGTGTTTGTACCAAAATTTTATTTTTCACGTGCATGAAAAAAACCCTCTTTGTGTTGTGCATATGGAGGCATAGGTATTTGAAATGCCCATATGCTACCTAGCCCAGTCCACGAACAAAGCTATGTGTGGCCTGTCAGTAGTAGAATATGAAGCGACAGGGACTGAATCCATCGAGCTTGTTTATCCCCTTTTCCTCCTCGGTTCATCAGTTGGGCAAGATAAGTATTCCCAAAGAGGCGTACTCAACTGGTGAAATTTCTCCTTTCCTTCGATTTCGGATTTCTCTGCATGCATGGATTTAGTTCTCATTTATCTGGATCTTGCATTTCTCCTCTTTATGTGGCAATTTTTACTTTTCTCGTATCTTTTTTTAGGCATCATAGATCATGTGTTGTAATTCTCTCCTAAAACATTTATGGATGTATACATATGCAAATAAATCCTTGTAGTTATTTCTGTTGCGCCAAATGATGCAAAGAACCATTGAATTCATGTTCACATTGAAAAAAAAAACTTACTTTAGTTATTTTAGTTGTGGACAAGCACATACGGTAACAAATTTAACCCTTCTTTTTGCGAATAAAATCAATCCTCTTTAACAAATAAATAATGGAGGTTTGTTGTATACAATGAGATGTACCTATAGATTTTAATTTGGTAGTATAGAATCTCATTGAAGATCATGCTATGTTGAACATATGTTTATTTTTGAGTAATATCCCATTGCGCAAAATGACAGAGACCCACTAAACACCATTTGTGCTCTGAGAAAAAAATCCATTTATCAGTAGCACTATTTGTCTACTACATGCTTCATAAAAGTGTTTTATTTGTTTATAAAATGTATATGATTGCAGTCCTTTGATAACCTGATACAACATGTAAGTACCATCGACCACTGACATGAAAAGGAAAGTAAAATACTTCCGTTCCTTTGGAAATGACCTCAGGCTCAACCCACACATGTCATTAGTTGAGCTCATTGAGACTGAATTTCCTGACTGGCCAATTACATTATCTCCACACTTCTGCTTCTATTCTTTCAACATGGAATGTTTACATGTGGCACACACTGTTGGCGCTTTTCAAATAAACTAGCAATAGACCGCCTTTTCCTCATGGACCTGTTGCGCCAAATGGCAGAGACCCGCTGAATCCATGTTCACAATGAAAAGAGAATCATGGTTTAGTTGGTTTGTAATTGGCAAACATATAAGGTAACAAATTTAATGCCCTTATGTTGAACATATGTGTATTTTTGAGTAATCTCCCATTGCGCAAAATGACAGAGACCCACTAAACACCATTTGTGCTCTGAGATAAAAATCCATTTATCAGTAGCACTATTTGTCTACTACATGCTTCATAAAAGTGTTTTATTTGTTTATAAAATGTATATGATTGCAGTCCTTTGATAACCTAATACAACATGTAAGTACCATCGACCACTGACATGAAAAGGAAAGTAAAATACTTCCATTACTTTGGAAATGACCTCAGGCTCAAGCCACACATGTCATTAGTTGAGCTCATTGAGACTGAATTTCCTGACTGACCAATTACATTATCTCCACAGTTCTGCTTCTATTCTTTCAACATGGACTGTTTACATGTGGCACACACTGTTGGCGCTTTTCAAATAAGCTCGCAATTGACCGCCTTTTCCTCATGGACCCGTTGCGCCAAATGGCAGAGACCCGCTGAATCCATGTTCACATTGAAAAGAGAATCATGGTTTAGTTCGTTTGTTGTTGGCAAACATATAAGGTAACAAATTTAATGCCCTTTAATAATTTAAAAAACATGGCTTGTTGTCTACAAAGAGATGTACACATCATGTATGTTCAAAAACATGGCTCTTTGAACATATTACATGACTCGGCATCTTCTTGTAGGAAAGAAAAAAGCAAAGAGAGAAGCATCGAGGAATCAGTATAACAATTTAGAAATACAATTCCATCGAAATCTTGCAAAATCATAACAAAATTTTTAGGAGTTATGAACAATTAGAAATACATTATACTGAAGGTTGAGTAAAATATGTCTTTTGGATTGAGCAAATATATAGCTGCAGAAATTTTGCAAATTAACACATAACAAGAATCTACGACTCTCTAGACTCCTTTTCCCTGCTAAATATGCACGCTTTCCATGTAATTTTTTTCAATATATTTGTTCTATAAACAAATGCTTGCTTTCTTTCCTTTTTTTGAAGCAGGTCGCATGCCATCAACAGCGCAACACCGAACAACCAGAGCCCAGTCACCACAATCATGCACGAGCAGCAAGCCAGCAAAAAAACACAACAGGTGCCCAGACACATACACATAACTAAGCCAATAGTAACCAAACACACAACAAGAACTTGTAGCTAGCAAGCGAGCGCTATGACCAACTATGTATGATGCTACCACCAAGCCAGCCACAACAATCATGCACGCAACGGCAAGCCAGTAAAAAAATACAATGGGTGCCCGGACACACACAACACTAAGTCAGCAAGCACACACACAGCAAGAACCTGTAGCAATCAAGCAGGGAGGATAGGAGGACAGCTGGGACCAGAACAAAATTACCTTGCTAGCGACGGGATGCCTAGGCGGAAGCGACTGGAGGCGGCGGCAGCGGCGAGTCCAGGCAGCAGCTACGCGAGCATGAGACATGCATTTCATTAGTTGGTAATGGAAGCATCCATCATATTCATACATACCTTCGTTTCTTTATGAGCACTCCACTTCTCTGCCTCACCCTGTTGACCTCCACCTCAATAACCTGGTCAATCAACAACACATGATCCATGGGGTGATGATAAACCTTATATATATATATACATATATCTGAAAATGGACGGGAGGCAGTGCGGAGTATTAGATCTCTGAACTCTGACGGGCTGATGAGCCAATGGAAGAAGGGGATGGTGAGGGCAGCATTGAACACGTAGGCCCAGCGCCGGAAGGGAGTTATCACCTCAGCTCACCTAGGAAGCAACAACTTCCATTTCCAAAAGAAAAATGATCAGGAAACGTAAGCCGCTATTGGTTAGATACCAGCAAATGATTAATTGTTAAAGACTACTTTGGGAATAATCACTCTGAGCAATAAACGGTAATAAACAGAGAACAAAAAGGAACAAAACAAAGCCAGGTTTTTTCACCTAAAAGGAATTGTCAAATGCAGCGATAGCATGTTTGCATTTTTTTTCCAAATTGCACATGAGCTTTGACTGTAGGGAAGAGATAAAACTTCCCACAAACAAACATCCAGTTATGATAACCGTGATCTCAGGAAGAGTAGAAAGATGCATCTTATACTCTAGAGTTCAGATATATCAAAAATTCATTCCATCTGACCTCTTTGGAGTTAAACTAAACAGTTGTTCTTATCCTGTAACATGCTACTACTTAGTTGCACCCCTCTTACTCCTGACACTACAAACTCCAGTTTATGTGGCGTACTTTATGCATATACAAACGATGTATAAAGCCTGAACATGGCAAAAAAATGCAAGGGATTACCTGAATATATGATACTGCAGTACACCTAATTTTCTAACTGAAATTAAACCTACCACTTCCTGTTCTCAGATTTTAGTTCATTTATAAACTCTGCATTCTACTCATACAAGCATACCACATCTAATATTCTGCTGTAACCCATATTATTGTTACCTTACTAAATTCATAATTATTATCAGTTTATAATGGAAATAAAGTACCCTAATGCATCCCCTATTAAATGGCGTTACGAACCGCAATGTATGTGTGTATTGATATGCTTACAAACATGCTATGAAGCATGGAACCTGGCAAGATAAATGCAAAGGATGCCCAACAGAACTCTTGCTCCATGACCTTACTTATATTGTGGTTGCAGACTTGAGTCCCACTTTGCTGAACCTTTTGTACATGATGTTAAAAAAAGCTCTTGATTCCCTTATAAACCCCCTCCTATGAACCATGAATACCCAAACCATATAACAAGCAAATAAGATTGAATCACCCATACAGTAATCGAGTGAAAAGCTTAACCGACGGGGAAACACAACAAATTTTAGTTGTCACATGGAACAGGTGCACAGTCCATACAACGATCACATTGAATATATATTTTTACTTGTACTCACAAGAGCATGTTCTCAACAAAAAGTACCAACAACTTTACATCATCAAGTAAAAATATAGAGCATTGTACATTGAATGCAAATACCAGAATAGAAAGGCAAGGAATTTGCAACCCCCCAAAAAAAGAGGATAGCACAATGGCTAGTTAGAACAGAGCTGATGTTATCTCAAAATGTGTTCCCAAGCAGCAAAATAGCAATCTCATATTATCATAAGGAGTTGCTGCAAACAAATAAGGAGTCGCGCATGCCCATCTCTAAGCAAAATAGTCTGCATAACATGAAATCCATAATGACAAATCAGCAAAACTACTTTGGAAAGTCCATTGATAGCTAGAGAACATGGTCCAACACAAACCATATCACCAAAATGCAAGCGCAAACTTGATTGGATTCGCAAGAGGGATAAAATTCACCTTGGTCTTCTTCAACACTTCAGCTAAAATTGTTCTTCATCTCTTCTTTCACAGATCTGCACACATCATGTGTAGAAAACCCACATATTAGGGAACTAAAATGTGAATGAGCTATGTATATTTGCTAACTAATAATTTTATTTCTTCTCGGTATTTCTAATTTGGAACAAGCACAATAATTTATAGTGTGTGCATGAATGTTCATACACCCAACAAGAAATCTCAGAAGGACAAATAAGAATCTGGATGCCTGGTAAAATCAAAGTTGAAATAAAAGTTACCTTCCATTCCATCGGTGATCTGCTCTCTCTCTCTCTCTCTCCCTCCCTCCCTCCCTCACACACACACACACAAACATGCATCAGACAAGACGTACAAAGGGATAGAAGAGTACCTATGTTTTCTTGGTCCTCCCTACCTGGCTGCTTCAAACTGTGGACGGATTGGAAGATGGCGCACCTGTTCCTCACCATGAAGCACCTCGGCCAACCCATGGTGCCCAGCCTTGACCACTACTCCCATGCTCGAGTTGCCTTCCATTAGGAAGAGGACATGCGTGTGTGCTCGCCCGCCAGCGCTGCTTGCGAAGGCGAAGGCGTCCTTCCCCTCTTCCCCTCTTGACACCCTCCATCCGTGGTCATCGTTGAGCACGAGGCTGTGGGTTGAGCTGGCCGCCGATGACAGAGAAGAGGGAGAGCCACCGTCCGCCGCACCATGAGGAAGAGGCAGAGTCCATCCTCCCGTACAACACGCCCGAGCCTCAGCCTCATCGCAGCTCCCGATCCAGGAGTGGATCGAGCCGCCGCCAACCTCCAGGTCGCGTCTAGGTCAGGCCCGTCCTCTCCGGCGCCGGCCAATGACCCTCTCTCCTGTCAGCCGCCGCACCTCCCTTTCCTCTTTCCTCTCTCTTTCTCCCTCCTCTCCTTCCTTCTCTCTCTCCCCCTCATTTTGTCTCTCAGCTAGGGTTCATGCGCGAGGAGGGGCGCAGGCTGACGCCTCGCCAGTGTAGGCCGATGTCGGCCGATCACCCTCTCCCGTCCGCTGCCGGACCTCCCTCTCCTCTTCTCTCCCCTTTCTCTCCCTCTCATCTTCCTATCTCTCTCTCCTAGGGTTTGTGCGGGATGAGGGGACCGGATTGTGCATGGCGTGCGGGACGAGGGGATTGGGTTGTGTTGGGTGCGGGCGCGACACGTGGATGGGACAAATTCTCTCTCACCCGGGCGCCGCTTACCCAGCCAATACAGACACGAGACGAGCCCACCAGTCATTGGGCAGAAAAATGAACCGTGGGGTGAAAATAATTTAACAGCAAGTGAAGATCCAACGGCTTAGGCGCGCCAGAAAGGCAGATCGGACGGCCGACGAAGCCCCAATCGAGGGAGCCTCCTGGAGGTGAGTTGGCTAGCTTCTTTTTGTTTTAAATATGCAAATAAAATTCTTGTAGCAAGAGAACCCATCTAATAAGTCTAGGTTTAGCATCTTTCTTTTCCATAAGATATTTAATAGCAGCATGATCAGTGTGAACAGTTACTTTAGAATCAACAATGTAAGGTCTAAACTTATCACAAGCAAATACAACTGCTAAGAATTCTTTTTCAGTAGTAGCGTAATTTCTCTGAGCACTGTATAGAGTTTTACTAGCATATTGAATAACATTTAGTTTCTTATCAACTCTTTGTCCTAGAACAGCACCTACAGCATAATCGCTAGCATCACACATAATTTCAAAGGATAAATTCCAATCAGGTGGTTCAACAATAGGTGCAAAATTCAAAGCTTTCTTAAGTATTTCAAGCGCTTCTACACAATCATCATCAAAGACAAAAGGAATATCTTTTTGCAACAGATTAGTCAAAGGCCTAGAGATTTTAGAAAAGTCCTTAATGAACCTCCTATAAAAACCGGCATGACCAAGGAAACTTCTTATACCTTTAATGTCCTTGGGACATGGCATCTTTTCAATAGCATCAACCTTAGCTTTATCAACTTCAATGCCTCTTTCAGAAATTTTAGGCCCCAAGACAATGCCTTCATTAACCATAAAGTGGCATTCCCAATTCAAGACGAGACTAGTGTCTTCACATCTCCGCAAAACTCGATCAAGGTTGCTCAAGCAATCATCAAAAGAGGATCCATAAACGGAGAAATCATCCATGAATACCTCACAAATCTTTTCACAAAAGTCAGAGAATATAGCCATCATGCATCTTTGAAAAGTAGCAGGTGCATTACATAAACCAAAAGGCGTACGTATATAAGCAAAGGTACCGAAAGGGCAAGTAAAAGTGGTTTTTTCTTGATCCTCAGCTGACACAGGTATTTGAGAGAAACCAGAGTAACCATCTAGAAAGCAAAAATGTGTATGTTTAGATAATCTTTCTAGCATTTGATCAATAAAAGGTAAAGGGTAATGATCTTTATTAGTAGCTTTATTTAATATGCGGAAATCAATTAGCATTCTATAACCTGTAATAATTCTTTGCGGGATCAATTCATCTTTATCATTAGGAACAACAGCAATACCTCCCTTAGGGACACAATGGACAAGACTTGCCCACTGACTATCAGCAACGGGATAAATTGTACCTGCCTCGAGGAGCTTTAGTATTTCCTTTCTTACCGCTTCTTTCATCTTAGGATTTAACCGTCGTTGGTGATCAATAACTGGTTTGGCGTCTTCCTCTAATTTTATTTTGTGTTGGCATAGAGTGGGACTAATACCCTTAAGATCATCTAGAGTATATCCAATAGCAGCATGGTGCTTCTTCAGAGTTCTCAATAATCTTTCCTCTTCTTGCTTTGAAAGTTTAGCACTAATAATAACATGATATATCTTCTTTTCATCAAGATAATCATATTTAAGATTATCAGGTAATGGTTTAAGCTCAAACACGGGATCACCCTTGGGTGGTGGAGGATCCCCTAAGATTTCAACGGGCAAGTTGTGTTTCAAAATAGGACCCTGTTTAAAGAATACCTCATCTATTTCCCTTCTTTCATTCATAAACATATCATTTTCATGGTCTAGCAAATATTTTTCTAATGGATTAGTAGGAGGCACGGCAATAGAAGCAAGACCAACAATTTGATCCTTACTAGGAAATTCTTGATCATGGGGTTGTCTACGAAATTTAGCAAAATTAAACTCATGAGACATATCCCCTAACCAAATAGTAACAACATCCTTTTCACAATCAGTCTTAGCATTAACTATATTCAAGAAGGGTCAACCAAATATAATGGGACAGAAGTCATCTTGTGGGGAACCAAGAACAAGAAAATCAGTAGGATATTTAACTTTCCCACACAAGACTTCAACATCTCTAACAATCCCAATTAGTGAAATAGTATCTCTATTGGCAAGCTTAATTGTAACATCAATTTCTTCTACCTCAGCAGGTGCAATATCATGCATAATTTCTTCATATAAGGAATTAGGTATTGCACTCACTACTAGGAAAAGGGCTATAGATAGGATTGATTCTAATGGCGCACCGTGGAAGCAGTGCGCCACTACTATATACTAATGGCGCACCTGTTTGTGATACGCCATTAGTGTGGAAGACACTAATGGCGCACCGTAAACAGGGTGCGCCACTAGTATGAATTATTATTTTTTTCCATTTTCCCATACATACTAATGGCGCATCGGGTCCATAATGCGCCATTACTATCTATAACTACTAATGGCGCACCAAGCAGGCAGTGCGCCATTACTGTAAATTTTGTTTTATTCTTTTTTTTGCAAAACTACTAATGGCGCATCATGGCACAGTGCGCCATTACTAGTTTAAACTAGTAATGGCGCACTCAGAGGAGATGCGCCATTAGTATATATACTTATTATTTTTACTTTTTACTTTTTTGCAAAACTACTAATGGCGCACCGTAGGCTGATGCGCCATTAGTAACCAGGGTTACTAATGGCGCATTTTCCTACGGTGCACCATTAGTAACCTGGGACCAACAAGATATTTTGGACAGCCCACACCTACCCACTCACTTTCCCCACTTCATTCCATCCACCTCCTTCTCCAAGCTTTCGGCCATCTCCTCCTCCTCACCTCATTTCCACCATAGATTCAACAAAATTAAGTGGTGAAATTACCTTTTTTGATAGGTAAGTAAGGGAAAGCTATCTTCATGATATAGATCTACTTTTTTTCTCCCTAGCTCGCTCCAACAACGTGCACATGCACTTTTTGTGGCCTAGCTAGATCTATGTATGTTTGTGGTGTTGCATGTGTTTGTGGTGTTGCATATATGTTTGTGTTTGAAGGTACCGGTATTTGAAATATGCGATAGTTGCCAATATTTTGCCGGAATGTTTTGATTCATTTCCGTTTCGGCGAGAATTTTGGCACTATGCATTCTTTTTGGTCCTATTTTTAGGGAAGGTCATGCCAAAATTTTTCTTGGTTCTAACATATCGTTTTGCTCTACCCCGTAGGGGACCATGGTCCGCACAATGACTGAAGGCATCGCAAATAGGTTTTTGAGCTCCGCGAAGGCCGAGATGCTTCAAAAGAACGAGACGGAGATAAGATGTCCATGTCGAAGATGCAAGCTGAAGAGCCTTATTGCGGACCCGGATTCCGGGCAGGTGCGGGACCACCTGCTCTTGCGTGGTTTCATGGATGGCTATCGGTGGCAAGGTGATGAAGATGACTATCAAGTCGTCCATGGCCGGGGCCGGGCAAGAAATGAGGAAGGGCAACAAGACAAGTACCACCGCGGCGAGGGCGGGCGAGAAGACGAAGAATCTCCATGACATGATCACGACGGTGATGCTGTACACAGTCATCATGTAGAAGATGTCGTACATGATGATGAGGAAGATCAAGACAAAGGGAATGATCATGAAGATGAAGATGCCGGAGCAGACGACGATGGAGGCTGGGTGCAGGACCCTCATATTCAAGAGCTGCTTCTCAAGCGGACGGATAACGCAAGAGCTGCCGCCCGAGAGAAAGCCAAGCTGGATCAACTGGAGATAGACGCGGTTACTCCATTGTATGAAGGATGCAGGCCCGAGGATACCCGCCTGAAAGTAACGCTCATGGCTCTGGAGATGAAGGTAAAACACAAAATGACCGACGCATGCTTCGACGAGAACATGTCATTCTGGCACGAACGTCTTCCCAAGGGGAACAAGTGCCCGACCAGTTTCGAGGAGGCGAAGAAAATCGTGTGTCCTCTGGATTTACCGCACGTGAAATACCATGTGTGCATGAACAATTGCATCATTTATCGGGACGAGCACGCGGAGTCTACCATATGTCCGATGTGCGGCGTCACTCGATACAAGAAGAGGAAGAAAGCTCCTCGAAAATCGGTGTGGTCTTTCCGATCACTCCTCGTCTGCAGCGGTATTTCGTGGACCCTAAGGTAGCAAAGCTCCTGCGTTGGCACGCGGATAGGGAGGAGAAGAAGCGAGAAGATGACGCAAATGATCCGGAGATAGATAAAAAAGACAAGATGCTGAGTCACCCTAAGGATGCGAGCCAGTGGCAAGCGTTGAACTTCGAATACCCAGAATTTGGGAACGATCCAAGGAACATCGTGCTGGGCGCGAGCACCGATGGAGTCAATCCGTTTGGCAGCCAGAGAAGCACACATAGCACCTGGCCTGTGTTTGTGTGGATGTACAACCTTCCCCCCTGGTTGTGCATGAAGAGGAAGTACATTCACATGAGTATGCTAATCTGTATCTGGGGCTGCTGAAAGAGGAGCTTGACACGCTGTGGAAAACGCCAGCCAATACGTGGGACGCCGCAGAAAAAAGAATATTTCCCTATGAGAGCCGCACTGCTCACGACGGTGCACGACTATCTCGGTTACGGATATCTCGCGGGGCAGGTAGTCCACGGATTTTCTGGATGCGTAAGGTGCATGGATGACACAACGTATCGCCAACTAGATAGAGATCCCGGGTCTTCGAAAACCGTGTTCATGGGACATCGAAGGTGGCTTCGCGACGATGACCCGTGGAGGAAACGCAAGGATCTGTTCGATGGTGAAATCGGACCCCGAAAACGCCCGTGTACGAGGAGCGGCGAGGAAATAGACAAGTTGTTGAAAAATTGGAAAGACTGCCCACTGCCGGGAAAGAAGCGAAAGGCGCCAGAGCCGCTGCTGAAGGTATGGAAAACGAGGTCTGTTTTCTGGGACTTGCCATACTGGAAGATCCACCGTGTGCCTCACAGCCTTGATGTCATGCATATCACGAAGAACGTGTGCGAGAGTCTGCTTGGTACCCTGCTCAACATGCCAGAGAGGACCAAAGATGGGCCGAAAGCAAGGGCAGACTTGAAATCAATGGGCATCAGGCAGGAGCTTCACGCTAATGATGATGATGATGATGATGATGAGGCGAAGCAGGACACGGAAAGTCGTCGCAAAGGCAAAAAGGCCAAGAAGACCGGAAATGACTACCCTCCCGCGTGCTTCACTCTAAGTCAGGAGGAGATCGAGCAGTTTTTCACCTGCCTCCTAGGAGTAAAACTTCCTTACGGTTACGCGGGGAAGATAATCAGATACCTAGACCCAGCAAAGCAGAAGTTCAGCGGGATGAAGTCTCACGACTGTCACGTGCTGATGACGCAGATACTTCCAGTTGCAATCCGTGGGATCATGGACGCGCACGTCCGTGAAATGCTATTTGGCCTATGCAACTTTTTCGACGTCATCTCTCGGAAGTCGATTGGCGTGAGGCAACTCAGAAGGCTACAGGAAGAGATCGTGGTGATACTATGCGAGCTTGAGATGTACTTCCCGCCCGCATTCTTCGACGTTATGGTGCATCTGCTGGTCCATATAGTGGAGGATATCATCCAACTCGGGCCGACGTTCCTGCACAGCATGATGCCGTTCGAAAGGATGAATGGTGTCATCAAAGGATACGTTCGCAACATGTCACGTCCAGAGGGAAGCATAGCCAGGGGCTTTCTGACCGAAGAGTGCATCTCCTACTGCACGAATTATCTAGGCATCGAGAACCCCGTTGGTCTTCCCGTCAACAGGCACCTCGGCAGGCTCGCTGGATGCGGTCACCATGAGGGTCGCCGCGAAATGCATGTCGACTTCGAGGGTCGACTCGCCGACTTTGAAAGAGCAAACCTAGTCGCGCTACAACACATAGACGTGGTCGATCCTTGGGTGGTAGAGCACAAAACCTTTATTAAGAAGACGTACAATGACCGAGGCCAACAGAGGACGGACAGAGATATACTCAAAGAGCACAACTCATGTTTCACGCGTTGGTTCAAGCAGAAGCTTCTGTCGTACCCTTTACATGAGGATTCTTCCGCGGAAGAACAACTCATATTCGCCTTGTCACAGGGCGCCGAGCACAATCTGATGACCTATGAGGCGTACGATATCAACGGCTACACATTCTACACCGAGGACAAGGACATGAAGAGCGATGGTTATCAGAACTCTGGGGTAACGATGGAATCCTACACCAGTAACGACAAGGACAGATACTACGGAAGTATCGAGGAGATCTGGGAGCTGAGCTACGCTGGAGAGAAGGTCCCGATGTTCCGTGTCAGATGGGCCAAAAACGTCATAAAAGAAGACCGGTATTTCACCACCATGGTTATACCCGAAGCCAAATACAAGACCGCGGGCGCAAACGTCACCGCGAAAAATGAGCCATGGGTACTGGCTTCCCAAGTGGACCAATGCTTCTTCATTACCGACCCGCCAAAGCCCAGTCGTGTTGTCGTGAGGAGAGGCAAAAGGAAGATCATCAGAATGGATGGAGTAGCCAATGAGCAAGACTTCGACAAGTACGGCGACCCGAAGATTGAACATGACGACGACGATGAATTAGCAGCACACACCACAAGAAGAAGCAGGACCACCCTACCTAAAGGACGTCCGTTCCACAGAAGAACTCCGTTTGCGAAAAAGAAGGGCAAGAAGATTGTGAACAGATAGCTAGCTAAGACCGATTGTATTTAAATCGTAGTCTTCATTTCTCGATTGTATTTCATGGGCACCTTTTGATATCATGAATATTTTTAAATTTCATGGGCACTTTTTGAATTCATGAGGACACTTGATCTTGATTCCCCCTCCATCTCGATCTCGATCCCCCTCCATCTCGATCGCACCCGCACCCTCCCCCGCTAGCTCCACCCATCGCAACCCTCCCCCGCTCCACCGCCGGAGCACCCGGCCCCCCGCACCCGCACTTTTTGAACATATTTTTTAATTTTTTTTTACTATTTTTATAAAAAATATTAATCTTATAATTTAAACAAGTTTGAACATATTTAAACACAAATAAATATTAAAAACAGCATTTAAAATGCATAAAAAATATTACTGTTATGATTTAAACAAGTTTGAACATATTTAAACACAAATAAATATAAAAAACACCATTTAAAATGCATAAAAAAAATATTGGGGATCTTGGGAATCGAACCCAGGACCTCCTGGTGTGTGTGCTGCGTGCTGACCAGTCAGGCTAGTGCGTGGGTTCTGTTGTAGATAGGGTTGGGCTGTAGATATGGCTACTAGGCTAGGTTAAAACAAAATTCTAATGGCGCACCGAGGGGTGGTGCGCCATTAGAACAGTCGTACTTATGGCGCACCTGCGTGTGGTGCGCCATTAGAAAGCTTCCCTCCACCTATTCCCCTCTGGCCTCTCTCCCTCCCTCGCCAGATCCCCCCCCCCCACTCGACCTAACTTTGCCCCCGCGTCGTCGCCCCTGCGCCGTCGCCCCCCGACGCCCAGCCGCTGCCGGAGCTTCAACGCCGGCGTCTTCCTCAGTCCGGGCACGGGGTGCAGGACGACGACCGCGGCCGCCGGCCTTCCCACGGCCAACTGAGGCATCCCTTCGATGACGCCGCCGCCGCCGACCCCGACCCCAACCCCGACCCTGACCCCTCCGGCGACCGGTCGCGCCTGCCCAGGTACCTCTCCTCCTTCCTCCTTCCTCCCTCTCCATCCTTCCTCCCTCCCCAACCTATGCATGGTGATTCCTCCCTTCTCCTCCACCCCCTCACCTGCAAACCCTAGGGCCATGGTGGCAGGCTTCTTGCTCCCTTGTAAGAACATCCTCTCTGTTGGCCTACATGTATTTCAGAGAACAAATTCGTAGTTCATTTCATTCTGTTGGCCTACATTAGGTAAGCATTAAGTGGATTTAACTATTTTAGATAGTTTTAGATAACTGTTTTGCGTTTCCTGAAGAGGTTCACCTATAGTTTCAAAAATTCAGTCACTGGATATATGCAATAATTTACAAAGAGCGAGCAAAAATTCAGCAAATGATGTATAGTTTCAAAAATTCAGTGAAACTGAACCTACCCTATTGCTTCATGTAGCAAAGGTGGCAATGCAAGCAAGATCATGCTTGGCTTAGCCAAATTCATGTTACTGAATTTTTTTCAACATGATAAAATTGTCATGCTACTAAATGTTATAGAAATGCAAGGGAACACAGAAATACTAGGGCACACAACATTTAGAGTACTCTGAAATTCAGTTCTGAAATTTTTTGTTAGATAGTGGCTACACTAATCTAGAGTAGTATCCCAATCTGATGGAGTACTTGATTTGGGGGACTGAACTTATGCTTATGTATGCCATCAGAAGCAGTTTGAAATCATTATTCTCTCTTTTCCTTGCAGGTTTGGGCAACTTCAGTCGGTTGATCTTGAATCCATTGAGCCTTCACTTAGAGCTGGTACTCATCCATGTAACTCTTCACATTTCCATGTAGGATGGTTGCCTATCACTTACTAGTGTGCTAGTGCCCCTTAGTCCAAAGACTAATAGCTATGACAAAGTATAATTCCCTGTAGTGTTTAAGTATAACAAAATTCAGAGAAATGCATGCAGAAGCTAGATCAGTACCAGCTAGCTAGCTAGCTAGTAGTAGTACTACTGCTACTGTTCTTTCCTTTCTTTTGGTAGTACTACTGCTAGTAGTAGTACTACTGCTACTGTTCTTATGTGTGCTGTCCACAGATTGGTGTACAGTCCTCCTTCGAACCCAACTTTTTCACCAGGTGGAACCAATGTGATTAACTTTAGGATCATTCTGTATGCATTTTCGCTGTTTAGAAGGCGCGCCCACAAAGCCATCTTCCACGTGCTTGACCATCCAGGTCCATCTTCCCCTAGTAAGAAACAACGATGTATTAACTTTCGATTTGAGGAGAAATGTCCCTTTACTAGTAGGTGAGATAAACCAGTACTAGGAAAATATTTCTTGTTGCACCCTTTCTTGGCAAAACACATACAGCTACAAGTTTGTGTCTTATGTTTTCACTTGATAAGCGATGCTCCTAAGTCACATCCCGATAGTAAACCATTAATTCCAGCAATGAAGTTCAACAATGTGTATTCTTATTAGACTAGCACGATGCCTGTTTGCTGCCACGGATTAAAAATTACACTGCAAGATTAAGATGATTATAATGCTATCTGTGCCAGACCACACCATCCATATCTGCTCTTATACACCCCCTTTGTGCTAGATCGAAGTCCAACAGTGGGTGTGGCGACTGTCAACAGTCATGATGATGGACAGATTGCCACAACCATCTGATTTTCTTTTGCATTCATCCTATTGTCAAAACATGCACAATTATTTGACTAATTCCATAGTATTGCTCGATACGGTTGATTCAAAAAGCAGGACAGACAAAAAGGACATATCAAATGTGGACATGTACTGTAAGGAAAGCATAAGCTATTTTATACCGAACAAGTAAAATCATAAGACTAATCTGCTGTATCCATTACTATATTTGGTCCATAGATGTTTATGACTCTGAGCCATGATCTGTAAAAATACATTTGTCATTCTTTCTGTGTTTGTACAGACTTTCTAAACTATTGATGATTTTTTGTTGGGAGACATATTATATCTGGAATGGAAGCTCACATAAGTTGAGCTGATTTTTGTCCATATGAAAGCAGAGGACCATATGGTCTGTGGCTGGGTTTTGTCTCCGACCATCGTGTCGTGATGAAGTTGCAGGTACCCCGAGAGGCCCTTGAGTTTGCCGGAATGTCGATTAACTTCCGTTCCGGCAAATTCGGGTACTCCATATGTCCTATTTTCAGCAAAGGTCATGCTGAAATTTTCCGTGAATTTTAGCATGACTTTGCTAAAAATAGGACATATGGGGTACTTGCGACTAATGCATGGGCCGGGCTATCTTAGTACTTAGTTAAGTAGGATCAACTGCCCTGCCATTCTTGCTGCATTAAATCATAGGTGGCAATAGAGCCAAGTGATTAGGCCCAACTTAGAATTATCCTTAGCATCGATAAACCCTAGATGATAAACCCAACATAGGTGGCAATAGAGCCAAGATTAGGCCCAACCTAGGGTGCCTCGGCATTGGTAAACCCTAAATGATGAAAACTTAACTTGGTTGCCCCGGATGCCTCGGTGTCGATGAGAACCTAAATGATGAAAGCTTAGGCTTTTAGGGTGCCTCGGTGTCGACAAACCCTAAATCATGAGACCATGATCTTGTTCCTTAACAATAACCATCTTTTTGACCAAACTTTTTTCCTGTTTAGAGAGAAACATGGCCCACAACGATGACGCCGGTGGTTCGGGCGGCAAGCATTTCTGGGAGCTATCCCAAGAGATGGAGGAACAACCTCACTGCTATGATGACGCCGCGGAAGACACCGATCCTGATTACACAACCCCTAGTGGCGTCGGGGATGACACCACTGATGGTGCCGCCGAGGATGCCACCACTGATGATGGCGGCGCACACACAGATGGTGGCGGCGCACACACAGATGGCAGCCAACCGAAGAAGCAAAGGAAGGACCGACGCCCGAATGCGCTCCGCACCGTCAAGGAGGAATTCACTCAAGTGGACTCTAACCGGAATCCAACGGAGCCCAAACATATAGTGTGTGGAAGGAGAAAAAGACCAGCTCGGAAAGCCAGATGCGCGAGGTTGAAGAACTCAAGGCACAAGTGGCGCGAATTCCGGAGCTTGTCCATGAGCAAGTGCAACAACAACTTGGAACGACGCTCAACGCCATGGTGCCTACGTTGATTCATGGGCTGACGACGTGGATTGCGGGCGGCCAAAAGGGGCCTCCCCCGGTTCCCAGCTTCACGGCCAGCAACTCGCACAGCGCGGCGGCGGCACCATTGGTGTCTCCGGCGGCGGTGCCATTGGTGTCTCCGGCGGCGGTGCCATTGGTGTCTCCGGCGGCAGCGCCATTGGTGTCTCCGGCGGCGGCGCCATTGGTGTCTCCGGCGGCGGCACCATTGGTGTCTCCGGCGGCGGCGCCATTGGTGTCTCCGGCGGAGGCGGTATTCGTGTCTCCGGCACCGGCACGGGCATTGGAGCTTAATGCACCCGGGTGTACGCCGACCGGCACCTCGCCAGCAAGCGCCCCCTCCGTCAGTTGCACGCCCATCGTTGGCGGTGCCTCGACATTAGCCGAGCTCGACGGCATCACGGTAACTAAGCCTCTCGGCCGATGACTTCATCTCCTTGCCTTTGACTGGGCATCCCTGACGCCCTATACATGTTTTTCTAGGGCACCGCCGACGTTCCTTGCACTCTTCTGCACTTCGTGGGCGCCGAGTTGGTCGATGTCGCCAAGGGCAGAATCGTTCAACCAGGTAACCCCATGTTCCACGGTAATCCGATGCCAACCACAATGTATAGGGTTGAAGTGGTCTGGGTGCTGCCAGGCTGCGACGAGCTATTACCTCCGATTCGACCCGCTGGGGCCGACGAAGAAGATGAGATGACCCTCGGCACCTGCGTAAACTGGCCCCTGCTATGGCCGAAGAGCCAGATTCGTTTGGGGGCGGGGGACATCACCCCACAGACAAGACCGCCAGTCGTGCCGGCGCCAAGCCATGGCAAGAACGCCACAACGCTACCGGACCTGCCGGACATCCCTATGGCACAGGATCCGGACAGCCCTATGGCACAGGATCCGGACGGCGACGACTTTCTTACCAAAGTTGATAAGTACTTTGCCGAACATGGGTACACTTGACGAGTTCTGCGGGCCTCTTTCTCAAGAACCCAACCAAGACCACCGCGATCTAGCTGGTACGGCGGAGAAATCCAATTGCAACAAGCGTCGTCTGGCGTTCAGTTCTCAGGACACGCCTCCAGCTCCCGCCTTCACCGAGCCTCAGATAGCTGAGGCGCGAAATATTATCAGCCCCAACACGCTAAAGAAGGCGGTCTGTGAGTAGAACTCGGTCCCATTATAGGAGATCAAGAAGAAGGGCCGGAAACGAAAGACTAACAAGGGCGCCGGTGCGAGCCAGCCGGCACCGAGTTCGATCCGTGCTCAGGACGGGCCACCTTCACCTAAGGATATCTCGAGGAGGGTGCATGTGGCGGGTAGGGCGATGCTACTGCCAAATATGCTGAATGCTGCAACCGGTGCTATGCGGAGTCTGCACGACAGTGTTCTGATTTTGGAGAAGCGGCGTCTCAGAGAGAAGGATGTGGCATACCCGGTTTTCGTGGCCAAGGTGCCAGAGAGCAAGGGCTTTGTGGATGGCGACATAGGGGGTATGATCGTCCTGCGGTTTGATGACATCTTTGCTATGTTTAACCTTCATCCGTTGCACTACACCTTCGTTCGGCTGTTTTCGCTGAGCATGCAGATGCGGATCATTAGAGACAATACCCCGGACATCGTGATAGTCGACCCCTTCTACATGCGTGCCAAGCACTTGAGCAGCGCTGGGGACCGCCAAGTTGCGAGTTCACACCTCGAAGGCGTCATTCTGGCAAACGCAGATAAGGATAACTTCCTTGTGCCTTACTTTCCCGAGTAAGTCATCCCTTAACCGCCCCGTAACATATGATTTCTTAGATTTCAATCGTTCTTTTTTTTTCTAACATTCCGTGTTCTGTGCAGTGACACACATTGCACACTCATCCTCTTAAGCCCGAAATATTCCATGGCCACGTATTTCGACCCGAACCGTAACTCCATGATAGACTACACAAATGTGAAGAAAGTTCTTGATGATGTTCTCCCCGGCTACGCCCAATCTGGAGGCACCTTCACCAGGCCAGTTCGTAAGTACGGCAAGCACATGTTCTCACACAATACGAAGTTCTGCTGCGTCAAGCAGCCGCCTGGCGGTCAGAAGGATGCCTACTACGCCCTCCATCACATGCGGGCGATCGTAAGGGACCATCATCACCTTCTGCTACCAGATAATCTCAAAGATTGGGCCGCGAGCTTGTCGGCAGTCCAGGACGCGGACCTCAGACAAGAATTCTTTCGCATCCAGTTGGAGTTTGCGGACATCATCCATCAAGATGTCCTTCATACCGCGGGGCAGTTCTTCCTCAGATATCAACCGTCCAACAGTGAGATAGATGAAACGCTACAAATGCAGGGTGACAACGACCGTGATTTCATGACCATCACGACAGACGGCGGCTTCATCGACGTTCCTGTCCGATGAGTCGAGTCGAAAGTAGTGATGTGTAGTTCTGAAACATTGATTGGCTCATGTTGTAATTAAACTTTAATGAATTCGGATGTCTCTTTGGTTTGGACGGTTGTTCAACTTAGATGTAATCGATGCTATTTATTAGTAGGACCATGAATCGTGCTATTAATGTCTTGCTTTTCTCTTTCGATCCTTTTGTTGCATACTTACACATTGCTTATGTATTGTCTGTTGTTTGGCTTGTGCATAGAGATGCCGTCGTATGTCGTGTACAAGGGTAAGGTTCCCGGAGTCTACGACGACTAGGAGGAGTGTCGGAGACAGGTTCACCGTTTCAGCAGTAACAGTTACAAAGGGTACACCACTAGGGCGGAGGCCGAATCTAGATACGCCCGCTATCTAGCGGGAGAGAGGAGGGAGCGTTGGAGGAACTGGATGAAGACCAGTTTGATCGCGATGATGCTCATCGTGATGACCACAGCTCTCTTCTATGTGATGGTAGTTTAGATGATCGATATCGACTTGTAATGTGAAGGAAAACTCGATACTCGCGGTCTTGAGACTTGTAATGTTTTATCTTTGTCCGGTCTTTTGAATCCGGAGACTAATATGATGAATTGTATTCGGAGACTAATCTTCTATTGTATTCGATGAATCTGATGTTGCTGTGTGCTGCTGTCTATATTCTGTCCAATAATATATTTTGTAACCTGTGCAAAAATCAGAAAAGCAAAAATAAATAAAACCTAATATTCATACTAATGGCGCACCACACAAGACACTAATGGCGCACTGTGATCATCACACTAATGGCGCATTAGCTGCTGGTGCGCCATTAGAATGCCAAAGCACATTTGTACATATGGCCCCTGGGAGGCATTCTAATGGCGCACTGCAGGCTATACTAATGGCGCACTACGCGGTGCGCCATTAGAACACCAGATACTAATGGCGCACCGGTGGTGCGCCATTAGAATTTAATTCTAATGGCGTGATGCCAGTGGCGCACTAGTAGTGCGCCATTAGAAGGCAAATTCGGTGCGCCACTAGCATGCCTTTTCCTAGTAGTGACTAGCACTAGCACCCATATCACATAAGCCATGATAATGATCTCCTATTTTAACAGAAATAACAGGCATGCCTACAACATGTCTATGTTTCTTAGCATCGGGTCTAGCAATTCTAGCAGCTTGATCACAGAAATAAATAACATGCCCATCGATATTATCAGCCAAGAGATCTTTAACCATAGCAATACTAGGTTCAACTTTAATTTGCTCAGGAGGTGTATATGTTCTGGTATTACTCTTACAAACAACAGTTGAAGCTTTAGTATGATCCTTTATCCTAACAGGGAAAAGGTGGTTTCTCAATACATGTAGTAGGAACAATAGGATCATCATAAGTGATAGTCTTTTCTTCAACTGTAATAGGTGCAACTACTTTTACTTTAGTAGGAGGATTATATTTAAACCACTTATCCTTATGGAGATCAACATGAGTAGTAAACAATTCACAGAAAGAAGCTACTATCTCAGAGTCAAGTCCATATTTAGTGCTAAATCCACGAAAAGCATCGGTATTCATAAAAGATTTAACAGAATCAAACTTAGGTGTCATACCTGACTCCTTACTGATACGTCCATTTTGCATCATGCTTTTATATCAATATTTATTGCATTATGGGCTGTTATTACACATTATATCTCAATACTTATGGCTATTATCTCTTATATTACAAGGTTTACAATGAAGAGGGGGAATGCCGACAGCTGGAATTCTGGCTGGAAAAGGAGCAAACATTGGAAACCTATTCTGCACTGCTCCAAAAATCCTGAAACTCCACGAAACCTATTTTTGGAATTAATAAGAATTATTGAGCGGAAGAAATACACCAGGGGGCCCACACCCTGTCCAGGAGGGTGGGGGCGCCCCCCTACTGGGCGCGCCCCTGTCTCCTAGGCCCCCTGGTGGCCCCCCGGTGTCCATCTTCTGCTATATGAGGGCTTTAATCCTGGAAAAAATCGTGGGCAAGCTTACGGGATGAAACTCCGCCGCCACGAGGCGGAACCAATCTAGGGCTCTGACGGAGATGTTCTGTCGGGGACACTTCCCTCCGGGAGGGGGAAATCATTACCAACGTCAGCACCAACGATCCTCACATCGGGAGGGGGTCAATCTCCATCAACATATTCACCAGCACCATCTCCTCTCAAAACCCTAGTTCATCTCTTGTATCCAATCTTGTATCAAACAACAAATTGGTACATGTGGGTTGCTAGTAGTGTTGATCACTCCTTGTAATTGATGCTAATTGGTTTACTTGGTGGAAGATCATATGTTCAGATCCTTAATGCATATTATTACTCCTCTGATTTTGAACATGAATATGCTTTGTGAGTAGTTACGTTTGTTCCTGAGGACATGGGTGAAGTCTTGCTATTAGTAGTCATGTGATTTGGTATTCGTTCGATATTTTGATGAGATGTATGTTGTCTTTTCCTCTAGTGGTGTTATGTTAACGTCAACCACATGACACTTCACCATTATTTGGGCCTAGAGGAAGACATTGGGAAGTAATAAGTAGATGATGGGTTGCTAGAGTGACAGAAGCTTAAACCCTAGTTTATGCGTTGCTTCGTTAGGGTCTGATTTGGATCCATACGTTTAATGTTGTGGTTAGGTTTACCTTAATACTTCTTTTGTAGTTGCGGATGCTTGCAATAGGGGTTAATCATAAGTGGGATGCTTGTCCAAGTAAGGGCATTACCCAAGCACCGGTCCACCCACATATCAAATTATCAAAGTATCGAACGTGAATCATATGAACGTGATGAAAACTAGCTTGACGATAATTCCCATGTGTCCTCGGGGGCTCCTTTCTCATTATTAGAAATTCTCCAGGCTTATCCTTTGCTACATAAAGGATTGGGCCACCTTGCTTCACTTTATTTACTTTATTTACTTGTTACTCGTTACTATTTATCTTATCACAAAACTATCTATTACCTGTAATTTCAATGCTTGCAGAGAAAACCTTACTGAAAACCGCTTATCATTTCCTTCTGCTCCTCGTTGGGTTCGACACTCTTACTTACTGAAAGGACTACGATAGATCCCCTACACTTGTGGGTCATCACTTACCATCGTCGAAATCCCAATCTTCAGATTTGCATTTAGTTCTTTCCAATAAATCCCATTTGAATTCAGTAGTCTTCATCATAAAAGACCCAGCACAAGAACTATCAAGCATGGAGCGATTGTTGAGAGAAAGTCGAGCATAATTTTTTTGAATAATCATTTCTCTTGAGAGCTCATGATTGGGGCATGAATATAACATTGACTTAAGCCTCCCCCAAGGTTGAGCAATACTTTCTCCTTCACAAGGCCAAAAATTATATATATAATTGTCATCACGATGAACAAGATGCATAGGATAAAACTTCTGGTGAAATTCCAATTTCAATCGTTTATAATCCCAGGATCCGATATCAACACATAGCCTATACCATGTCAATGTGTCTCCCTTCAAATATAAAGGGAAAACCTTCTTCTTAATAACATCATGGGGCATACCTGCAAGCTTAAATAATCCACAAACTTCATCCACATAGATAAGGTGTAAATCGGGATGCAATGTTCCATCTCCTGCAAAGAGATTAGCTAGTAGTTTCTCTACCATACCCGAAGGAATTTCAAAGTAAACATTTCCAGTAGGTTCAGTAGGTTGAGGAGCAACTCTTTGCTCCACTGGTCGGGGTGAAGATACCCCGAACAAGCCCCTCAAAGGATTAGTTTCCATAGTAACAAGTGACAGTAAATTTCAGCACACTATATAAATGTTTCCTTACCAAGTTCCACTTACCAAAGGCGCTTCACACCCAGGCAACGGCGCCAGAAAAGAGTCTTGATGACCCACAAGTGTAGGGGATCTATCGTAGTCCTTTCGATAAGTAAGAGTGTCGAACCCAATGAGGAGCAGAAGGAAATGACAAGCGGTTTTCAGTAAGGTATTCTATGCAAGCACTAAAATTGTAGGTAACAAATAGTTTTGTGATAAGATAATTTGTAACGGGTAACAAGCAATGAAAGTAAATAAAGTGCAGCAAGGTGGCCCAATCCTTTTTGTATCAAAGGATAAGTCTGGAAAAGTTCTTATAATCAGAAAAGCGCTCCCGAGGACACATGGGAATTATCGTCAAGCTAGTTTTCATCACGCTCATATGATTCGCGTTTGTTACTTTGATAGTTTGATATGTGTGTGGACCAGTGCTTGGGTACTGCCCTTTCTTGGACAAGCCTCCCACTTATTATTAACCCCTGATGCAAGCATCCGCAACTACAAAAGAAGTATTGAGGTAAACCTAACCATAGCATGAAACATATGGATCCAAATCAGCCCCTTACGAAGCAACGCATAAACTAGGGCTTAAGCTTTTGTCACTCTAGCAACCCATCATCTACTTATTACTTCCCAATGCCTTCCTCTAGTCCCAAATAATGGTGAAGTGTCATGTAGTCGACGTTCACATAACACCACTAGAGGAGAGACAACATACATCTCATCAAAATATTGAACGAATACCAAATTCACATGACTACTAATAGCAAGACTTCACCCATGTCCTTAGGAACAAACGTAACTACTCAAAAAGCATATTCGTGTTCATAATCAGAGGAGTATTAATATGCATTAAGGATCTGAACATATGATCTTCCACCAAATAAACCAACTAGCATCAACTACAAGGAGTAATCAACACTACTAGCAACCCACAGGTACCAATCTGAGGTTTGGGTAGAAAGATTGGATACAAGAGATGAACTAGGGTTTGAGAGGAGATGGTGCTGGTGAAGATGTTGATGGAGATTGACCCCCTCCCGATGAGAGGATCATTGGTGATGACGGTGGTGATGATTTCCCTCTCTCGGAGGGAAGTTTCCCCGGCAGAACGGCTCCGCCGGAGCCCTAGATTGGTTCCGCCAAGGTTTCACCTCGTGGCGGCGGAGTTTCGTCCCGTGAGCTTGCTTATGATATTTTCTAGGGTAAAAGACTTCATATAGCAGAAGATGGGCACCAGAGGGCTGCCAGGTGGCCCACCAGGCAGGGGGCGCACCCGGGGGGTAGTGCGCGCCCCCACCCCCGTGGACGGTAGGTGGCCCCCCTTAGGTATTTCTTCCGCTGAATATTTATCGTTAATTCCAAAAATGAATTTCGTGGAGTTTCAGGACTTTTGGAGCTGTGCAGAATAGGTCTCCAATATTTGCTCCTTTTCCAGCCCAGAATCCCAACTGCCAGCATTCTCCCCCTTCATGTAAACCTTGTAAAATAAGAGAGAATAGCCATAAGTATTGTGACATAACATGTAATAACAGCCCATAGTGCAATAAATATCGATATAAAAGCATGATGCAAAATGGACGTATCAGGGCACGGGCGCCTTGAGGACTACAACCTGAGTCCACTCAGTAAATGGGCCGCGCCCCTATGTTTTCCTCTTTTTATGGGGAAGGCGCGAGCCGCCTCTTTACCACGATGTGACGCATGAGGCCTAGAACCGTCCCGCGCACGATCCTCCACATCACGCATTCAACACGGGTCATGGGGAAGCGTAGCGTATGAAGAAGTTACCATGGTAAAAATCTGCCCCGCCTGCCCGCGCGCCGTTCTAGGCCTAGCCCAACAATGTGTCGCGCTTATGTGTGGCCCAGGCCCGGGGGCTCCTGTCAGTGTACAAATGTAGGGGCTCTCTTTTGTACCCCTTTACCTGTGCACGGGCAGTCAGAGCCACGCCCGCGGCCACACTTAGCAGGGCCGAGGAGGGAGGCCAAAGGTGCAAGACAATCAAGGCAATGCCAAGACAGAGACGCGAAGAGCAAGAGGGCAAGGTGGACTCCCTCGGCAAGACCCTTGCCGGGCGCAGCCTCCGCAGCCCCGACAAGAGCCTTGTCGAGGCAACTTGCCCAACGCCAGGTGAGCGCGCCACCCTTGAGCCCAAAGATTCCAACGCCATCAACCGCATTGGAACCAAGTCTTAGCAGGCACCTCCATGGTGGCATGCAGATCTTCGTGAAGATCATAAACACACAAGATCAGATGAGGACCAGAAGACGATGATCCTCGGCAAGATCCTTGCCGAGGGAATCCACGAGACCTCCGGAAAGATCCTTGCAGGGGACGACCGCGATGTAACGGCAAGACCCTTGCCGGGACCCTGGCAAGACCCTTGCCGAGGACGTCAGCGGGGCCGTGGCCAGGGCCACATCTGCCAAGACTCCACCGCCGTTCCCATGCAGATGCCAGCTCAGCCAGCTAGGCGAGCACCTGCGTGGTGACGTGCGACCTCTATACCAACTTAGGAAGCACCTGCGTGGAGGCATGCAGATCTTCGTGAAGACAATGCCACCGCACCAGCTCAGCAGCCTGCCAGCCTACATGGCACTGCATGCCTCGTTGGCCTAGAGGCGTGTCGAAGCAAGACAGAGCGGCGACGGATGGGATGGGCCTCGTTACTGTCCCCATTAAAGAAAGGGGACACCTAAGGAGCGCATTTAATGCGTTTTGTCCCATAATGACAGGCGATAAGCTTGTACACTGTACACCTTTCCACCTCCTGTGTGCCACTATGGTGTCCCCTTTTTCTATAAAAGGAGGCCCGAGGCATACGGAGAAAGGATTCGGATCTTTTGGACTACGCACACGCCATAGCTAGTTCAAGAACTCAAGAATACTCAAATATACACCAAAGCAGGACTAGGGTATTACGCATCCTCACGGCCCGAACCTGGGTAAACGATGTTTGTGTTGAATCCTAGACCCGCTCTTTCCGCAACCTCGCGCCCGCCGACCGTAGTAGGGACTCAAGTGATCCCATAGGTGTCGTTCTCCAACGACATCCGCCGAGCTCTCCCTTGCCAATGGCGGCCTCTCACAATGTGGGAGTTCAATCCGGGGGGGCCACGGACCCTGCAGCACTTCTTTGGCATGACACACAAAGGGATCTGGAAGCTGCTCTTTAAGAAGCAGAAGTCGTGACCACGGACGTCAGACGACACCGGCCTTGACTGCAACAATCCGGCATCCACAGTAAGTATCATATTTCCGAAAACTAGTTAGCTTGTCGATCTTAGGGAGGGGCCCTGGAAATTCCATCTCCTAAACAAGACTGGATAAAGAAGGCTGAGCGAATTAAGTTTCCGGCCCCGCTCCCTAAAAACCCAACCAATCCTCTGTTAATGAAGATGCTAGTCCCGGCGCCCTACCAGGCACTGGCTAAGAAGGACAAGAAGAAGAAGACAAAGGAGGGCCAAGGTGACCTCCATCCCGAAGAGACTTCGGGCGCCGTGTCCGAAGGAACCGAAGCTCCTTCCTCTTGTGAGGAAGATGAAGACGAGGACAAGGAGCAGGAGGAGGAAGTAGAGAACCCTCCTCCCAAGGGGAAAAGAGAGCGGCCTCCATAGATCTGGAGGAGGGGGCGTCCAATAGGGGAAAGGTATCCCACTCCAATGACTCGGATTCAGGCACCGAGGCCATTCCCAAGCACCGCCGCCGCACCAAGCCCCTTGCCTAATTGTGAGTACCTTTAGATGCCTTGTACGCATCTAATCTTTTTTATAGATTATAAGAACAATATCCAATTTCATATTCCAGTCCGGCTCATGACATCCCTCAAGAATCGTCGTCATCGGGGGATCTTTCGCCGGAGAAGATGGAGAGCGAGACGCCTCCACAAGCCTTCCTCACCTCCTAGGGCGGACGATCCTGAGGTGTCGTCCCAAAGGATTTCTCTGGGCTCTGGAGAAGTGCGGGAGAGGACTAATGCGGCACCGGAGACTGTCGAGAACATGCGGGGCGCAACCCCCATGGAAACCGGCCATGGGGGTCCTGGGTCATTCGAACCTCAGCTGGATACTATTCCGGAGACCCATACGGTCCCAGAATTGGATCAGCAGCCCCCTCTGTAGGAGGGGGGACGGTGCCCTCTACCAATACAGAGGCGCCGAACAAGCTGATGGATGCACTACAAGGTGCATCCGTCTTGGAGGAGCATTGTACCTTAATGGGTATGGTGGTTGAAAAGGTTCAGTCCGCTAAGAGTAGACTGGATGAAGCCTTCACGAGCCAACTAACAGGCTTCGAGGTATGCAATGTAATGTCTTTTAGACGCCTTCCATAAAAAATCCGTCTATATATAGATAGTAGCCCCTGAGACTGTTTGGCCAATGAAGGAGGGTGAATAGAGGGTCTATAGGTATCCGCATTAAATAACATACCTAGCCTTTTTTCATAAACATCAGGCTTCACTGTTAGCGGCGACCGCTCAGGCCGCCAAAGTTTCCGAACTGAAGTGGAAACTGCAGCTGGCTGATGAGGACAATATCCGGATTAACAAGCGGCTTGACGAAGAACAAGGTATGTTTCAAGTGCTCCATATTCCATTGAATTAGTTTGCAAACACTTAAGTGAAGCTCACACGCTACTATATGCATGATTGCAGATGGTGTTGTTGAGGTCGAGGCCCTCAGGAGTGACCTTGCCCGCGCAAAGGAGCAGGCAAGGGTGAGCGATGCGGCCGCTGAGAAAGCGGCTGCCAATTTGAAGGAGGAACGGGCCACCCAGCGCCAGTTCGAGGAGCGCGTATCCAAGATTGAGCAAGAGCTCAAGGACGCAACTCGCAAGTGCGAGCTTCTCGAGGAGAAGAATAAAGCAAAGGCAGCCGAACTCACCAAGGCCCTTCAAGATGCCCAAGAGGCGAGGTCCGAATCCCGAGCGGCTCGCGAGGAGCTCCGACAGGCCGGACAAATAGCGGCTGGTAAGCCCTTTCTTTTACAGTCTAAGTTTGGCGATCAGAGGAATGCCTTACTGAATTTACTATGGAGTTCTCCAGACTCCTTTGCAGATCTACCAAAGAGCACCGCTGATGCAGCGCAATTCTACCGGGCCCAGGAGGGGCATGCGATGGAGGACCTATTCTGGTCGCAATGTGCAACGCAGGAGCGTTCGACGCTGCTGAACGACCACATGGCGAAGTGGGCCGAGTTGCATCGGATGTCCGGATTGGCCATGAAGGAGGTCATACTCTGGCTGTGGCCGGCCGAACCAGCTCCGAGCAGCTATTTCGGCCTAATGTAGAGACTCATTGATGTCGTGCCTCGAATTGATGCCATCAAACGGTCGGTGTGCATAGAAGGCGCACAGAGGGCGTTTGCCCGTGTCAAGGTGCACTGGGCCAAGATGAAAGCCGTCGCTGTCGCGGTTGAGGGTCCCCCCGAAGGCAAGGATCATCGCATGTCGGAGCATTATTTAAACGACGTCCTAGAGGGTGCTCGCTTGATAGAGGGCCAATGCTCAAAGGACATTATATTTGAATGAATGACTCCGAATGACCCGGTCTTGTGTATTATAGATATTAAGGCTTTGTAATATATTTATGCCATTATCTGAAGTTACTTTCCTCCTGTCCGGTCGTTTTTGTATGCTTGAGAGTTTTCCATTCGTCGGCTTCAACCCCCACGTAGATGCTACGAGGGTGTTCGGAATATCACATGAGCACTCTTGACCTAACGTCTTGGTCCATAATGGAGGTGTCAGTGCGGCAAACCAGGCAATCGGACTATACGGCTTTACCGCTCTCACTTAGCCATAGGAGTTTGACAAACAGGCTATAAAACAGCCCCTAGTACGTATTTCACTATCTGAATGCGGATGCATTACGTATATGACTGGAAAAACAGCCCTTCATTTAATACAGGAAAAATCGCTAAATATTTAGTAAGTCACCAAGCGGCTGACCAGCTCTTGCCTCATCATGACAGTCAGTTTTTGGCTTTCTCTACTGAGGTGCTTGACCGGACAACCCAGAAACACAATCACAGTAGTTCTCCCTTTACTACCCTAGCCAAACAAACGGAACATAAGGTAGCATACACAGAAGCCGGGCAACCCAACTATTGACCAAAGACATGATTCGGAGCCGATGCATATAATTCCAAGCTCGGGACACCGAAGTGTGCTACAAAGCTATTCGGGATTTTAACGGCACATGTGTGGCCGTATTGAGCCCCTGGCAATGGGCGTCGTGGTATGCAAGACAACTGGATAGACGGAGTACAATTTTATGAATAAAGTTGATACCGAAAAGTTGTCCCAACTAGGATCTCATTGATACATTAAGACATAATCTTACAGAGGGTACCATAAGCACCAAAATCATTTTACATGTCGGGGGTATAATAATAAGGAGAAAAGCTTGGTACAGGTCCATTAAATAAGGGTTCATCTGAAGAGTCCTTTGGATGACCTGCCGCACATCTGCGCTGCTTTCGCCTTGTAGAGGTGGGGGTTTTCTTAAAGGGGAAACGGTCTTTTGTCTCCCTCACGAAACCGAGCTCGAAGTGAGTCCTTGTAAGTCCGTAGGATATATGGGCTCGAATGCACGTGTGGTAGAAGAGAAAAATGGTCAAAGAAAGGTAGAAGGTCATATAGCGTCAAACCGTACTATAGACCTATTCATATTGTGCCTCTGTTGATGCCCAAGGAATTTTGAGTGCGTAATGATGCATGCATGGTACGAATTCTGCGGGTGTGCGCGGCGATCGACGAAGGCGAAGCTGCTAGTCTAGCTCTGGAAGTACCGAGTCGCTAGCTTGCGAGACTGACCGGACTCTTTTAACAAAGTCCGGTGGCTTGACGGCCGAAGAGGTCTGCGTCTTGAGTGGGCCGCTCTGTACTTCGGCTGCGAGAGCCACGGTGTGCTCCTCAGTGCGGAGGGAGCGTTCCGTGTTTCCATTGACTATTATGACGCCGTGTGGACCGGGCATCTTTAGCTTTAAATAAGCAAAGTGCGGCACCGCGTTGAATCGAGTAAAAGCGATCCGTCCGAGTAGTGTGCGATTGAAGGAAATATGCCCTAGAGGTAATAAAGTTATTATTTATTTCCTTATATGATCACACCTTAGTACTCTTTTGGGTGTTAATCACATAGCGATGTGAACTAGATTATTGACTCGTAAACCCTTCGGGTGTTGGTCACATGACGATGTGAACTATGGGTGTTAATCATATACAGATATGAATATTGGTGTTAAATCACATGGCGATGTGAACTAGATTATTGACTCTAGTGCAAGTGGGAGACTGAAGGAAATATGCCCTAGAGGCAATAATAAAGTTATTATTTATTTCCTTATATCATGATAAATGTTTATTATTCATGCTAGAATTGTATTAACCGGAAACATAATACATGTGTGAATACATAGACAAACATAGTGTCACTAGTATGCCTCTACTTGACTAGCTCGTTGAATCAAAGATGGTTAAGTTTCCTAGCCATAGACATGAGTTGTCATTTGATTAACGGGATCACATCATAAGGAGAATGATGTGATTGACTTGACCCATTCCGTTAGCTTAGCACTTGATCGTTTAGTATGTTGCTATTGCTTTCTTCATGACTTATACATGTTCCTATGACTATGAGATTATGCAACTCCCGTTTACCGGAGGAACACTTTGTGTGCTACCAAACGTCACAACGTAACTGGGTGATTATAAAGGAGCTCTACAGGTGTCTCCGAAGGTACATGTTGGGTTGGCGTATTTCGAGATTAGGATTTGTCACTCCGATTGTCGGAGAGGTATCTCCGGGCCCTCTCGGTAATGCACATCACTATAAGCCTTGCAAGCAATGTGGCCAATGAGTTGGTTATGGAATGATGCATTACATAACGAGTAAAGGTACTTGCCGGTAATGAGATCGAACTAGGTATTGAGATACCGACGATCGAATCTCGGGCAAGTAACATACCGATGACAAAGGGAACAACGTATGTTGTTATGCGGTTTGACCGATAAAGATCTTCGTAGAATATGTGGGAGCCAATATGAGCATCCAGGTTCTGCTATTGGTTATTGACCGAAAACGGTTCTCGGTCATGTCTACATAGTTCTCGAACCCGTAGGGTCCGCACACTTAAGGTTTCGATGACAATTTTATTATGAGTTTATGAGTTTTGATGTACCGAAGGAGTTCGGAGTCCCGGATGAGATCGGGGACATGACGAGGAGTCTCGAAATGGTTGAGACGTAAAGATCGATATATTGGACGACTATATTCGGACATCGGAAAGGTTTCGAGTGATTCGGGTATTTTTCGGAGTACCGGAGAGTTACGGGAATACGTATTGGGCCTTATTGGGCCATACGGGAAAGAAGAAAAAGGGCCTCAAGGGTGGCCGCACCCCTCCCCTTGGTCTGGTCCGAATTGGACTAGGGAAGGGGGGCGCCCCCTTCCTTCCTTCTCCTTTTCCCTTCCTCTTTTCCTATTCCATATGGGAGGTGGAATCCTACTAGGACTAGGGAGTCCTAGTAGGACTCCACACTTGGTGCGCCCCCTCCTAGGGCCGGCCTCCTCCTTCCTTGCTCCTTTATATACGGGGGCAGGGGGCACCCCATGACACACAAGTTGATCTTCGTGATCGTTCCTTAGCCGTGTGCGGTGCCCCCCTCCACCATATTCCACCTCGGTCATATCGTTGCGGTGCTTAGGCGAAGCCCTGCGTCGATAGACATCATCATCGTCACCACGCCGTCGTGCTGACGGAACTCATCCCCAACACCCTGCTGGATCGCAGTCCGGGGATCGTCATCGAGCTGAACGTGTGCTGAACTCGGAGGTGTCGTACGTTCGGTACTTGGATCGGTCGGATCGTGAAGACGTACGACTACATCAACCGTTTTGTCATAACGCTTCCGCTTACGGTCTACGAGGGTACATGGACAACACTCTCCCCTC
This sequence comes from Triticum aestivum, assembly GCF_018294505.1. NCBI lineage: Eukaryota > Viridiplantae > Streptophyta > Magnoliopsida > Poales > Poaceae > Triticum > Triticum aestivum. Next base: position 238,671,720 of record NC_057798.1, read on the forward strand.
TTGTTGCTATGCATCACCATGATCTTGCGTGTGCGTAGGAATTTTTTTGAAATTACTACGTTCCCCAACAGTGGCATCCGAGCCTGGTTTTATGCGTAGATGTCATATGCACGAGTAGAACACAAGTGAGTTGTGGGCGATACAAGTCATACTACTTACCAGCATGTCATACTTTGGCTCAGCGGTATTGTGAGATGAAGCGGCCCGGACCGATATTACGCGTACGCTTACGCGAGACTGGTTTCACCGTTACGAGCACTCGTGCTTAAAGGTGACTGGCGGGTGTCTGTCTCTCTCACTTTAGCTGAATCGAGTGTGCCTACGCCCGGTCCTTGCGAAGGTTAAAACATCACTAACTTGATGAACTATCGTTGTGGTTTTGATGCATAGGTAAGAACGGTTCTTGCTCAGCCACGTAAAATTTGCAACAACAAAGTAGAGGACGTCTAACTTGTTTTTGCAGGGCATGTTGTGATGTGATATGGTCAAGATGTGATGCTATATTTTATTGTATGAGATGATCATGTTTTGTAACCAAAGTTATCGGCAACTGGCAGGAGCCATATGGTTGTCGCTTTATTGTATGAAATGCAAACGCCCTGTAATTGCTTTACTTTATCACTAAGCGGTAGCGATAGTCGTAGAAGCAATAGATGGCGTAACGACAACGATACTACGATGGAGATCAAGGTGTCGCGCCGGTGACGATGGTGATCACAACGGTGCTTTGAAGATGGAGATCACAAGCACAAGATAATGATGGCCATATCATATCACTTATATTGATTGCATGTGATGTTTATCCTTTATGCATCTTATCTTGCTTTGATTGACGGTAGCATTTTAAGATGATCTCTCACTAAAATTATCAAGAAGTGTTCTCCCTGAGTATGCACCGTTACGAAAGTTCTTCGTGCTGAGACACCACGTGTTGATCGGGTGTGATAGGCTCTATGTTCAAATACAACGGGTGCAAAACAGTTGCACACGCGGAATACTCAGGTTAAACTTGACGAGCCTAGCATATAACAGATATGGCCTCGAAACACGGAGACCGAAAGGTCGAGCGTGAATCATATAGTAGATATGATCAACATATTGATGTTCACCGTTGAAACTACTCCATCTCACGTGACGATCGGACATGGTGTAGTTGATATGGATCACGTAATCACTTAGAAGATTAGAGGGATGTCTGTCTAAGTGGGAGTTCTTAAGTAATATGATTAATTGAACTTAACTTTATCATGAACTTAGTCCTGGTAGTATTTTGCAAATTATGTTGTAGATCAATAGCTCGCATTGTTGCTTTCATATGTTTATTTTGATATGTTCCTAGAGAAAATTGTGTTGAAAGATGTTAGTAGCAATGATGCAGATTGGATCCGTAATCTGAGGTTTATCCTCATTTCTGCCCAAAAGAATTATGTCCTTAATGCACCGCTAGGTGACACACCTATTGCAGGAGCAGATGCAGACGTTATGAACGTTTGGCTAGCTCAATATGATGACTACTTGATAGTTTAGTGCACCATGCTTAACGGCTTAGAATCGGGACTTCAAAGACGTTTTGAACGTCATGGACCATATGAGATGTTCCAGGAATTGAAGTTAATATTTCAAGCAAATAACCGAGTTGAGAGATATGAAGTCTCCAACAAGTTCTATAGCTAAAAGATGGAAGAGAATCGCTCAACTAGTGAGCATGTGCTCAGATTGTCTGGGTACTTCAATCGCTTGAATCAAGTGGGAGTTAATCTTCCAGATAAGATAGTGATTGACAGAATTCTCTAGTCACCATCACCAAGTTACTAGAACTTCATGATGAACTATAGTATGCAAGGGATGACGAAAATGATTCCCGAGCTCTTCGTGATGTTGAAATCGACAAAGGTAGAAATCAAGAAAGAGCATCAAGTGTTGATGATTGACAAGACCACTAGTTTCAAGAAAAGGGCAAAGGGAAAGAAAGGGAACTTCAAGTAGAATGACAAGAAAGTTGTAACTCCCGCGAAGAAGCTCCAAGCTGGACCAAAGCCCGAAACTGAGTGCTTACACAGCAAAGGAAATGATCACTGGAAGAGGAAATGCCCTGAATATTTGGTGGATAAGTAGGATGGCAAAGTGAACAAGGGTATATTTGATATACAGGTTATTGATGTGTGCCTTACTAGTGTTTATAGTAGCCCCTGAGTATTTGATACTTGTTCGGTTGGTAAGATTAGTAACTCGAAACAGGAGATACAGAATAAACAGAGACTAGTTGAAGGGGAAGTGACGATGAGTGTTGGAAGTAGTTCCAAGATTGATATGATCATCATCGCACACTCCCTATACTTTCGGGATTAGTGTTAAACCTAAATAAATGTTATTTGGCGTTTGCGTTGAGCATGAATATGATTTGATCATGTTTATTGCAATATGGTTATTCATTTAAAGTCAGAGAATAATTGTTGTTCTGTTTACTTGAATAAAACCTTCGAATGGTCATACACCCAATGAAAATAGTTTGTTGGATCTCGATCGTACTGATACACATATTCATAATATTGATGCCAAAAGATGCAAAGTTAATAATAGTGCAATTTATTTGTGGCACTGCCGTTTGGGTCATATCGGTGTAAAGCGCATGAAGAAACTCCATAAAGATGGATTTTTGGAATCACTTGGTTATGAATCATTTGATGCTTGCGAACCGTGCCTTTTGGGCAAGATGACTAAAACTCCGTTCTCAGGAACAATGGAACAAGCTACTGACTTATTGGAAATAATACATACCCATGTATGCGATCCAATGAGTGTTGATGCTCGTGGCAAGTATCGTTATTTTCTGACCTTCACAAGATGATTTGAGCAGATATGGGTATATCTACTTGATGAAACATAAGTCTGAAATAGTTGAAAGGTTCAAAGAATTTCAGAGTGAAGTGGAAAATCATCGTAACAAGAAACAAAAAGTTTCTACGATCTGATCGTGGAGACGAATGTTTGAGTTACGAGTTTGGTCTTCAATTAAAACAATGTGGAATAGTTTCACAGCTCACGCCACCTGGAACACCACAACGTTATGGTGTGTCCGAACGTCTTAACCGCACTTTATTGGATATGGTGCGATCTATGATGTCTCTTACTGATTTACCACTATTGTTTTGGGGTTATGCATTAGAGACAGCTGCATTCACGTTAAAAGGGCACCATCTAAATCCGTTGAGACGACACCATATGAATTGTGGTTTAGTAAGAAACCCAAGTTGTCGTTTCTTAAAGTTTGGGGCTACGATGCTTATGTGAAAAAGTTTCATCCTGGTAAGCTCAAACCCAAATCGGAGAACTGCGTCTTCATAGAATACCCAAAGGTAACTATTGGGTACACCTTCTATCACAGATCCGAAGGCAAGTTATTCGTTGCTAAGATGGATCCTTTCTAGAGAAGAAGTTTCTCTCGAAAGAAGTGGGAGGAAAGTAGAACTTGATGAGGTAACTGTACCTTATCCTGAATTGGAAAATAGTTCATCACTGAAATCACTTCCAGTGATTCCTACACCAATTAGTGAGGAAGCAAATGATGATGATCATGAAACTTCTGATCAAGTTACTACAGAACGTCGTAGGTCTTCCAGAGTACGGTCCGCACCAGAGTGGTACGGTGATCCTGTTCTGAAAGTCATGTTACTAGACTATGATAAACCTACGAACTATGAGGAAGCGATGATGAGCCCAGATTCCGCGAAATGGCTTGAGGCCATGAAATCTGAGATGTATAAGAACAAAGTGTGGACTTTGGTGGAGTTGCCCAATGATCGGCAAGCCATATTGTATAAATGGATCTTCAAGAGGAAGACGGACGTTGATAGTAGTGTTACTATCTACAAAGCTCGACTTGTCGCAAAAAGGTTTTTGACAAGTTCAAGGTGTTGACTACAATGAGATTTTCTCAACTGTACGATGCTTAAGTCTGTCCGAATCATGTTAGCAATTGCCACAATTTATGAAATCTGGCAACTGGATGTCAAAATTGCATTCTTAGTGGTTTTCTTAAAGAAGAGTTGTATATGATGCAACCAGAAGGTTTTGTCAATCCTAAAGGTGCTAACAAAATATGCAAGCTCCAACTATCCATCTATGGACTGGTGCAAGCATCTTGGAGTTGGAATATACGCTTTGATAAGTTGATCAAAGCGTATAGTTTTATACAGACTTGCAGTGAAGCCTGTATTTACAAGAAAGTGAGTGGGAGCACTACAGCATTTCTGATAAGTATATGTGAATGACATATTGTTGATCGGAAATAATGTAGAATTATTCTACAAAGCATAAAGGAGTGTTTTGAAGGAGTTTTTCAAAGAAAGACCTCAGTAAAAGCTACTTACATATTGAGCATCAAGATCTATTGAGATAGATCAAGACGCTTGATAAGATTTTCAGTGAGTACATACCTTGACAAGATTTTGAGTAGTTCAAAATGGAACAGTCAAAGAAAGAGTTCTTGCCTGTGTTGCAAAGGTATGAAATCGAGTAAGACTCAAATCCTGACCACGGCAGAAAATACAAAAAGAATGAAAGTCATTCCCTATGCATCAGTCATAGGTTCTATAAAAGTATGCCATGCTATGGACCAGACCTATTGTATACTCTGCCCTGGTTTGGCAAGGGAGTACAATAGTGATCTAGGAGTAGATCACTGGACATTGGTCAAGAATATCCTTAGTGAGGACTAAGGAAATATTTCTCGATTATGGAGGTGATAAAAGAGCCCGTCGTAAAGAGTTACATCGGTGAAAGTTTTTACACCGATCCAGATGTCTAAGTCTCAATCTGGATGCATATTGAAAGTGGGAGCACTTAGCTAGAGTAGCTCCGTGCAGAGCATTGTAGACATAGAATATTTGCAAAATACATACGGCTCTGAATGTGACAGACCCGTTAACTAAGCTTCTCTCACGAGCAAAACATGATCACACCTTAGTACTCTTTTGGGTGTTAATCACATAGCGATATGAACTAGATTATTGACTCTAATAAACCCTTTGGGTGTTGGTCACATGACGATGTGAACTATGTGTGTTAATCATATACAGATATGAATATTGGTGTTAAATCACATGGCGATGTGAACTAGATTATTGACTCTAGTGCAAGTGGGAGACTGAAGGAAATATGCCCTAGAGGCAATAATAAAGTTATTACTTATTTCCTTATATCATGATAAATGTTTATTATTCATGCTAGAATTGTATTAACCGGAAACATAATACATGTGTGAATACATAGACAAACATAGTGTCACTAGTATGCGCTACTTGACTAGCTCGTTGAATCAAAGATGGTTAAGTTTCCTAGCCATAGACATGAGTTGTCACTTGATTAACGGGATCACATCATTAGGAGAATGATGTGATTGACTTGACCCATTCCGTTAGCTTAGCACTTGATCGTTTAGTATGTTGCTATTGCTTTCTTCATGACTTATACATGTTCCTATGACTATGAGATTATGCAACTCCCGTTTACCGGAGGAACACTTTGTGTGCTACCAAACGTCACAACGTAACTGGGTGATTATAAAGGAGCTCTACAGGTGTCTCCGAAGGTACATGTTGGGTTGGCGTATTTGGAGATTAGGATTTGTCACTCCGATTGTCGGAGAGGTATCTCCGGGCCCTCTCGGTAATGCACATCACTATAAGCCTTGCAAGCAATGTGGCCAATGAGTTGGTTACGGAATGATGCATTACATAACGAGTAAAGTGACTTGCTGGTAACGAGATCGAACTAGGTATTGAGATACCGACGATCGAATCTCGGGCAAGTAACATACCGATGACAAAGGGAACAACGTATGTTGTTATGCGGTTTGACCGATAAAGATCTTCGTAGAATATGTGGGAGCCAATATGAGCATCCAGGTTCCGCTATTGGTTATTGACCGGAAACGGTTCTCGGTCATGTCTACATAGTTCTCGAACCCGTAGGGTCCGCACGCTTAAGGTTTCGATGATAGTTTTATTATGACTTTATGAGTTTTGATGTACCGAAGGAGTTCGGAGTCCCGGATGAGATCGGGGACATGACGAGGAGTCTCGAAATGGTCGAGACGTAAAGATCAATATATTGGACGACTATATTCGGACATCGGAAATGCTCCGAGTGATTCGGGTATTTTTCGGAGTACCGGAGAGTTACGGGAATACGTATTGGGCCTTATTGGGCCATACGGGAAAGAAGAAAAAGGGCCTCAAGGGTGGCCGCACCCCTCCCCTTGGTCTGGTCCGAATTGGACTAGGGAAGGGGGCGCCCCCTTCCTTCCTTCTCCTTTTCCCTTCCTCTTTTCCTATTCCATATGGGAGGTGGAATCCTACTAGGACTAGGGAGTCCTAGTAGGACTCCACACTTGGTGCGCCCCCTCCTAGGGCCGGCCTCCTCCTCCCTTGCTCCTTTATATACGGGGGCAGGGGGCACCCCATGACACACAAGTTGATTTTCGTGATCGTTCCTTAGCCGTGTGCGGTGCCCCCCTCCACCATATTCCACCTCAGTCATATCGTTGCGGTGCTTAGGCGAAGCCTTGCGTCGGTAGAACATCATCATCGTCACCACGCCGTCGTGCTGACGGAACTCATCCCCGACACCCTGCTGGATCGCAGTCCGGGGATCGTCATCGATCTGAACGTGTGCTGAACTCGGAGGTGTCGTACGTTCGGTACTTGGATCGGTCGGATCGTGAAGACGTACAACTACATCAACCGCGTTGTCATTATGCTTCCGCTTACGGTCTATGAGGGTACGTGGACAACACTCTCCCCTCTCGTTGCTATGCATCACCATGATCTTGCGTGTGCGTAGGAAATTTTTTAAAATTACTACGTTCCACAACAATGATAGCCACTTTGGAAGGGTACGATATCAAAGATCAAGTCTTCACTGCGGAAGTAGTCAGGCGAGCTGAAGACAACTTCCAATGTTATTGAGCCCGAGCAACGGGCCTCTGCGGCAGGTATCATTCCTTTAAAGGTAGTTTTAGTGGGCTTGATTCTTGACGGATCAATACCCATTTTGCAGACAGTGTCCTGGTAGAGCAGGTTAAGGCTACTGCCACCATCCATGAGGACTCGTGTAAGATGGAATCCATCAATGATTGGGTCGAGTACAAAAGCTGCCGATCCTCCATGACAGATACTGTTCGGGTGGTCCTTTCGATCGAAGGTGATCGGGCAAGCCAACCATGGGTTGAATTTTGGGGCGACCGGCTCTACGGCGTAGACGTCCCTTAATGTGCATTTGCGCTCTCATTTGGGGATGTGGGTGACATAGATCATATTCACTGTTTTGACCTCGGGGGGAAATTGCTTCTGTCCCTCTGTGTTCGGTGGGCGAGGCTCTTCATTGTCGTCCTCACTGGGTGGCCTTTTCCCTTTGTGTTCGGCATTGAGCTTGCCGGCCTATTTGAAGACCCAACAGTTTCTGTTGGTATGATTAGCAAGTTTATCGGGGATGCCATGAATCTGGCAAGGCCGATCAGTATTTTGTCCAAACTGGATGGACCATCTTTGTTTGCTTTGAATGGCTTCTTCCACTGACCGGATCTGGAGCCTCTGAATCCGGCGTTCACAGTTGTGTCTTCAGTATTGTTTTGGCGCTTGTGCTTGTCGCGTCGTGGCTTGCCATTGATGCCCCTAGCTTCAAAGGTTCCTGGGTTGCTGGTACTATTGCTTCTACGAGCTAGCCAACTATCTTCTCCCGTGCAAAAGCGGGTCATCAATGCGGTGAGGGCTGCCATGTACTTCGGCTTCTCTCAATGAAAGCACCAATGTCGGTGTCAAAACCGGCAGATCTCCGGTAGGGGGTCCCGAACTGTGTGTCTAAGGATCGAAGGTAACAAGGAGGCAGGTGACACGACGTTTACCCAGGTTTGGGCCCTCTTAATGGAGGTAATACCCTACTTCCTGCTTGATTGACTTTGATGAGTATAGGGGTTACAAGAGTTGATCTACCTCGAGATCGTAATGGCTAAACCCTAGATGTCTAGCCTGTACGATTGTGTCCTTGCCTTACGGACTAAACCCTTCGGTTTTAGACACCGGATGGATCTAGGGTTGTACAGAGTCGGTTACAGAGAAAGGAAAGTACATGATCCGAACTCCAAGCTTGCTATCCATGCAAAGGAGAGTCCCATCCGGACACGGGGGAGGTCCTTCTATCTCAGATCTTCAAGGCCCATCAGTCTGACCTATTCCACATAAGTCGGCCGCCGAAGGACCCCTTAGTCCAGGACTCCCTCAGTTCCCACATATTCTATGAAGTTCTTTATCGATTGAACTGCAATGTCAGCATATGTTATTCCCTTTGTCATCGGTATGTTACTTGCCCGAGATTCGATCGTCGGTATCTTCATTCCTAGTTCAATCTCGCTACCGGCAAGTCTCCTTACTCGTTCCGTAGTGCATAATTCCGTAACTAACTCATTAGTCACATTGCTTGCAAGGCTTCATATTATGTGCATTACCGAGAGGGCCCAGAGATACCTCTCTAATACTCGGAGTGACAAATCCTAATCTCGATCTATGCCAACCCAACAAACACCTTCGGACATACCTATAGAGCATCTTTATAATCACCCAGTTACGTTGTGACGGTTGATAGCACACAAGGTAAGCCTCCGGTGTCCGAGAGTTTCATAATCTCATAGTCGGAGGAATATGTATTTGACATGAAGAAAGCAATAGCAATAAAACTGAATGATCATTATGCTAAGCTAACGGATGGGTCTTGTCCATCACATCATTCCACTAATGATGTGATCCCGTTCATCAAATGAAAACTCATGTACATGGCTAGGAAACTTAACCATCTTTGATCAATGAGCTAGTATAGTAGAGGCATACTAGGGACACGATGTTTTGTCTATGTATTCACACATGTATCAAGTTTCCGGTTGATACAATTCTAGTATGAATAATAAACATTTAACATGAATAAGGAAATATAAAATAACAACTTTATTATTGCCTCTGGGGTATATTTCCTTCATATGCTTCTATTTCATCTAGTTGTTGTTCGACTAACAATGTAGAGGATATATGGAAAATAGTGCACACATCATTAATGGAGAATTTGCTATAAGGGCAAATAAGGAAATCACCATGTTGGAGAGGCTACGAGTGTCAAGATGATGGACATGAACATCCTACTCTTGAAGATGAAGAATCTTCCCATCCAAGAGAATCATTATCAACCTCCAATGTTCACATGTGCCTCATGATAAGAGGTATTACCGACGTACCATCTACTCCTTATAGTGACAATGATGAGTGCGATGATGAAACTAATACTGAATGAATCAAGAAACTGATGGAATTGGTAAAGCTCTTCATGGGGTTAATAAGAACACTTATGTGATGTTTTAAGATCTTATTTCCCATTTTGGGAAGTGTAATGATTAACTTCTTGAAGAGCGAGAACATAATGAAAAACTTGAACATAATCTTCTTTATGCTCTTGAAACTATAGGAGACGTAGAACCCTCTAAAGAAGAGGTTGAAGTTTCTCATGATCGCCTTAAATAGAATTTTGAGCACCTAGACCTTGGTTACAATAATGTCAGAGGGGAGCTCATCAAACTCTCTAAGTCGTATGAGGAACTTCAAGCTACTCATGTGAAGTCTCTAGTTTCCTCTAGCTCTTCTCATATTTTGAATGATGCTTGTGCTACTAACTCTACCTCTTGTGAAGCATCTATGTCTAAGGAGATTGTTGGGCTAAGGGCGCAACATGATTTGCTAACTAGCAATTATGGTAAATTAGAAGAAAGCCATGAGAATCTCTCAGGCTCTCATAAGTACCTTCAAATTTCCTATGATTGGCTAAATTTAGTGTATGAGTCTATTTTAACTAAGGTAGAGCCTCATGTGAACATTAGAACTATTTCTGCGCAAAATGCTTTATGGACTTGTGCTAGTCCTAGCCTACACATATTTTTGTGACTTATTGTGATGCATTAATCTCCTTGCCTTGTTGCTCTAACTATGAAGCTTCTAATTCCTATAGTACTTTTTTTGATAGTAACCTTGTAGAGGAAAACAAAGAGCTCAAGGCTTGAGCCACTAATTTGAAGAGAGACTTGGAAATGTGTCATGAAGAAAATACCACTCTCAACACTATCTTGCTTGTCCGAAAACCCCATCATGACAAGGGTGGACTTTGTTTCATCTCCAATGATAAGAAGTCTGGGAAAAGGGAGAAGGGACAAAACCAAGTCAAGAATTTGACCAACATGACATGCTTCAAGTGCAAGAATGTTGGACACCATATCAGATCTTGTCCATTGAAGAAGAAGGCTTCAAATGAGAAGCATCAAGGGAAGCGGCCTCAAGTTGAATCTCAAGGTTAACCTCAATTTGAAGAAAAACCACTACCAATGATGAACCAATAAAATGCTCCCCAAGTTGAAAAACTGAAATAAGAAGAAGAAGAAAAATAAGAAGAAGAAGAAGAAGAAGAAGAAGAAGAAGAAGAAGAAGAAGAAGGAGAAGAAGAAGAAGGAGAAGAATAAGAAGAAGAAGAAGAAGAAGAAGAAGAAGAAGAATAAGAACAAGAAGAAGAAGAAGAGGAGGAGGATAAGCGGGAGTACATGTTGGTATATTTGTCGTGAGAAGGGTCACATATCTTCATCTTATCCCAATGGTAACATCTGTAGTCCTTTAATAGTGAATGATCATTATTCACTTAGAAAGATATTGTTGGCAATTTGTTTGCCAAGTTTGTTGGCTCCAAGTGGTCTGGGTATGGAGAATACCATTTGGATTGCCAAGCCTATTGTGACTAATGATGGCTCGAGAATTTATGATTTTTAAGAGGTTTTTATTTGATTTTCATTGGATTAATACCGCTTCCCGGTACTTCTAACACTAATCCTTCAAGAGAGAAGAACATCCGTTTTTCCATTTATTTGCTAGGAAATATCGTATATGGAAGGAAACCAAGAATAATTACTGCAAATCAAGCCAAATGGAGCAACTTCTATATGGGGAGGCTCGGCCACCAGGCGAAATAGAGTGAAAGACAATCTTCCATGAGAGCTCACCTTCTCGCATGGATGGTCATATGAGGTGACTGTGTTGGGGAATGTTGCATGGAAAAAAATCTACGCACTCGCAAGATCTATTCATGGAGATGCATAGCTACGAGAGGGGGGAGTGTCTCCATGTACCCTCATAGAGCATAAGCGAAAGCGTTTATTAACGTGATTGATGTAGTTGAACTTCTTCGTGATCCAATCGATCAAGTATCGAACATACGACACCTCCGCGTTCAACACACGTTCAGCTCGGTGACGTCCTCGCCTTCTTGATCCAGCAAGACAGGCGAAGTAGTGGATGAGTTCCGGCAGCATGACGGTGTGGAGATGGTGGTGGTGATATTATCTCCGCAGGGCTTCGCCTAAGCACTACAAAAATATGACCGTGGGACGAAACTGTGGAGAGGGGCGCCGCACACGGCTAAGAGATTGTCGTGTTCTTGTGTGGTGCCCCCTCCCTCATATATATAGGTGGGGGAGAGGAGAGGCGGCCAGGAGGCGCCCCCAAGGAGGCTGAATTCTCCTTGGGCTCCTGCCCTAGCTGCACCTGATGTCTGCTAGAACTACGTCGGTATTTCCCCAAAGAGGAAGGGATGATGTAGTATAGCGATGGTAGGTATTTCCCTCAGTGATGAGATTGAGGTTACCGAACCAATAGGAGAACCTCCTCACACCACGTAAACAACACCTGTACACAAATAACAAATACTCGCAACCCGACATGTTAAAGGGGTTGTCAATCCCTTTTGGGTACGGCGCCTCAAGATAGGCAAATAACATGAGGTAAAAGTGGTAGATAGGATAAATAGATCGCGGAACAAATAAATTGCAGCAAGGTTTTTTGGATTTTTGGTTTAATAGATCTGGAATAAATGCAAAGGAAAATAGATCGCAAAGGCAAATATGATGAAAAGAGACCTAGGGGCGTAGGTTTCACTAGTGGCTTCTCTCGAGGAAAATAGCAAACGGTGGGAAAACAATTACTGTTGGGCAATTGATAGAACTTCAAATAATCATGATGATATCCAGGCAATGATCATTATATAGGCATCACGTCCAAGATTAATAAACTGACTCCTGCCTGCATCTACTACTATTACTCCACACATCGACCGATATCCAGCATGCATCTAGTGTATTAAGTTCATGGAAAAACGGAGTAATGCAATAAGAAAGATGACATGATGGAGACAAGATCCATTTATCTATTGCGAAGATATAGATCCCATCTTGTTATCCTTAGTAGCAACGATACATACGTGTCAGTTCCCCTTCTGTCACTGGGATCAAGCACCGTAAGATCGAACCCACTACAAAGCACCTCTTCCCATTGCAAGATAAATAGATCAAGTTGGCCAAATAAAACCCAAATATCGGAGAAGAAATACGAGGCTATAAGTGTAACATCCCAAATTTTCAATTTGGAATGTTATACATAGATCATCATTGCATATCATATTTTTATTGCATTGTTGGCTCGATCCTAGAAATTCTACGCAACTCAAGGACCCACGGAGAGAGTTGGGGATTTCGTTATTTTCTTATTTGAGTATTTTTCTCAAATTTTGAAAATAGGATCATTGATTTTATTTATTTTATCTTCAATTATTTCTACTACCAAAAATTCAGAGAGGGAATAAAATGACTTTCGCAAAATAAAGAAATAATGAAGATTTAATAAAAAATCAAATAAGTTTTATTTTGGAGTTCTTCGTTTTTTTATTTGAATTTAGGAAAAATGCGCGTTTTTTAAAATTTCATTTAGGCCCCAAATAAATGTTCCTCTAGTCCGGCTTGATTTCAGAAGCCGGGGAAATTTTATTTCGGGATTTTTGGAGTCCTTTTAGTATTTCTTTTTATTTTTCTTCTGCGCGGAATTATTTAAAAAAACGCAACCGACCTACGGGCCGTGTCCGCCTAGGACTCCCGGCCCGTGAGGGCTTCATAAGCCGGGGAG